>NC_142869.1:143529750-143835500 GCF_051225735.1 Oryctolagus cuniculus | reverse complement strand
TCATTATCTCCTTTTTAATTCTATCAATTATTATTTGCAAACATTGGTCTTATTTATGTAATCCCAGTAGCACTTTTATACATTAATAATGATCTAGTTGAAAAGGAACTTACAAGAGAAATCCTATACACAATACTACAAAAATTAAATACTTTGGAATAAATTTAGCATACAAGAAAAATCCCATTCACAATAGCTACCAAAAAAGTAAATACCGTGGAATAAATTTAACAAAGACTGTGAAAGACTGCTACAATAAAAAGATAGAAAAGTTCATAGATAGGAAGAATTAATATGATCAAAATATCCATATTACCCAAAGCAATTTATAGATTCAACGATATCTTCATCAAAATACCAATGATATTTTTCCAGAACTAGAAAAAAGTAAGTCCTAAATTTCATATGCAAATGCAAAATACCCCTAGCAACCAAAGCAGTTTTGAATAATAAAAATTAAGCAGGGGGCATCAGAATACCACATTTCAAGCCACACTACAGAGCTATTATAACCTAAAAGCATGGTACTAACATAAAAATAGACACGTACACCATAGGAACAGAACAGAAACTCCAGAAATAAATCCACATATCCACAACCAACTTAACCTTTTTTTTTGACAGGCAGAGTGGACAGTGAGAGAGAGAGACAGAGAGAAAGGTCTTCCTTTGCCATTGGTTCACCCTCCAATGGCCGCCGCGGCCCGCGCGCTGCAGCCAGCGTACCGCGCTGATGCTGATCCGATGGCAGGAGCCAGGTACTTATCCTGGTCTCCCATGGGGTGCAGGGCCCAAGCACTTGGGCCATCCTCCACTGCATTCCCTGGCCACAGCAGAGAGCTGGCCTGGAAGAGGGGCAACCGGGACAGAATCTGGTGCCCTGACCAGGACTAGAACCCGGTGTGCCGGCGCCTCAAGGAGGAGGATTAGCCTAGTGAGCCGCGGCGCCGGCCAGAAGTATGAAGCATTTTAAAATTTGGTTCTGTGTTTACTTTATATTCCTTAATGAAGTTTTTGGTTATCTAACATATTAGCTTCAAATATAACAAGAAAATATAAATTTTAACCTCTACCTTATGTAAAACAAGAAAAGTAATGTGCTTACTGATCTTTCCTTACACTTATGGATCTCTCTTATTTAATATAGGGTATAAATTATATCTTATGGTGTTTAATTGTTTTATAGTTAAATATATTCTTTTTCAAGTTGTATCTATTATACTATATTAAATTATATTAATATGTTTATAGAAATGAATTGGATGCATTCATATCAAGGCTCATCATAAAACATTATTCCAAATTATCCACTATTCATTTCTTAATTTTATTTGTTTTTATTCCTTAGATTATGTGTCTGAATAAACTTTTAAGAAGTTCTGTGTCTATATAATAATTTATGAACAGTCGGATATCAGAAAATAAAAATAATCCAGCTACCAATTGCTCTCCAGCCTTATCAGCTTTGGGAAAAAAAGGAAAAGTTGAAGTCTCTATGAATATCTCTCCACTATCTTTTAGTATTTAGTGTTTAATTTTAAAGTTAGTCTTGAATTTTCTTCAGTTTTCTTTTAATTCTTTCTGGTCTCTAGGTAACTTCTAAATATTGGGGCCTATATTTTAATAAGATAATTTCTTTACCTTTAACATTTCAGCAAATTTATTTAGTATTATCTTTGATACTAAATGTTTTTAATTAGATTTCCTGCTTCAGTTTTGGATATTTTAAAATATTTTATTGTTTCTTAATATAAAGTTATTTTGAGAAGTATTTTGTAGTAATCCCCCCTTTTTCCTAAATTGAATAAATTCTTCCATAAGTAGTTTTGTTTGCATTTGTGTTCTTTATTCAGGGTAAGTATTATTTATATGCTATTGTATTGTTTGATGTGCTCCTCCTTGAATAAGGACTGTTCAAATCAAAATCACTGCATCTTTGTAGTAAAGATGTGTAGGAGGCGTAAACTGCAGCCTTGTTCATCTTTCTTCCCATGGGGCATTGCTCAGAGTTGAGGAATACAGCATGTAAAGTAAAGCCTTCCAGTTCTTTCTCAGTCTACGAAGTTATTGGAAACAGCTCCCAGTCTCTGAGAAACAGTTGTTTTTCTTTTTTCAAGTACTGTTTTTACTCAGTAGCATTTCATCTTCCTCTACTTTAATGACAGATTGAGAGAGGGCATTTTTGAGATAGCTTACATAATACAGAAAGGGACTATTTCTGTTCTCAGAGCAAATAAGACCTGTATCAGTAATGAATTTGAACCTCAAAATGCTACTTCACGGCTTACATTCCTAGTCTGAGATATTACATTGCTTTTCCCTACAACTTTAACATTTCTGAACATTAATTATTCTCAATACTCAGAACAGCTAAGTTATAGGCAGTTAAGAAGTCCAGGAGTCAGAAAGAATAACATGGCTTGGCTTCATAAAGAAATACCTCTTTACAGGATATTTTACATCAGATAAATTAAATGAGTCAGAATTTACAAATGTAAGTACTATGCATCTCCAATGATGAAAAGTTTTATATAGATAATTAAACCATTTTAAATGATATGTGTTAGGATCTATTCCCACAAAACAGAATTTAGGTGGAAAAAATTAAAGAGGAATTGGAAATAACTTGCATTGGGTGCCCCAGAAAATCATGGTTTCTTCAGGCTCACTGAAGACGCCTGTGAGAGTGTGCATGCATGAGCGTATGCACACACACACGCAATCATACTCCCACAGGGAAATTAATAGAATTCCTCTACACGGCACATAAAATTTGAATGTTCACATGCATTTAACAGTCTCATAGGAACTGGCATTGTAGCATAGCAGGTTAAGCCACCATCTATGACACTGGCATCTCATATGGGTGCTGGTTCAAATTCCATCTGCTCCAGTTCCATCCAGCTTCCTGCTCTTGCACCTGGGAGAGCAGTGGAATAAGGTCCAAGTGCTTGAGAGATCCAGATGGGAATTCCAGACTGAAAGCTTCAGACTGGCCAATCCTTGGTTATTGCGGTCATCTGTGGCGTGAACCAACAAATGTATGATCTCTTTCCCTCTCCCTCTCCCTCTCCCTCTCCCTCTCCCTCTCCCTCTCCCTCTCCCTCTCCCTCTCCCTCTCCCTCTCCCTCTCCCTTTCTCTCTCTCTCTTTAACTCTGCCTTTCAAATAAATAAAGGAAAACAAGTCTGATAATCCAAAGATCATAGATCAACTTCAAAACCACAATGAAATGAATAACTTATTCTCTCTGAGATTTGATTGATTGTGTAAAGTCTCTATGAGTTATTCACTATTAACACCTTAAAATGGATACTTTATCAATTTCATCAACATTGTATGAAATGTCATACATTTAAGTGCATAAAATAGAATCTATTTCTGTATCTTGACCTTACAATAGCATTTTATTTCCTTAGAAGTATGAAGGTAAGGAGTGTAGGCTAGTTCAATTTTTTTGCTCCAACAACCATATAGGGAAATATTATCTTCACACTTATCATATCATGATGGCAAGATAGCTTCTCTATCTTCAGATAAACTGTAGGGTAGAGAATGAAAAAAAGGAGAAAGTGTTCATGCACTATGTCCTTAGTGGGTCCATACCTATATTCCATTGCCCACATTATGTTACATAGATATCTCTGGTAGCAAGGGAATCTGGGATGGTAAATATTTTATCTGGGGGCATTGATATTCTGAGAAAAAAATGAGTTATATAAGTATGGAAGAATTGAAAAAACAGGGAATTATGACTGTCTAAAGATTCACTGAATTCAGAAGGCTATGTAATAACAGTCAGGTTTTTTTAGGCAGTCTAAATCTTCATTGTGATGTTAAGTGTCAACACCTATTTGTTTTTGTAATATTGAAAGGTTTTATTTTTCCTGGATTGTAAAAAACTGTTATAACAAACTTTTATATAGGAAAGAACTTCAACATTTTCATGGAAAAAATGGAATAACATGGTAAAATTTAAAATATAAATTTTCTCAAGATAAGTTCCGCTAAGTTCAACACACTCTTTTAAGTGATGATACCAGCCCAGTTAGGCCACCCAAAAGGAACTGAGGAACCCTGTCAATGCAGTCTTTTTACATGGAAATCTGGAGGAAAGTGGGTGCATTTAAAAAAATTTTTTTGAGCTTAGGAAACAAAAATAAGTCAAATCAGAACCATAAGGTGCGGGCCGGTGCCGCGGCTCAACAGGCTAATCCTCCGCCTAGTGGCGCCGGCACAATGGGTTCTAGTTCCGGTCGGGGCGCCGGATTCTGTCCAGTTGCCCCTCTTCCAGGGCCAGCTCTCTGCTATGGCCCGGGAGTGCAGTGGAGGATGGCCCAAGTCCTTGGGCCCTGCACCAGCATGGGAGACCAAGAGAAGCACCTGGCTCCTGCCTTCGGATTGGCGTGATGTGCTGGCCACAGCGGCCATTGGAGGGTGAACCAAAGGCAAAAGGAAGTCCTTTCTCTCTGTCTCTCTCACTGTTCACTCTGCCTGTCAACAACAACAAAAAAAAACATAAGGTGCATGTCCAATGATTTTCCTTGGAAACTCTCACAAAACTGCCCTTGTTTGATGAGGAGAATGAGCAGGA
The DNA here is from genome assembly GCF_051225735.1 of Oryctolagus cuniculus. Lineage (NCBI taxonomy): Eukaryota > Metazoa > Chordata > Mammalia > Lagomorpha > Leporidae > Oryctolagus > Oryctolagus cuniculus. The sequence continues at coordinate 143,830,907 of NC_142869.1, read as the reverse complement.
GCATTGTGATGAAGACTTTCTGGTGGTCATTTCTGGGTCTTTTTATACTAAAGCCTTGGCTCACTTTCTCAAAACATTCTCCCAAAAAGCAGATATTATCATCTTTTGCGTCTAAAGAAAGTCAATAAAAAAATGCTTTGAGCATCTTAAAAGCTGTTGACAAGACATTTGCTCAGGACCAGTAGGTAGCCAATCCTTGGACTGTGTTTTGTCTTCAGGATCATAGTGATAGCATCAGGTTTCTTCACATGTATATTCTTTACTAGACTTACTGTCTAAAATTCATTATTTGATATACTAGTTTTGAAAGCCTTAAAATTATGACCTCTTAAGAAATAGTTTTCTGCAATTATAAATAATTGACTTATTAATTATATCCAATATCCACTGAAATGTAAATATTAGATTCTCTAAATTTTTCAAAATCGATTTTTAATATTCATAAACAAGGATGGACAGGTTTTTCAATGACATTTAAATGACAGAAAAAGAGAAGAGAAAGAAAAGATAGAAAGATCTATATTAACTTTCTGTCTAAATAGTACTCATAAGTGAACATAGTACATTTTTTCTGAATGCAAATCTAATACTAATTCACATCTAATGTAATTCAATATTACAAATTTACATCTAATTTCAAATCCTTTATGAATTCAATTAGAATTAATTCTACCTCATCATACACATCCTATTGAATACATTTTTAAATGTAGTTCTGTTCCTGTTGATTTGACATGATTTTCATTTATAAAGATTTACATGCAAGTATGATACAGTGTCAAATATACCATATGACAGGTGAGGTTTAGATAAAATTAGTTTTTCTTCAGTTATATGAGGATACATCAAAATGTTCACGGAAATAAATGGAATTAAAAGATGAGCTTATTTTGGTGCAAAGACTTTTGCAAATTAATATATAGTTTCTTCATAATATGCATTTCCATGAACTTGTGAAAACTCTTTGTAAAGGAAAGTAGGTAGATTCTAGTATTTACATACTTCACATTTAGTTGCTTACAGCTAAAGAATTGAAGGGGAAAGAATACACAAAAATGCAAGTAAGAGAATGATCAAAAAAATTTTAAAAGCAAGAAAATTCTGCAAAAGATATTGTGTTCTATATGATAAATGTATATATTTAGATATGAGTGATATATGGATATAGAAATATATGACATTTTGAAGAAGCAGAATTGGCAAATTAAGATCATTACAAAACTTTGTTTTCTCTGATAATTCCCCCTTGAAATCTAATAAATTGGTTAATTCTTCTCTTCCTCTTAGAATAAATCTTGATTGGTCCCCACAGATATTTTAAATAATCAAAATCCTCCTGGTATTTGAGTCTCTTCAACTATTTCAGTTTTGAAGCTGATAGATGTAGCCACAGCAATAATAAAAATTCTAAGCTTCATTCAGAACTAAAGCTTCTGCATTCACTTCATCAGTCATGCTCGGGAAGGTGGACCTGCTGATGAGAGAGGGACCCAGAGAGATGCTCTAGTATTTTCTCAATTTACCTTTCCTCCTCTGCCCAGCTGTTACCTTACACTGTTCTGAATACAACATAGTGGATTCAACACAGTGGATTCTAATTTATTACATCTGGTAGTAAACTTTAGTATATTAAATTAAATAGAATCTAAAAGTCCACACTGATTTAAACTTTAAAAATAAATGAATAAAGGGACTAATGTTAAAAGCCGACATATTTATTTGTGGGTTTAGTTCATTCAGAAAATTTTATTATGGAATGTGCTACCACTGACTTAAGGAGAACCAACACAGTACAAGTTTCTCCTCGTCTATTAGTAAAGCCTAGAACAAACATCAGTCACTTAGACATCTATCTCCTTAGGCATTTAGCAAGTGTCAACATATTGAAAACTTCATAGACAAAAAAAAAATAATATGTTCATGCACTAAGTATGTATTTCCAATTCTTCATTGTTATTTTAATGCAACTCTTCTGTCATCTATTTCATTGATATTATTGTATGATATTATTATTTATTATAGTATTATTTCATTATAAAATCTTTTCACTTGGCCTGCCAAAAGATCCATTATGGTATATTAATTAAATAAGTAAACTGTAATTGGTTACCTGAAAACATATCAAGGAAAGTACATGGGTAAATATAGAAATTTATTGATGAAAGGAGAAGTTTTGTGACACTCCATGAGAGCCTATATCTGTTACCTTAGTAACTATATTTATAATTGTATTTATAATCAGTAGTAGTAACTATATTTATAACCAGTTATTCTAAAATATTACTACTTAATATTTCCCTTCAAGTCAGAAGACATATCAGGGTTTTCAGAAATCTGAAGATTGAACATTTTTGCAGATCCTCTCTATGAATGAGAGTTCAAAATTATGAACATAAAATTAGATCTAAAAATACTCACTGATGGGGCAGTCACTGTGATGCAATGGGTTGAATCACCACTTTAGATGCCTGCATCCCACATTAAAGTGCCTGGCTCTAGACCCTATCTAACTTCCTGCTGATGCAACCCTGGGAGGCAGCAGGTGTTTGCTCAAGTATTCGTGTCCCTGGCACCCAAGTGAAGGACCCAGTTTAGGTTCTAGGATCCTGGTTTCAGCCCAGCCCAGCCATGGATGTTGTAGACATTTCAGGAGTAAATCAGAAGACAGAAGATCTCTCTCCCCACCCCTCTCCTGGAGTGTGTGTGTGTGTGTGTGCGTGTGTGTGTCACTCTGTCTTTCCGATAAATAAACATTAACAAATATTCATTGAGTCATAACACTAAATGCGCTAAATGTTACTTCATGTAGTGGAATATCAAATAATATTATATGCTTTTGGACACAAAGTTAACTAACTAGTTTATAGATCACCTAACATAATTATGATGACTGCTGGACATGGGAGTTGGAAGAACACTCCTAGAGCCAGCTCCCTACACCAGGGTAACTAGCCATCACCTAACTCCGTACAAAAGTAATCATGATCCACATAAATATATGTCACTAAGCTTATGTTAAATGTATTCTTAGTCAGAATGGAAACATTGTAAGCATTCTAAACATTCCATTCTAAAGTCAGAATGGAAACACTAGTCTCAACAGAATAGGGTTAAGACATTTGACTTCATCAATTTGACAAAACCTGTAAGTCTGCACACATTGCTAAAACCTCTGCATGGCCATGGAAGGTATCTGGGCAACTAAGGAGTCTGAAGATTAAACTTTCTTGGGTTGTTGATGAACTATAGCTGCAAACAGAAACTGGGGCCGGGGGTCCATCACCAGGGAATTTATCTCTGCTCATTTTCCCCAGGTGCATTTGTTCTCCTTAGGCAAGTAATGCAAGGGTTCCATTCACCCACTCTGTCATTCAGAAAGTATTTCTCAAGTTCCTGTGCATGCCAGGCCTGTTCTAGAAATTGGAAAATAGCAGGGAACAGAACAGGAAGAGTCTATGGTCCCAGAAAACCTGCATTCTAAGGGAGGGGGATGGATAGTAAGTAATAAAGGAACAAATGTATGTGGGAAGGGAGATCTTCAATCTTAATAAGTGCTCTATAAGAAAAGAAACAGGTCCAAGGTACAGAAAATGGACTTGAGAAAGAGGAGAGGGAAGAGAACTAAATAAGAGGCTTCTCAATTAAGATCTAAGAGGGGAGAATTCACAGGCCTGAGGAGTGAGGAAACATGATTCTAGACATATGACAGAACAAATGAGAGAAATATAAACAGAGTACAGTGAGCACAGGAAATTCACTGTCTGTTCAGTTCTCATGATCTTGAAGTGGAGAGAGAGACTCTGAGAGAAAGATGTAAATGAGTAAGGAGAGAAAGAAAAAACATTTATTTCTTTTTGTCTCCTGTTAATTTGATCTTCTTGGCTCAGTTCACTGTGACAGTAACTATGACATTTCACTTACACAACTGTATAGAATTAGAACCCACCAGAGAGACTTTTCCAAATGAGCCTCCTGAATGTCCTCACTTGACAGGTATTAATTATCTCAGCAAATCTGAAACTGAAAACAGGCCATTGGAAAAATCTTGAAAGTCAATCACTGGTTCCTCTTCCCAACTTTCTTGCTACATCTCCTATCATTTCTCCTTCCAGCTCCATATCCAGCTATTCTATTTCTGCCAAGCTCTTAGGAGTTGGAAAGGCCATCAAGTTTCAAGTTCTGATAAATACAAGGAGTCTTCAGAAATGCATATTATCAAAAAAATGCATGGAGTTCAAGATTTTTGTACCAAAATAAACTTACCGTGTAAGCCCATTTCCACAAACTTTTTGAAGTACCATATTACAATGTAATGAATATCTCAAATATAACTTACTGTTGTACCTGTAAAAGGGAAACTAGCAAACCATATAAAACAAGCTATTAAATTGTGATTTTCATGAACTGGCTCTCAATGCCAGCTTATGTAAAAGCAGGCTGAAAATTTATTAATTTATTATAAAGTATGCTAAATAGAAGAATTGAATTGAAAATTGTATGTCAAAAAGTACTCAGTCTACATAATATTTTCATGAATTTAGCTTGTATTAAATCTGAAGGATTACATTTGGTTTATTTTTAACAAAACAATGATAAACATTCTAATGGATATTGGCTTTTAACTAGAACAAACATTTTTTAGAAACTGTTATGAAGATAAATGCTACATTGGTCAAATATGTAACAAAAAGATATTGCATTCATTTATTTACTTAACAATGATATCTTGAGTAACTGATATACTCCTAGTGTTGTATACTATATACAAAGTAGAAGGAATATGTTGTACTACTATTATGCCAGAGCATGTGTGCCCAGGAATGAATTAGTGTCTCTGTCCTGCAGAAATTCACTAGTGATCTGGCAGACAGGTAAATAAGAAATTGTAATACAGTGCACCGAATACACAAGGCAATAAAACACAAAGAAGGAACAACTCTATGGGTGGTGTGCAAGAGACTGTGAGAGGAGCCTTCATAAAGAAAGCATTCTTTTTTGGTTAAGATTATTTATTTATTTGAGAGGCAGAGTTACAGAAAGAGAGAGGGAGAGACAGAGAGAGGTCTTCCATTCACTGGTTCACTCCCCAAATCTGCAAAAGCAGGAGCTATGCTGATCAGAAGCCAGGAGCCAAGAGTTTCTTCCAGGTCTCCCACATGAATACAGGGGCCCAAGCTCTTGGGCCATACTCCACTGTTTTGTCAGGCCATACAGAGAGAAGGATCGGAAAAGGAGCACCATGGACTTGAACCAGGGCCCAGGCACTGTAGGCAGAGGCTTAACCTACTACTAGTGCAGTTCCTGAAGAAGGAATTCTTGAAGTGGAGTTAAAGATTTGTTATAGTTTATGAGGCAAGAAGGAATGAGTGATAGGTATTAAAGAATGCTGAAGAAACAGCATATAGAAATTCATGGAGGCATGATTTAGCAAAGTATACTGTGAGAAGGGGTCAGGGGAGAATTGAATATTAAGCAGAATAAATTGCAAAAGTCCTTATAATATAACTACCCAAAATGGTAGTATAATTTAATGCACAAATTAATGAGAGTAGAAATAACAAACTCTCTGAAAAGCCCAGTTTCCACCTCAGGGCAGAGATACTTCCCTTTCCCTCAACATGTGAAGTATTTGCCTTAATTTTTGCACAGCTGGATACTGTTTGTCATTAATGTTTTGGTGTAAAAATCACCCCATAGCAGAAGCTTTCCTTTACCACCAAGTAGTGACACCCTAGCATACCCACCTGTTAATTCTCCTTTTCCATTGTCTGTGAAGCTTTTAATACAGAGGCCAGAAACATGCAATAAATACCAATTTTACAACTTGATGTAACATATCCTTCTTGACTTCTAGTCTTTTCATTCTTGCAAACTAGACTGACAAAATCATGGAAATTGCTAAGCAACGTTTGGTGTAATACAGACTCCAGAGATCTGTTAGCTGGCAACATTCCCTTTATCCTGTAATGAACATATTTTGTTCACTAGTAGCCATGTGAATCTAGTACAGCAGAAGCGACTCTTCTAGAGATATTTGCATTTTGCTATCACAAAAGGATAAATCTCTAGTGCAAAATGATCAAGCAACATGACAAAACATGCTGAAGTACTTTGGAGAGAGTGGAAAAAAATGTTTCTTTTAAATCATATATCACATGCAAATCTTTTTACCTGAAAGAGACCTCCATTTGTCTTCAGAGAAAAGTACTAGAAAATAAAATCTCCATTAATGCTGGCAAAAGTTATTTAATTTTTCTTTGCTAAAGTGGTAACTTTATAATATTAATAAATAAATGTATCTTTTAAGATATTTGGAGATCTTAAAGAGAAAAACTTTTAAAAATTGTGTGGTAAGACGTTTTACTGAGTCCTTAAATCCTTGTAGTCACAAAATCAAACATAATAAATGTATAGTCTTCTTTGCCTCTTTAATTTTGATCTGAAAAACTCAATGTACCTACTCCTCAAATGAAAGAAATAGCTTCACTTGTAGTTTTTCTATGAAGATATTGTTGACAGTAGAAATGAAACTTCGGAGCTGTGTTGTGGTGCAGTGGGTTAAGTTGCTGCTTGAAATGATGTTATCCCATATCTGAGTGCTGGTTCAAATCCTGGCTACTTCCCTTCTGATCCAACTTCTTGTAAATGCGCTTGGGAAGGGCTGCTTGTACTGCTTCTACCCGTGAGAGCAACCAGGATGGAATTCCTTATTCCTGGTTTCAACCTGACCCGTTTTGGCTACTGAGGTATTTGTGGACTGAACCAGTGGGAGGAAGATCATTCTTTGTCTCTCTCTGTCTCTTCCTCTCTTTCAAATAAATAAATAAATAAAACTTTTTTTTTTTGAACGGGCAGAGTTAGATAGTGAGAGAGAGACAGAGAAAGGTTTTCCATTTTCCATTGGTTCACCCCCCAAGTGGCCGTTACGGCTGGCGCATTGCGGCCAGCGTGCTGCGCCGATCCGAAGCCCGGAGCCAGGTGCTTCTCCTGGTCTCCCATGCAGGGGCAGGACCCAAGGACCAGGGCCATCCTCCACTGCACTCCTAGGCCACAGCAGAGAGCTGGACTGGAAGAGGAGCAACCAGGACAGAATCCAGCACCCCAACCAGGACTAGAACCCGGGGTGCCGGCGCCGCAGGCGGAGGATTAGCCTAGTGAGCCGAGGTGCCAGCCATAAAAAAATTTTTAAAAACTAAAATTTTTTAAATATAGTCTAAGGTAAGAAGCACAACTGCATTTTATTAAAAACCTATATGTGAAATCTAAAACTTTTTTATTGAAATGGCAATCCCTAAACTATAAAAACTTTAATATATGCATGTTATCTATTAGACAGTAAAAAGATATGAATAATGTAATTTCTAGAGCATATGTAATTAGTAACTTGTTAATATCACAAGCAATATTTACTCCAGGTAAAAATATTCATAATTGTCCTTAAAGTGCATGAGCTAAACTTTATCACATACTTATACACAATTTTAAATTATACGCATTTACTCATATCATTTTTATTTAGCAAAGTTCATTGTACATTAAAGAAATATTAAATTTTATTATAGTGATTAATCCTGTGAATATAGAGTGAAGTAAAATTGTACCTTTGCAAAAACTGATGAAGAGAAAGGAGAAAGGGAGGGGGATTGTGGAAGGGGAGGGAGAGAAGTGTGGTTTTCTTCTTGAAACTGTATCTAACCTATGGAATCCATGAAATCTGTTATCTTTATATTGACTTAAAAAGGGAAAGAGCCAGCAGTGGACAAAATATGAGGATAAATTTTACCTTGAATCATATCTAAAAGAAGTTATTCACAGGGCCAGTTACATCAAGTAGAAGATCAAGCCTCTGCCTGCAGTGCCCACAGTCCAAACTGGCAGCTGTTCAAGTCCTGGCTACTCGACTTCCAATCTAGCTCTTGCTAATGTGCTTGAGGAAGCAGTGGAGGATGGTCCAAGTGCTTGGGCCACTGCACTCACGTGGGAGACCCAGATGAAACTCCTGGCTCAGCCCTGGCCATTGTGGCCATTTGGGGAGTGAACCCGTGGATAGAAGATCTTGCTCTCCTTCTATTTCTGCCTTTTGAATAAATAAATAAATAAATAAATAAATAAATATTTTTAAAAGAGTTCATTGAAAACAGAATTAAAAGATAACAGCAAAATTTTTAAATAAAATGAGGTTATTTGGGTAAGAAAATTGAGAATGGACAAAGAAGTAATCATACATATAGTTGAAATCTGTAGATACATTTGTCTTCATATATTTTTTGAAGATTTATTTATTTACTTGAAAGGCAGAATCACAGGTGAAAGGGAAAGGGAGAGAGGAAGAGAGGGAGGGGGGAAATAGGGAGGGAGAGAGAGAGAATCTTCCATATGCTGGCTCACTTCCCAAATGTCCTCAAGAGTTAGGGCTGGACCAGGCCGAAGTGAGGAGCTAGGAGCTTCTTCTGGGTCTCCCACACGGGTGCAGGGGCCCAAAAACGTAGGCCATCTTTTGCTGCCTTCCCATGTATATTATCAGGTAGCTTTATTAGAAGTGGAGCAGCAGGGACTCAAATCTGCACCCATATAGCATGCGGCACTGCAGGTGGTAGATTTATCCACTAAGCCACAACACCGGCTCCCTGTCATGTATTTTTTTTTAAGTTAGTTAAACCTGAAACACAACATAAGAATTATTTGGTATGTAGAGATATTACTTGAAATAAATGTCTACTTTAATCATTAAAAAGGCCTTTATTTCTATACTTTAAAATTTTATGACATTAAAATTGTGGCAGTGGTCTTTGAAAACCTGAGAGCATCAACATGAGTAAATTATTGAGTAAAAACTTAGATGTCTAGAAAAGTCTCAGGGATGCCCGACAAATAGAAAATGAGGCAAGCAATGGTAGAAATCAATTGCAAGTATGTATGAAATATTAGCTTGTGAAAGGGAAGTAATAAACTTTATGTGCAGTTCTGGCCAGTCTGTATTCAAACTGAAACATTACTTGAAGGTAGTAAACAGTACAATGCATGCCTTGTCTGAGTATTCACTGCTGATGTAACTACAATGATGGCACTAGTGCTTAATGATTAGTCAAACAAGAATCCACAATGAACATGTTGTGCTTTATCAATAAAAATGTTTATTGTTTGATTTGATCTGTTCTTTTTATTTATTTATTTCACAGAGTTATATAGTGAAAGAGAGACAGAGAGAAAGGTCTTCCTTCCGTTGGTTCACCCCCCCAAATGACCACTACGGCTGGAGCTATGCCGATCTGAAGCCAGGAGCCAGATGCTTCCTCCTGGTCTCCCACGTGGATCCAGGGGCCCAGGCACTTGGGCCATCCTCCATTGCCTTTCCGGGCCACAACAGAGAGCTGGACTGGAAGAGGAGCAACCGGGACTAGAACCCAGCACCGATATGGGATGCTGGTGTCGCAGGCAGAGGATTAACCAAGTGAGCCATGGCACCGGCCCCTGATTTGATCTGTTCTTAGTAAACCTATGAGCTTCACATTATTGCTTCTTTCTCTTAAAGTACTATTTTTTTTGGTTTATATTTGTGAAATTAATCTTTTTCTTCTTTGGAAAATTTAGTTTTGTTTTTCACCCATCTTCTACTGACTCCTCCAGTGTCTGTTTTCCTTCTGAGATTATAGACAATGGTTTTAAAAACCTCTTGATTCTTTTATTGCCTTAGGACCTAATTGAGAGAAACTGTAATATAAAAATGCCTTAAAGAAACCACCTGATTTCCTTTCTTTAACTAAAATTTTCTCATTAAGACACTTATTCTCCATTTTGCTCCTTTAAGTTTTTTCTCAATGATAGAAAAAAGGGGAAGACAACTGTCTCAAAATTATATCACCTTCCCAGATGATATATCCTAACTCTTCTAGATCTTCTAAAATACATTTTTAAATTTTGGGTCTATTTTGCTAGTGCCAGCTGAATCTATGCCTAACGTAATAGATACAACTGACACATAGATACAACTGACTGTCTCATTTTTCCCTACTACAGTGGTTTCCCTCATTCATTAATTCATCCTCTGTGAGGCATACAAACTTAAGTCAAGCTCTTAAAGAAGTTATAGCCTAGAAGTGAGTCTGACTGTTATAAGTCAGGAATAAATGTGATAAGAAGGTTCAGGTAGTATGTCATAAGAGTTCAGCAGACAACATTACTTTAAGCTGGTTCTATATAAATAAAAAACTTTCTGTAAGAGCTGTATGTAAGTTGTAATTCCAAAGAATCATCTATCCAAGAAAATGGTTGGGCCTCAATGGATCTAGAGATTACATGAAATTACACATGATATTTAGAATATATATATATATACATAACACAATATGTATACATATTTGTAACACTGTATGTGAATGGGATAGAACAAGTTGTGTCCATCATATTTTGAGAGACATCTATGTCACTCAGAATTGTTCAAAGCAAACCAAATCACATAGATTATTGTAAACATAAAATATTATGTAAAAATTATTGTAAACATAAAATAATGTTTGGATAGTATTTCTTTAAAATGGTATGACTGAATTATATTCTCATTGCCTCCAAATGTTGCCATCATTTTTTCTTTTCAATAATCTAAGGAAGCATGATGAAATTTTCTTTGAATTATTCAAAATAATGTTTTTCCAAAGAATGGAAAAGCATATCAGACTGTTCCTTACTATTTCAAAATATAATATATTCATTTTCTTCCCACAACTTCTCATGTTCAAGTTTTTAAACTATTGATACAATTAAATCCATGATAATTTAATTCTGTTTCTACTTTCACTTCCTTGGAATGGAAACTGTTATTGTTTAAAATCAATAACAGTAAGATAAAAGCAGGCAGGATTAGTATATGGGCAATAAACATTAAAATACATATAGAATATTTAAAATTTGTTTTTATTTTTATGGCAGGAATTGATGAGAAGCTTAAAGCATACACTGAGAAAATTTATAGAGAAAAATAAGATAAATTAAGGCCTGAATTTGGAAAGCAGAAGGAATAATGAGAAGAAAGAAATAAAAGCAGTTAGAAAGAGAAAAGTAGAGTTTAAAGTAAATAGGGATTCATAATAGTTTTCTGGGAGTACAAATACACGAAAAAATGCAGTAAAGATGGTTTTAAATGCTGGTTTTAAGATTTAGAATTCACAAAGTAGAAATGACAGAAATTGAATTGCTCATTTTTAAAAAGGAAAAGATATAGCTAGTTGATGGCTTGGAATCAAAGTATTTGAATTTTTTAAGTATTTTTAAAAATTTAGGAATGAATACTTAAAAATATAAGAGGTATGAAAATGTCTTTTTGAGTTTAATAAAATGTGAACTGATGATGAAGGATTGACAGGCACTGAATAAGCAAAAGAATAAAAAGAAAGATAAATTCAGACATTGATATTCAAGCAGGATGACTATATAAGACTGCATAAAATGGAATATATTTCCAGGTCCAAAAAATATCATCCTGTTGCATATTTATGCTATTTTGAATAACAAAAGCATTAAAAATTCTTGTTAAAGTACTCATTATCATTTACATAAATTACTGGAATGACTAAAGTGACAGAACTGTATCTACCTACATTTTTTTCATGTTTTCTTTTCCTGAGCAGCCAAATTTTTTTTATACTAGTAGATCTATAGCTAAGATGGAGTAATAACATAAACTATTTCCTACTGCAGTTCTCTTTCTCCACTCTGGATATGCTGCATGGGCCATGAATTTCTCACAAAGAGGTGCTTTCCAAAAGCCAAGGTCACTTTGTTTAGAATTTCCTAGCAACCACAATGATCTCATATTATCACAGATTTAAAATTTTGCCTGTTCCACCCTTTTCTCTCCATTTTCCTAGATCTCTTGCAGATGGATGGGAGACTGACAGTGCTGCTAGAGAGTAAAATCTGAAGTTACAGAGGAATTGGTATTCCTTCCCAATACTAAGGAATACTGATATAGTTTAATGAAATGCATAACCACAATCAATGAACATTAATTGTAGACCAAAATGAAATAGTCTGGCTCTTTTGTGCAAATTTAACTGATATAAACCTAAAAATTTCAAACACCAAAATATTTGACTTTAGAAAAAGAACATTAGCTCTGTAGTAGTTTATTTTATAGTGTAAATTGCTGTGGTATCGGATGAGACATGCAATTTTGTGTGTTTTGAGGAGTCTTAGCACCCAAATATTCCCCCTCACTAACTTGCAGAGACTTGAATTTCTCAACACGAGTTCTTCACATTGGAACACAGTTTCATTCACATGGCATTCCTCTCCTCTCTGGCCAATAAAAGACATTGCAAACCAGACTTCAGTGTTTTTCCTTTGTATTTTGTACTCTGCTTAGTAAGGCAAATGAGGAAAGGTTTCAAATTGTCCACTTACATATCCCTGTAGCCCACATTTTATATAGGACTTATGCTTGTATTTTTATTTTTAGTTACTGGACTTGTATTGTGCATACCCTCAGAGTCACTGAGCTGGGCCAATAATGCTGTAAACCACTAGGTTTCCTCCTGCAACACCATTTAGGCAAAACTTGGGAAAGTCATTTTAAAGCAGCATAAATATGAACCTATCAGCAGAACAGAATCTAAATTTTGCATGAATTTTTAGATGGAAACTACAGATTTTCATCTAAACATTGTTTTTGGCTGGAGATTGGCAAATATATTACTGTTAAAGATATTTTGACAGAAAATTCTGAGAAACTCTGCATTATGCTAAGTAAATCTAACATAAATATGGATTCAATGAGCAGACATTTAGCTTAGCAGTTAAGACAGCTATGTCCCATACCAAAGTGCCTGGTTTTGATACCTGCCTCTGGTTTCTGACTCCATCTTCCTGCTAATGTGGACTGTGGGAGGAAGCAGTAATGGCCAAGTGATTGGGTTACTGCATTCCACAGGGGAGACCTAGATGAGTTCCAGGTTCATCCCTGGCCCAACCCCACCCATTGCAGGTATAAGAGCTTCCTCATTCATGCTGTCTCTCACACACAAGTAAATAAATACATACATAATTTTAAAGATATGAATTAATATTTTTGTGGTGACCATCATAATAGAAGTGAAGGGAGTTTACTGATGGTAATTGCCAGACAAACTCTGCAGTAGGTTAGTTTGTCCATTAAGACAACCCTCACAACCACACAACCACCACCATCTCTAATCTATCCAGTCTAAGTGCTGTTCCACATTCTTTGAGAATCTGATTTCTTTTCTTGACCTCAGCCTTATGGCTAAATATATTGCCTTTTCTTTATCAATATGTGCTGTTCTGTGTTTTATGATAAGAAAGTGCTATAAGTGTAAAGATAAAATCATTTAATAATACAGGTAAGAATTCATACCTAGGTGATGGCCTTCAAATAAAATTTCAGTCATCACCACTTTGGACAGATCTGCCACTTACCAAAATTCTAAGTCATTATATTGTATCAAAACAATGTGCCAAATGCAAAGAATGCAAAGATGAGTAAGACATAAACCTATCCCTAAAGAATTCCACTCACGTTATTTTTTAAACATTTATTCATTCATTCGAGAGGCACAGTTACAGACAGAGACAGAGAAAGACAAAGAGCGAGGTCTGTGATCTGCTGATTCATTCCTCAAATGGCCGCAAGGGCCAAAGCTGGGCCCATCTAAAACCAGGAGCCAGGAGCTTCTTCTAGGTCTCCCATGAGGTGCAGGGGCCCAAGCATTTGGGCCATCCTCAACTGCTTTCCCAGGCAGTCTGAGAAACTCTGCTTTATGTTAAGTAAATCTAACATAAACATGGATTCAATGAACATTCAGCTTAGCAGTTAAGACAGCTATGTCCCTTACCAAAGTGCCTTTCCCACTAGTAGAGAGCTGGATAGTAAGAAAAGCAGCCAGGACACCAACTGGTGCCCATTTGGGATGCTGGCACTACAAGCAGAGCTTTAACCTACTAGGCCACAGCACTTCCCCCTCCCACTCACTCTTGCAATTGAAGATGGACTTGAAAATGTGGAAGAGTTTTAGAAGTCATTTTTCCACAAAGGATACCAGAGTTGGGTTAGCAGCAGAAAGAAGAGGCAGAAAAGTCTTCTTGAAAGAAGGTAGCCCAGGGAGAGAGTGAGTAAGGGTACATCAAACAAATAGGGAAAGAGGGTCTTATTTCAATTAGACAACCATGGCCTAGAGAGCCATGCAAACACTGCATGGTTCAGGATGGCTGAAGCAATAGATTGAAAGGATTAGGTAAGAAAGAGGCCTGACCCTTGGTGGCTAAATAAGCTGCCCAAGAACCAAAATGGTGGGAGACTGGCTCAAGGCAGTGTGAATTTGATCACATTTAACTTTTGAAATATTTGTGTTTAACTATATTCCAGGGGGTTTAAATTAGATGATAAAGCAGCCTCCTTTGATTTGTGTTTATCCTGTCAAACTCACGTAAGCTAGAATACCCTGGGTTCTGAATTAGAGAAACACGGCTGAAGGCTTGGTTAAGAGGATGGGGGAAGATAAAGTAAGACAAAGAGCTAAGACTTTGCCATGTATTTAATGGGCAGCACTGGTGGATTTTCTCCACGAGGTATAAAAGAAGAAGTTTCAGAACCATCTCTCTAGCAACACAATAGAGATTCTAGAGGTAAATGCATAGAGAAGACAAAACCTCAATATTATGGGGTAGTGGTATTGACAACCTGAACTAAGAGAACAGTGATGATAAGAGATGTGGTATCATAATATTACAGCAGGTAGAATAATAGCTACATTACAAGAATACCACATCCTCTTCCCTAGAACAGGTAAGAATATTGTTACATGGCAAAGGGAAACAAACCTATAGATGGAACAAGACGTTCTAACCAGCTCATTTTAAAACTGGGGGGACAGGGTGGGAAGGTGGTTATGGGGGGGGGGGAACCACTATAATCCAAAAGTTGTACTTTTGAAATTTATATTTATTAAATAAAAGTTTTCTAAAAAAAAATAACTGGGGGGACTGTTCTGGATTATTTGATGGGCCTCATGGATTCACCACAGTCCTGACAAGTAAGAGAAGGAGACAGAAGAGTCAGTGTCTCGGCAAACTCAGAAGGCTTCCTTAGCCTTGGCAACTCATGACTAGAGCCTAGGGAGATTACTGACGCCATAAACAAGAGTGTCAAATTTAAGTCAACAACAGGAGTCACTGTGTACTTACTTCTCATGTGGGATCTGTCCTTAGTGTGTTGTCCAATGTGAAGTAATGGTATAACTAGTACTGAAACAGTATTTTATACTTTGTGTTTCTGTGTGGGTGCAAACTGATGAAATCTTTACTTAATATACACTAAATTGATATTTTGTATATAAAGATAATTGAAAATGAATCTTGATGTGAATGGAATGGGAGAGGGAGCGGGAGATGGGAGGGGTGTGAGTGGGAGGGAAATTATAGGGGGGGAGCCATTGCAATCCATTAACTGTACTTTGGAAATTTATATTTACTAAATAAAAAATAAATTAAAAAAAAGAAGAGTCAGTGTCAGCATGAAGTATCTGAGCAGGACTTGACTAGCTACTGCTGACTTTGAAGATGTTGGAGGATAGCAAGCCACACACCAAAGCATTCGGACAGCTCCTAAGGAGCAGGAAGCGTAAGGAAAATGATTCTCCCCCAAAACCTCCCATAGGAACACAGATCCTCCAACATCTTAAGTTCAGCCCTGTGAGATCCATTTTGGACTTACTTGACAAATGTAGAAAAGAAATGTGTCACCTAAGATTTTCAAGTTTGCAGCACTTTGTGACAAAAACAACAGGAAACTGATATCAATGTCCAAGAGAGTCCTTGACTAAAAAACACATTACATACTTACCACTCTCCACTAACAAATGAAACATATCTGCACACCTCTGATAAAGATTTGTCTAGGTAAGGAATACCATGCTTCAGGAAGACTGCCCATGATTCCTTATCTTTGCTTGGCAAACACTTACAGATTTCTAATATAAACAAATTTTTTATATAGGTTGATCAATCAAGTGCTGTGTTCTGTGACTGCTACTGTTCAGACTGTGAACTTAAAAACCTACTTAGTATTAGGACTTTCAATGTAACACAGCGTTAGTAGTAAGAGCTTTAGAGTTACATATGAGGATCGAATCAAAACTGTACCCCTCACTGGAGTGTGACATAGGGCAATATAAAATACTTGAGTCTAAGTTTATTCATCTGTGAAAAAAAATAAAAGCAGCAATGTCTTCAGTCAGGATTCCAAGAATCACACCCTTAGATTAAAATTGTGGATAGATGACTTATTATAAAAATGCTTCCAGAAAAGCCCCAGAAATTACCAAAGTAAGTGAGATAGGGAAGGAGGTGACTTCACATAAATTCCTAGCATCAGCATGCCAGGGAGTCTTAAGGTACAAATTCGACCTCAGATTTTCTGGCTACTACATACAAGAGGGCTGAGCATTTGCACTGTCCTTGGCAAAGGGCATCCTGGAGAGAAGTAAATTTTTACATGGCTCTTTCTAGTTCGCAGTGCATTTAGACAAGACCAGCACAGTAGCCTTAGGGCAGTTCTCCAAAGACAGTCTCAGGGGCAGGCTATGAGGAGGAGAACACAGAAGTTAGTGGAAGGACAGTGAGATTCAGTCCAAGTCTCCTAGGGAAGAGCTGGATAGTGCCTGTACATGAATCTACCATATAGAACATTTCTAGGAATTGAATGCTTTCTCTCCTCAGCTTTTGGGATTCTAAAACTGGTTTTCTTTTGAAATAGCATGCAATATCTAGTGTCATAGTTGGCACATAGAGTGCTCAGCAATGAAATAATTCTTCCTTTACACAAACATCAAATCCAAAAAGGGTAAAGGAGAGAAAGGTTCATTTGCTAAATGCTTGCAAAGGGCTGGGCCAGGGCCAGAGTCAGGAGCAAGGAAAGTAATCTAGGTCTCCCATATGGTGACAGGAACCCAATTACTCAGGCCATCACAACTGCTTCCCAAGGTTTGCATTGGTGGTAAGCTGAGATCAGTAACTGGAGCCATAAATCAAGCCAGAAACTGTGATGTAGGATGTGAGCATCTTTATCACTAGCCAATGCCCTCTCTGGCAGTTCTAATTGCTGGCTCCCAAGATATTGTTCTCATGGTTCTTCTTTACGTCTTCAGTTAAGGCCCAGCCAAGAGATCAAAGTCAGATCATCACTGGAAGAGAGAAAATTTACTGTTAAGAATTATTACTTCGGGACCAATGCTGTGGTGCAGCAGGTCAAGTCCTGACCTGCAGCACCCACATTCCATATGGGCTGCTGTTGGAGTCCTGGATGCTGCACTTCCAATCCAGCTCCTTGCTAATGTGCTTGGGAAAACAGTGAAAGATGGCCCAAGATTTAGACCCCTGCACCTACATGGGAGAACCAGAAGAAGCTCCTGGCTTCTAATCGCCTTGGCTCTGGCCATTGCAGCCATTTGGGAAGTGAACCAGCAGCTGGAAAACCTCTTTCTCTCTGCCTCCATCTCTCTGTAACTCCTTCAAATAAATAAAATAAGTATTTCAAAAAAAAGAATTATTACTCAATAAAAGGGGATTGGCTACTAAGTTAGAAAATGAGAATACTAAAAAATTCAGAAACAGTGACTAGAAGCCACTTATCTCCAGGCTGTGGCACTGTACCCACTTTCCCAAGCCTGAGAGTCAGACTTCACTGGCAATGTGGCTCCCTTGATGTCAAGACATCTGTGAAGGTGTCACACTCCAGGCTGCTGAGCAAAGCACCACTGTATTGCCAGTAAAATTTGCTAAGAAGCTGCCTACTGACAGGCCAGTGAGACTCATGAGGAAGCCACACACTGGGAAAACTGCCAAATTTTCTGGAGGGTATGAAACATGGGTCTCTTGCACACCATTGGCCAAAAAGCCACTGACTGACCACCACAGCAGAGTTGCAAGCAGTAAAGCGCTGGAATCAGAAGAACTTCCATTTGCCGGGCCTCTCGAGCACATTCCATCAAGAAATCTAATACTCTGCTGACAACAAAGAAATGTTTACATATACCAGCTCTAATTTGAAGCAAAAAGTGGATTTGAGGCAGAGGAGCCTAAATTTATTGGCACAGGTCAATGTCTTTCCTGGGTTCTGGAGAGTCAGCATGATTTTAATGCTAAATTTCTGCTCCATTTTCTTCCCTTTCTTTCTTAATTGCCACACAAAAGAGCAGACCCAACCCTCAGTTGTATTCAGAACTGGTAGATTTGGTAAATGCAGGACAGAGTTCAATGCAGTGGGTCTGAATAGGTATTAGTTTCATCATGAACTATGCTTGTTGCCTCACAAAAGTTTCATTCTGTAAACCTCAATTTCCCTGTCTGTAAAAGGGGATGATCACAGTATCTATTTCACTAAGGTATTAATAGGAATAAGTTAGTACATGTAAAACTGTGAGAACACCTGGCACAGGTAGAACTTGATAAATACATGCATTACTCAAACATGCATGGTAGCTGGTAACTGTTGCTAAACAAATTCTCAGTTCTTATTACCAGTTGAAGAGCAAGCCTCATAATGCTAAACTCAACTGCCCAAATACCACAACCTACTTCTGAGTACTCCTGCAGCTCTGCTTCAGATCCTGGCATCACCCCTGTCTTGCTGATCAATCCTCACTGGTTGTAGCCAACTCACTGGGGATGTGTTTGCTTATATTGGAAAAAAAAAAAAGACATAGGTTAAACAAAACCTCTTTTTTAAAAGATGTTTTCTAGTTCTAACCACTCAAGAGGGAAAGAGAAAGGAAATTTCTATTCTGAACCCTGCCCACCTTTGCTGGCAAGCACCGTGCATGTTTTACCTGACTTCACCTCAACACACCCTTCTCAGATTAGTATTTTTAACCTGATTTACCAAATAAAAGAAACGGAGGCTTAGAAAGGTCAATTGGTTTAGTTAAGTTCACACTTCTACTAAGTAGCAGAGGAGGGATTCAAACCTGGTCTTTCTGTTTGGGTCGACAGAACCTTTTTTTATTTTTGAAATTGAACTGCCTGCCTCCCACATTTCCTTCATCTCAGACATCAAGAACCTTCACAGCCCAATGCTTTTCAGACTCTGCTTTAAAGACATGAGTGGGTGTGCGACTTTTGTGTGTGTCTGAAACACCTCATTTGAAAGTTAAGCAAATTGAAATTCATTTACCAGTTACAGGAATTAAGAAAAAAGATCCTCCTAATGTCTAGCGCGAAATGAGGGCGCACAAGAACATCAGCAGCGCACCTGCATCCTGGGGCCCCCCTGGCCCTCACCTCTCCTCTTGGCTGCAAACTTCAAGGCAAGGAGAGCTCCGGATGGAGCCCAACCAGCCCAGGGCTCGCCCTGATTCTGCCACTACTAGCCCCGCCTCGGCGCTTGCTCTCCTTTCTGGGTAGCATTGGCTTCTCGGGCCAGGTCATCTTAAGGTTTCTGCCCAAGTACCAGTCCCACTGGTACGTCCTTACCCACCCTGCGCCGCAGGTCCCAGATTCACCTTTCCACTCCTGCAGCACCAGCCCAGCAGCCCCTCGCTTTCCGTCGCTGCTAAGCGGGAAAGTCAAGCCCTTGTAACCCTGGGGTCCCCAGCACCGCGTTTCAGCGGACAAGCCCGGCCCCCGCGCCTAAACGCCGCCCTGGGGACGTGAAGCTGCTTCGCCTTGCGCCCGCAGGTCCGGCCCAGCAGCCGCCGTCTCCCTGATTCTGCCCTGCTCGGGCTCCGCGACGGACTACGTGGCTGTGAAAGCCCAGAGTCCAAGAGTCCCAGCTTAGCAGCGCGGAGCTCCCAGGCCTTCCTTCCCCTCTCCTCGGCCACCGCGAGCCGCGTCCCCGCACTTCCTCACGGACGCGTCGGCCGCGCGGGTCCGCGAGCTCTCTCAGCGGCGGCCGAGCGCGGCCCGGGGGCTGCCACAGAGCCCCGAGCTAGGTCCGCGCCGGCCTCCTCCTAGCGGGCCTCGGCTCCCCTCCTTCCCGGCTCCCGCCTCCTCCCTCAGGCTGCCAGGGAGACCCAGACTCTCTCTCTCTCTCTCCCTCTCTCGGCCTTCACTACCGGGTCAAGCTGCCGAGGGAGGGAGCGAGCGAGCGCGACAGCGGCGAAGCGCCCCTCCTCCTGGGCCTTGCTGCCGTCTCCCCTCAGCCCTTACAGTACAACACACACAAGCACACGCACACGCGCGCGCGCGCACACACACGCGCTCCCGCGCGGGCCCCGCCGCCGCGGCTGCCATGGATATCCGCTAACAACACAGCCGGCGCGCGCGCCCCGCGCACCACGCAGGAGTGGCCCCCGGCTCCCGACCCTTCTGCCCCACCCCCACGCGCCGGCTCCCAGCGCCGCTCGGTTTGCTCCGGCCGCCGCCGCCGCCGCCGCCGCCACAGCTTCCTCTGCTGCGGGGCCACAGCCTTGAGTGTCATTCAAGGGACAGCACCACCTCACCCTCGCTCTCCCACCTCTGCCCCGCCGTCCCTCTCTCATCCTCCCCCCCCGTTTCTCGTCCACACTCCATCCCAAGAAGAGGCAAAGCGCCGAGCGGAGCTGGGAGGAAGGCGAAGTCTGCTCTCCTCACCCCCGTGCCCCCCCACCCTCCCGTGCCTCCATCCCTGTTCGCGCCCCTATCAGCCCCTCTCCTCAACCCTCCAAAGGAGCCCCTTAGCCCCTGGAACTGAGGCGACCCAGCCCATTGCCATGTCCAAAAGCTTGAAAAAGAAAAGCCACTGGACTAGCAAAGTCCACGAGAGTGTCATTGGCAGGAACCCGGAGGGCCAGCTGGGCTTCGAGCTGAAGGGGGGCGCCGAGAACGGACAGTTTCCCTACCTGGGCGAGGTGAAGCCCGGCAAGGTGGCCTATGAGAGCGGCAGCAAGCTGGTGTCGGAGGAGCTGCTGCTGGAGGTGAACGAGACCCCCGTGGCGGGGCTCACCATCAGGGACGTGCTGGCCGTGATCAAGCACTGCAAGGACCCCCTCCGGCTCAAGTGTGTCAAGCAAGGTGAGCGCCGCGGCCGGCTCGTGCCGCGCCGCCGGCGGGACGGCTGGGGGGCGGCGGGGCGAGGGGCAGGGTGGGCGCGCCTAGGAAGGGGGTGTGTGGCGCGCCGCTGGGGTGGGGTCCGCCGAGGTCCTCCGGGAGGCTGCGCGGAGGGGTTAGTGCGGCTTGCGAGGTGAAGTGCAACTTTGTTTGGGTACTGAGACCCCCGGCTGCAGAAGGTGCCTGGCCTGGTCTGACCTCCTGAGGCCAATTGAATGTGCGTCAGTGGCATCGCCCGCAGTGGATGAAGAGATCTGGGGATGGGAGAAAGGAAGGAGAGGAGGAGGAGGAGGAGGGAAGGAGAGGGGCAAAGAGGAAGAGGCAACTGGAGGGTGCCGCGGCATCCCCAGCGGGGCTCTGAGGAGCAGAGGGCGGTGGGGCGCGCGGGCCTGGAGACGCCGAGGTCTCCCCCTACCACTGTCCCCCGGGGGATCCCCGTGCCACTGGCTGGCGATGCAGGGAAGGGACGCATGGCTTGGGGCGCTTTGACGGATCTTCTGTAACTTTTTCCCTGCCTCACCCTCCGGGCCCCCTCCCCCGCCCCGGTGGCGTCATGTGGGCACCGCGCGCGTCACGTGCGCACTGACTAACCCCACCGCGCACCCTCGGCCGGCAGGCGGCCGCCGGGAGGAGGCTCCGGAAGCGGGCGCCGCTCGGGGAGCCCCGGGCGAGCGCGGGGCTGCTTCCTGGAGCGCGCCGTGCTGGGGGCTGCCCTGGCGGGGTGGGAGTCCCCTGCCCGCGGGATTGGAGGGGGCGTGTTTCTGAGGGGGAGCAGTGGGATGGGGATGCCCGTTGGTTGCAGCTCGGGCGCCTTCAGCTCCAGGCTGACTCTGATGGGCTTCCGCGGAAGGCTGTGTCGTGTGTGGATGCTTGCAGAACTCTATTCAGTAACTCTCTCGTGTCTCGCAAGAAAATTGTGGTCCTGAGGGAGGAAAGACTGCGATGCAAGTTTGGCTGGAGGGCAGTTTGAGCTAGAATAAAGTGGATCTCTGTTTTCCTCGCGCGGTTGCACACTTTCTCCCAGCTTCAGTGGACGTTTCCAGGGCAGCGTGGGTGTGTGTGTAGGGGAGCGCTCTCGTGTCAGTCTGGAGGGTGGCTGTCCACCTGATGTTGTTTGACCCTCAGAGGTGGAATCAAGCCTGCTATTGCCTGCGCTTTCAACGACCATTTAATCCCCTGGCATGATCAACTACAGAGAAACACTATTAAGGGGATGTTCCTAGCTAGAAAAGGGTTCTGCAAAAACACTTGTTTAAAGGTAAACAAGAGAAAAAGAAGTCCGGCAAAGTTTCTGAAGTGTTAATTGCCCCACAAGGCAATGACAGTGGGGATTCTTGAGTATTAGTAGAACGGAGGCTAAGGGAAACATTGATTTTAAGTCATCACGATGACTGCCTGACGCTGAAGAATACGCAAATAAGGGAATTATTTGGTATCATATATTCTATGAAATTCAGGGGAAAGACAACATGGAAAAATAAGGGTATGAAAGCAGTTATTAAATGTTGGAAAGATACCAGGTAAGAAAGGAAATTCTGGCTATCCTGTAATAGTTCCCAGGACAAAACTAAGACGAAAACAGGGAAACATTTAAAAGATGGAGCATCTTTATCTTTGCATTCATTAAAGGATCCGTTTTCTGTTAGGACCTTCCAGAAATCTGAGCAGTACCTTAAGTTGAGGCTCCCATTAGTGCGGTTGCCAAAATGACCGTTTATGGGCACATGAGCTAGATAGCATTAAAATCCTCCATGATTTGGCCTAAGATACTCTCTCAACTTCTGTATTTTATTTGGAATACTATTACTTCTATAACTCAGGAAATACATACGTAGGTAGTAATATATTTAAGTGAAAATCTTTACATTCTGTGTTACTGCTCAGTTCCAAGTTTCACTGGTTAATTGGTGATAGGTTCTTGAAATTATGTTCACAGAGACTCCACGGGAACCTGATTCACCCCTTGAATCACTATTGACAAAAAAAAAAAAAAACACAAAAACCTGCTTTTTCATCTTTAGTGGAATATGTAATACTTTTGTAAACTTTTATAAGTGCTTTGTGTATATATATGTATCCTGTATATATGATGTATCCTGTATATATATGTATGCTGTATATATATGTATATACATATGTATATATGTATCCTGTATATATATGTATCCTGTATATATGATGATTCATATAAACCATTCCCTTGTTGAATTCATTCTTTGTCAAATAATGGTTTTATTTTATTTATTTTTAAATTTTAAAAACCATAAATATAGTTCCACAGTGTCTTGGGTTTGGGTACAGATTTCACTTGCTGGAAAATCATTTAAAAATTCTTGGCTCAGTGACTGCATTTCTGGAGAGCCAAAAAACTAGCAGTTGAAAAAAATGAAATGTGGATTGTTTAGCAGTTGTATTTTAAGATATTAATGAGATTGATTTTTTAATATTCATTGAGACATTGGCTATATACTGAAACTCCATGTAAATTAGCTGAACCCTGGCAGGTTTTGTAAAGAAATGAAAGATTTTAATAACAAGCTTATTAATAAAAAGTGCAGCAGATGAAATTGCATTATTTAGCTTTTATTTACTTGAGTAATTTTCCATTAAATTTATCATAATTTTAAATTATCACACCTTTAAAAGAAGGTAAACTACTAGGATTTTCAAGATGTACTACACAAAATAGATGTATTGTGGATTTTCTACACTGTTTAAATACTTTCAAAACAATTTTAATTACTATTTAATTAAACTCAAAGTATTTTCTTTTTAATTTGAACTGTGTGCTTTTAGTTGACACAATAAGCCATAAATGGAAAGTATAATTTATTGTCGTATCAGATTATTTTTAATAAGTTCTAGCCTTTTCATTTATCATACTAAACTTTCCTCATTAAGTTATGCAGCAGTAATTTAGTGTTTCATTATTTTATTAATACATCTGACTCAACTGAAGAAAGTTTCTTCAGTCATTTTGAGATCTGTGCTAAGTTGTTAAACATTCTTCTTTTCCTTTGACACTAAAGTTCATAGCAGCCAGCCAAATGGACTATTGTGTCCTACATTCCTGGCACTTTGGCTGTTAGTACATCTAACATCACATCTGGACCTGTATAGCCTGGACATAGTTTCCCATTCAATATCAAGCAATAGAAAATAAAGGACAAAAGCATTTTCTAATTCCTCCCATGTGGAAGATGGGCAAAATAAGGTCTTTGAAATTCAGTTTTAGAGATGTACTGCTTCCCTCCTATTCTTTCTTTCGAATACACGTTCAAAGGAAAGTAGATCCGCATTTATTAAGAGTCATGCTTTCTTCTTGACTGGCTTCAGGCTAGTATCATAGAGCTAAACCTCTGTGCCTTTTATTTGGAAAGGTAAAAACAAATGATGTCAATTTTTTTGCCAATAAAGGTTGACATTCCTATTTTGAAATGTGGGACATGTGAAATTTATTGTTCAATAGACACAATCATTTAAAATTGTATTAGTTCATTATTTTAGAAATAAAGTATCCTGAATGTTTTAGAACAAAGTTAATGAGACAGTTCTCTCTGGGCACAATTTATGAAGGGTGCCACTGTATTTTTTCTATATATGTAGATAATTTAAACCATGTGACCTTGACTTTTTTAAATAAAAAACTTCTATTTAATAAATATAAATTTCAAAAGTAAAATTTTTGGATTATAGTGGTTCTTCCACCCATAACCACCCTTCCACCTGCAAACCATCCCATCTCCTACTCCCTCTCCCCTCCCATTCTTCATTAAGATTCATTATTAATTATCTTTATATACAGAAGATCAACTCTATATTAAGGAAAGATTTCAACAGTTTGTACCCACACAGACACACAAAGTATAAAATACTCTTTGAAGATTGGTTTTACCGTTAATTTTCATAGTACAACACATTAAGGACAGAGGTCCTACATGGGGAGAAAGTGCACAGTGATTCCTGTTGTTGATTTAACAATTGACACTCTTGTTTATGATGTCAGTAATCACCCAAGGCTCTTGTCATGAGCTGCCAAGGCTATGGAAGCCTCTTGAGTTCACAAACTCCGACCTTATTCAGACAAGGCCATATTCAAAGTGGAAGTTCTCTCCTCCCTTCAAAGAAAGGTACCTCCTTCTTTGATGTCCCCTTCTTTCCTTTTTTTTTTTTTATAAGAGTTTATTTATTTGACAGGCAGAGTGGACAGTGAGAGAGAGAGACAGAGAGAAAGGTCTTCCTTTGCCGTTGGTTCACCCTCCAATGGCCACCGCGGCTGGCACGCTGCGGCCTGCGCACCGCACCGCGCTGATCGGATGGCAGGAGCCAGGTGCTTCTCCTGGTCTCCCATGGGGTGCAGGGCCCAAGCACTTGGGCAATCCTCCACTACACTCCCTGGCCACAGCAGAGAGCTGGCCTGGAAGAGGGGCAACCAGGACAGAATCCGGCGCCCTGACCGGGACTAGAACCCGGTGTGCCAGCGCCACAAGGTGGAGGATTAGCCTAGTGAGCCGCGGCACCGGCCTATGTCCCCTTCTTTCCATTGAGATTTCACTCCTAGAGATCTTTCATTTAATGACCTTGAGTTTTGAACATAACGTTACCTTTTTTATATTGTTTTGAGTGAGAGTAGTCATTGGGTGCAATCACAGTGAAAGCATTTAAATGCCACTATCTCTGCTCTTAACATTTACACTGTGCAGTCTTTTTGGTGCACCTGTTATGCTCATTTCTCTTTTTAGTTGCTTGAAACTTATACATTCACTTTCATAATGAAAAATATTTTTCACATTTGACATCTCTGATTGCTGATAGTTTAAACAGTGACATTCAAATGCGTAGCAGACCCTGTCAGAATCATTTCTGCTCCGGGAGATGGCTGAAATATTGTTGAAATGTTTGATCTCCTAAGTGGACTACTTGAGTTTGAATCCTGAGTATGCTATTTAGTGCTAGCTCTATGAACAAATTATCTCACCTGGGTAGTAATAGTACTTAAGAATGATAAAGAAGTTATATATTTAAATCATGTAGTATTTGGTAAGTATAAAGCATTATGTAAATTTAACAAAAGTTAGTCCAAATATACTGGTCATTGTGGGCTGGTAACATTATTTTTAAATATATTTATCCAAAGTATTTTTTATTTTCCTTTTAAATGAATTTATTAATACATTAGATTCTGAGGGTCAGCAAATGTATGATAATTACAACACAATTCTAATGCTAATGTGCTGTTAATACAAAGAGAACTTATTCAATATAGTTCATAGATACCATTCTAAGAATATAATATTTCTCTTTCTCCCTCCCTCCCATGTAACATTATGAAATATTTTTAAATTTTCAAACATTTTAGTCTTGAGTGTAACTGAAAAATATGATATAATTGAGTAATTAATGGTATACATAATTTGCAAATTTTATTATTAAGCTTTTCTGTAAAATAATGTCATTAAATGCAATGAAATATATGTTCCCTTTTATTTTCTTTTTGACAGGCAGAGTTACACAGTGAGAGAGAGAGAGAGACAGAGAGAAAGGTCTTCCTTTTTCCGTTGGTTCACCCCCGAAGTGGCCACTATGGCCAGCGCGCTGCGCCCATCTGAAGCCAGGAGCCAGGTGCTTCCTCGTGGTCTTCCATGTGGGTGCAGGGCCTAAGCACCTGTGCCATCCTCCACTGCACTCCCGGGCCACAGCAGAGAGCTGGACTGGAAGAGGAGCAACCGGGACAGAATCTGGCGCCCCAACCAGGACTAGAACCCAGGATGCAGGCACCGCAGGCAGAGGATTAGCTTATTGAGCCACGGAGCCAGCCCCCCCTTTTATTTTTTTAAAAGATTTATTTATTTACTTGAAGGGTACAGTTACAGACAGAAAGAGGGAGAGACAGAGAGAGAGGTTTTCCATCCACTGGTTTACTTCCCAAATGGCCTCAATGGCCGGAACTGGACAGATCCAAAGAAGCCAGGAACCAGGAGCTTTTTCTGGGTCTCCTATGACAATGCAGGGACCCAAGCACTTGGGACATCTTCTACTGCTTTCCCAGGCCATCAGCAGGCAGCTGGACCGGAAGTGGAGCAGCTGGATACTTAAACTACCATGCCATAGCATAGATCAGAGTGGTACTTAAAGAGATTGTCATTCTATGAGTCTGCTGTATGGACTGCTTCCCATGTTGGAGCATTCACTTCTTTTTAATTCTATCTATTATTATTACCAAACAATCCTATTTGTATGTTCACTTTAACACTTAATCCTACTATATATTGTGAGTATAATAATGGCACAGAGTTGGTGTTGGTCCCAATAAGGCTTTTTATTATGCAGTTGGGAAATTACATATTTTAATTTGTATAACACAACACATTGGATAAACCTACCACCCAGGATTCCCAAAGTACCCCCAGTACTCCTCACAACATGTCTTAGCCACAGAGGGTGGAGTTACACAGTGTCCACAGGGGTGGTGCCTCTGAGCCAGAAAGCACAGATCTTCAAATAGGAGTCTTGGCTCAGGGACAGCAGAGCCTCAACGCCAGGTGAGCACAGGACTGGCTGGGAGAACTTTCTCGCAGGAAGGTCTGAAAGTGGCGGGTCAACCCATAGCTTTCATTCAGCCACACTCAGGGGAATCTGTTCAGAGAGTCCCCACCAGCCTCTTTAGTGTGTGATTTATATACATTTTTTGGCAGTGAGTGTAGGGTCAATAAGGTCTCAAGGGAGGGTGTGTGCATGCCATGTGCGTGGGTTGTTCTTATCAAGTCCATACAGATCTCCTGTAGTCAGCTTAGCTCTTGGCTTATTTTTGTTAATATTATGGTGAAGTTGTTTAATTTTCAGTGCCCTACAGTTATAATCACTTTAACTCTTAATCCTAAACATATGATCACTTTTAACAATTAAGATGCTATTTTTACCATCCAGCTTCAGGGGATTTAGGGTCCCCTGGCAAGTTTTTAAACTACCCTTAGGAGTAGGTTGGTAAAAATGTAAGCAGTACTATAAAGTCTTACAGTTACAAACTTCATACATTTCATAATTACAACTTTAGGACTATGGTGATTCTTCCTACTGTGTTGGCCCTCCCAACCACACTCCCACCCTCCACCTCCTCCTCCCTCTCTTATTCCCATTCTTATATTTTACTAAGATCTATTTTCAATTAACTTTATACACATATGATTAACTCTGTTAAGTAAAGAGTTCAACAAATAATATATATAAAAAAACCTGTTCATCATGGAAGGGGAGAGGGAGCGGGAGAGGGGAGGGTTGCGGGTGGGAGGGAAGTTATGGGGAGGGAAAGCCATTATAATCCATAATCTGTACTTTGGAAATTTATATTCATTAAATAAAAGTTAAAAAAAAAACTGTTCATCAACAAATGACCAGATTTCATTCTTTTTTACTGCTGTGTAGTATTCCATGGAGTAAGTATTATTTCAAAGGCAAATCTTTTACTTTTTAGCTAGAAATCAAATTCCTCATAAAAAGAGCAGTGATACAGTAGGAAGAAATTCAACTTCTAGTTAAACTACTTCCAACTCACAAAGTGACTTCATCTCACTCTTTTTTTTAAAGACTTATTTATTCATTTAAAATCAGAGTTACAGAGCGAGAGTAGAGACAGGGAGAGAGAGAAGAATGGGCGGGGCAGAGAGAAAGAGATATCTTGCTTCCTCTGGTTCGCTCTCCAAATGGCCTCAATAGCCAGGCCAGATCAAAGCTAGGATTCAGAGTTTCATCTGGGTCTCACGCAGGGCTGCCCAGGAACTTGAGAAATTTGCTGCTGCTTTCCCTGGAGCATTACAGGGAGCTGGATCAGGAGTGGAGCAGCCAGAACATGAACTGGTATCCATTATGCCACTTTGTCAGTCCTGATCTCACTATTTCAAATAATTTCTACAAATGGATAACTTTCTTTAATCTACAAAACTGCTTTGCAATGAGCAGACTTAATCCTAACCTCATACAATTCAAGAACATCAATACCTAAGATTCTTTGTTCCAGACCCAGGAAGAAACAGAATCAGTAAGTGAACTGAGCTCTTCAGCCAACATTTGCCAAACATTACTTATGCTTGCTTCAATTAGAAGATGGCAACAACTCTTCAAGGAAGAAATTAGTAGTTACATCTTATAGGTCATAACATTGAGGATTAGAGTCCTCCCTGTAAGCTCACAATCACCAAAGGAATTAATGGAAAGCTTTGTTGGATGTCTTTTTCTGTTTTCAGTACACTACAATATTTCTGTAGAGTATGCAGAAGGAGCTTGGATACTCAAGCAAACAATTGAGAATATTCAGTCCATGAGAAAGGAGGAGGAAAGAGGTTTGTATAATTGTCCAGGATACGAAGAAGAGAACATGGATTTATTCCTTGCTTGTCCCAAATCCTAGAGTGCCTATCCAAACCCACCATAATGGTTATATTCAAGAATATCAAAAGCTAGAAACTCTAAAGACATTTAAGTTAATTTTTTATAAACTAATTCTCAACTGAATTATCAGCAATTGTTAAGGGGAATTTTGTTTGTGTTTAAAATAGATTTCTGACATGTTTCAGTAAATTCATGAGCCTCCACATGTGGTTGTATATGAGGATACTTTCAAAAGTTCTTGGGAAATGGAATTAAAAGAAAAGTCTACTTTGGCACAAAAATTGTTGAAATCATATCTTATTTTTTCATGAGACACACTTTCCATGAACTTTATAAAGACCTCTTCTTATGCATGGATTTCAATGTTTTTTGTACCCAAACTTTTGAAAGTACACCTGTGTCGCTCCCTGTCTTCGTGGAGGAACGACACAGGACCTTGCGCTGTTCTTTCGTCTGCTCGGCCCTCCCCGGGTTTGCTGCTGGTTCTTCCCGGGTTGGCTGCCGTCCCTTCCACCTCCGTGGAAGGGCGGTTCCCCCTGCCACATTCCCCACTTCCGCGGGGGAGTGGCACACCGCCGGCCGGCTCTCTCGGGGGCTGCACAGGTGTTCCTTCAGATGTTCCCCCTAGATGTTCCTGGTGCATGTTGTCTCTTTCCTCCTTTATAGTCCTCTTCCACCAATCCCAACTCTGCTACCCACACGCCGAGTACGCTGCTCTCCTCCAATCAGGAGCAGGTCCTACAGTTTATTGGTTGAACTGGAGGTAGCTGTGTAGAAGCTGTTTCCCTTCTCAGCGCCATATTGTGGGAGAGCAGATGCATAGAATAAGTCTTAATTCCAGTAACTTAGTCTAGTCTGAGTTGCTCCCCACACACCTGTATATGTCACATCTACCAATGAGATTTATAGTCGACAAGATTAGTTAAATGCAGGTATAGCTAGTCCAAACATAATCCAATTATGTATAATTATGATGTTTTGGTATCTATATTAAAAAGCCTCAACAAGGTTAACAATGGAAGTGAATACTTAATAATTTTCATGTCTAATGATAGCTTTCCATTAAACGTTATTTTCTCATTCAAAAAAGAGCAGTGATAAGACAATGAATTCATAAGTAGTCACAGTAAACAAAATATCATAAAGAAAAAATATCTCAAATTCAACAAGTAGCATGCTTTCATTCATGAGATTGGCAGTAGCTTAAGATAACAATTGTCTACATTAAGTTATATGATCAAGCAACCAACTGTATCTCCACTGCTAGCACTCTAGTAATTTTGATATTTTAGTTTAATCAATCCCATCTTCAAATTGACAGAACGTGTACTTTGAGGTTCCCTAAATACTAATTTCTAAAAATCTTTCTTACTTAAAATTTGGCTATTTATTATGACAAAATGCAAAGAATAAGGTCTTAAAAGCACTCTTGGTATTGTGACTTTTTTTATTTTTTTTTAACTTTTATTTAATGAATATAAATTTCCAAAGTAGAGCTTATGGATTACAATGGCTTCCCCTCCCATAACTTCCCTCCCACCTGCAACCCTCCCCTTTCCCGCTCCCTCTCCCCTTCCATTCACATCAAGATTCATTTTCAATTCTCTTTATATACAGAAGGTCAGTTTAGCATATATTAAGTAAAGATTTCAACAGTTTGCACCCACATAGAAACACAAAGTGAACAATACTGTTTGAGTACTAGTTATAGCATTAAGTCACAATGTACAGCACATTATTGTAACTTTTAAAGTTATTCATCAGGGGCCAGCAGTGTGGCATAGTGGGTAAAGCCACCATCTGTAGTGCCAGTATCCGGTATGGGTGCTGGTTCAAGTCCCAGCTGTTACAATTCTGATTCAGCTCTCTGTTATGGCCTGGGAAAGCAGAAGACGACCCAGGTGTTTTGGCCCCTGCACCTGGAAGAAGCTCCTGGCTCCTAGATTCTGATTGGGCCAGTTCTGGCTTTTGCAGCCTTTTGGGGAGTGAACTAGCAGATGGAAGACTTTCTCTCTCTTTCTCTTTCTCTCTCTCTCTCTGCCTCTGCTTCTTTGTAACTCTGCCTTTCAAACAAATAAATGAATAATTAAAATTTTATTTATCCTATTTAATTGTAACTCTCCTTTTTGTCTCTAGTAAGTAATGGTATATACCTTCTTCTATAAAAATAATTTATTATTTCAAAAATTCAGTAAATGGCCGGCGCCGCGGCTCACTAGGCTAATCCTCCGCCTTGCGGCGCCGGCACACCAGGTTCTAGTCCTGGTCGGGGTGCCGGATTCTGTCCCGGTTGCCCCTCTTCCAGGCCAGCTCTCTGCTGTGGCCAGGGAGTGCAGTGGAGGATGGCCCGAGTGCTTGGGCCCTGCACCCCATGGGAGACCAGGATAAATACCTGGCTCCTGCCATCGGATCAGCGCGGTGCACCAGCCGCAGCGAGCCAGCCGCGGCGGCCATTGGAGGGTGAACCAACGGCAAAAGGAAGACCTTTCTCTCTGTCTCTCTCACTGTCCACTCTGCCTGTCACAAAAAAAAAATTAAGTAAAAAGTTCATAATTACTGAATGCACATAGTGAATAAATCTTGTACAGTCATAATACATCCACTAAGTCCCTGGCATAAGGCTCATATTGTTGTAGAGAATAAAAACTCCTGTAGTTATTACAGGAAGTAGTATTATTACACTGAAATTTTATCAACTTTTGAAAAAACACCATTTTGAGATGAACTGTTTATAACTTTTTTTAAAAAGCTGTGCTAAATTAAATATATGGTGTTGATGCCTTTGGTAGTCCAGAAGAAGCCGTGGAAGTTTTCTTCTTTGACCCTTGAACTCCTATAAATATATGAGAGCTGTTTTTGAAAAATCTATTAGGCTAAAGAGTAGATTTTTTTAAATGCAGGATTGAATTTATTTCAGTGTTTGAAATAATTGTATATCCTATTCTACCTGAGAAAATGTCTTCTCTGTGTAATTATTAACTGAAACTATTTGAGGTTTTTTGTTGTTTACAGTTATTTTGCTTTATTTTAAACAAAAATCAGTTAAAGCCATGATGGTGGTCATATCCAGTAATAATCACAGATACTTGACAAAAGAAAATTTAAACTTTTATAGCGTGAACTAAAATATATTGTGTCTATATTGATTTTTCTCATGACAGAATTTGTAGTAGAGATTTTATGAACCTAGTAACTGCCTTTAGTGAAAAACATGCATATGAAATCAGAAAATTTTCCATAAATATCCATGCGTTTTATTAAGTGACTCTATGAAATGAGGTAGCAAGAAGAAAAACTGTCTAATTAAAAATCCTAGATGTATATTTTTAAAAAAATCTGTTGTTCATTTTACTTTGTGTTTGAAGAGATTTCTTGAAACATACATTTCTTAAATGCTACAATGAATTATATACATAGTCATGAATCAAGGGTAGCACAAAAACTTTATAGTTTATATTGTTACTTAGTAAATCATAGAGAAGATCTGAGTAAAAATATTAAGTGCAAAAAGCAATTGCATTTTTCCAGCATTTATTTTTCATTTTACGGTTGAGCCATATTGCTTGTCCTAACATTTTGTATTGACATGCACAGGAAGGTACATGCTTAGATGGAATACACATATGAATCTAAGGATAAAAAGTGTTATAGAAGCCCACAGATTAACATAGCAGCATACCCTAAGCTTATCAAAATTTGGTTAGATTTAAAGCACATGAGTAGATTTCAGTGATAAGAAATGTCCATTGTTGCAACAGTAAATCAATCTGATATGCAAATGCTAGTTTGTCTTTTTTTTGCTCTCTATGTTCTAAGGATGGTAAAGTAACTCTTGACCAAAGTTTTTTTTTTTTTTTTTTTTTTTTTTTTTTTTAAATAGCAAGGTTTTTAGGCCTAAAGGGCCACTTAAAGCTCTCATAATTCTTGACTTAGTTCCAAAAGTACCCTGAAGATGAATAACAGTAATCTTACCTTTCTGGCAATTCAGGCACTTGGGGAGTAGCCATTCTTGTTGGTGTTGGGAGTAAGGACAAAGGTCTAAATAAATAGAATGAAGTTGAAGAGCAAGAATGTCTTCAGACATGCTCTTAACTGTAGTACTGAAACCCTCTTTTTTTTTTTTTTTTTTTTTTTTTTTCAGGCAGAGTGGACAGTGAGAGAGAGAAAGAGACAGACAGAAAGGTCTTCCTTTGCCGTTGGTTCACCCTCCAATGGCCGCTGTGGCCTGTGCGCTGTGGTCGGCGCACTGTGCTGATCCGATGGCAGGAGCCAGGTACTTATCCTGGTCTCCCATGGGGTGCAGGGCCCAAGCACTTGGGCCATCCTCCACTGCACTCCCTGGCCACAGCAGAGAGCTGGCCTGGAAGAGGGGCAACCGGGACAGAATCCGGCACCCCGACCAGGACTAGAACCTGGTGTGCCGGCGCCGCAAGGCGGAGGATTAACCTAGTGAACCGCGGCGCCGGCCTGAAACCCTCTTTCTTAGATTTCTTTCCAATCATTATCTGTAGCTGGATCCCCTTTTCCTCTTTGATTGGAAGTTCCTGTAGTTTCCTTTTACTCATTTAGTGTAGGAGTCACTTTAGTGAACAACAAATTTGTTATGTTTCTTGGAATGCATGGAATACACATATTTGTCAAGCACCAAGTTTTGAAAACAGTAATCCCCAAAAACACATGCGAGGATACAATCCTATTTTAGGGAAAACAATTACATAAAATTATTCTTTGTGTGTTAAATCTAGCTGAAAGCTTGCATAGTTACCCATCAGTTTTCAGCTGTGATATTTATAACCCTTACTAGTCCAACAATGGAACATATAAAGAAATAATGAAACCAAGTATTTACATGATTTCTATATTTCATAAATATTAATGTTGGGAGGGGATAATAAGAAAACAGATTTAGTAGTTTGGATTTCAGCAGTGTGGACTGCGTAACACACTGGTTAGCATCCTAATGCTAATATTGCAACGTGAGGGAAAGGGTAAAGGGGCATGCTTGTTCTTAAACTGGGTATCATATTTGCAGAATACTTTAAATTTGCATTGGTGTAAACATCTCAGAGTGAAATGAGAGGCCTGGTTTCAATACGAACATGTAGTGTTTTGTAATCCTAAAGAAGTAATCATTTAAAACTAAATGTTGCCTCATATCAATACTTAACTAAAATAAAGATACTACCATTGCTTCACTGAGAAATTTAAAATGTGAAGAAAAACTCAGTTAAGTTAGCAAGGGTGCTAAGAGGCTTTGCTCTAAAATGAAGTCTATAATACCTTGAGTTATATTAATGTTTTGGATTTAAAATCATTTTCCTTATGTCATATTAATTCACTGCAGTGTGATAATATACATGAATTTGCAAAGTAACAAATACCACAGATCAAGAATTAAGCCATGTAAAACTAGTGATATATTTGATAACTCAAACAATATACTAAAGCTATACTATGATTCAAGACATTGATACCTTTTATCTTTGGGCAAACTGACTCTTCTCACATTAACTAAGGAGATGCTTTGCTTTAGTTGACTATCCTTTCTGACAGCATGACAGCCAAAGTTATTGAAGAATAACTAAAATGCATTTCTCAACTCACTTCCATTCTATCAGTATGTCAGTTTTGTTCAAGTGTCCACATGTTGATAGACTGACAGGTG
The DNA here is from genome assembly GCF_051225735.1 of Oryctolagus cuniculus. Lineage (NCBI taxonomy): Eukaryota > Metazoa > Chordata > Mammalia > Lagomorpha > Leporidae > Oryctolagus > Oryctolagus cuniculus. Next base: position 143,795,824 of record NC_142869.1, on the reverse strand, counting down.
TTTCCTATCAGGATGGTCCCAGCCTAAACGGTGATGAATTTAGACTAGTCTAAATCAAACAAAGTAATCCCATCTCATTGCCAGTAATTGGTTTAGGAAATGGCTTTAATTGAGTTTTTTTTTTTTTTTTTTTTTTTTTTTTTTTTTTTTTTTTTTTTTTTTTTTTTGACAGGCAGAGTGGACAGTGAGAGAGAGAGACAGAGAGAAAGGTCTTCCTTTTGCCGTTGGTTCACCCTCCAATGGCTGCCGCGGCCAGCACGCTGTGGCCGGCGCACTGTGCTGATCCGATGGCAGGAGCCAGGTACTTATCCTGGTCTCCCATGGGGTGCAGGGCCCAAGCACTTGGGCCATCCTCCACTGCACTCCCTGGCCACAGCAGAGAGCTGGCCTGGAAGAGGGGCAACCAGCACAGAATCCGGCACCCCGACCAGGACTAGAACCTGGTATGCCGGCGCCGCAAGGCAGAGGATTAGCCTAGTGAGCCGCGGTGCTGGCCTTTAATTGAGTTCTAAGTTATGAAAAATAAGGTGAAATCCCTTGCACATTGTTTGCAAAATTAAATTAAGACCCAAGAGAGAACTCTACTTTTCTATGAAAGTTGCTGCACCTGGAGGTAATGCCTGAAGAACCTGTATACTTCTTGTGATCATGAAGAGAACTATTTAAAACCTGGAGCATGGTAGAATAGAATGACAGAGGTCCTGGCTCCTTGATCAATAGCTGAAATCAGAAATCTACATCTTGTCTTATCTCTTGACTTGTGATTGAGATAATAAAGCACAATGTATTTTAACCATTTTGGTTCATTTTTCTGTTACTTAAAGCCAAAATCATTCAGGTTTCTGTAGCTACAGAGTGTTATGAAAAGAGATATTTCATTCCAGTTTTATTGTTTTAGAGAACGTTAGTAGCTATCTTATTTGATAAAGAGGAATAATTTGGAAAAAATAAATCAATGTTATTTTTCTGTTATATAAGTTAAAATTCTAGGTATTTCTCTATTACATCATTTTAAACTCCACCACCATTTTTGGTAAAGAAAAAAATGGCTTTTGATAAGTTCTGAAGTAAAATATGCAAGAACATGAATTCATTTTAACATTTTCCAAAATAGAACATCATCAAGAAAGCAAATCAGCTATAAAAATATACCAACAATGCATGCCAAAACCAAATTAGAGGTTTTTTTTTAAAATATGTGTAGTGTTTACAAATGCCTGTGCCCTTTATCCAGGAGTGTATGTAATTATAAACCAACTGAAGAGTATGTTCCAATTTCATTTATCCAGGGCTAGAAATTTGCTTTTTCAACAAATGGTTGTTGATAACAACTCTCTGGCATATGCTGAGCAAGAGATTGGTGATGAAAAGGTGATTAAGGCATTGTTTTTTTAAATTATTTTATTTTTATTTGAAAGAGTTACAGAGATAGAGAGACAGAGGTCTTCCATCTGTTGGTTCACTCCCCAGATGTCCACAATGGCCAGAGCTGAGCCGATCAGGAACCAGGAGCTTCTTCCAGGTCTCTCACATGGGTGCAGGGGCCCAAGGACTTGGGCCATCTTCCACTGCTATCCCAAGCCATAGCAGAGAGCTGGATTGGAAGAGGAGTAGCTGGGACTAGAACCGGATCCCATATAGGATGCTGGGGCTTTAACTCGCTGAGCCACAGTGCGGGCCCTGATTAAGGCATTGTTTAGATGATTAAGACATCTTCTATGCCCTTAAGTATTTATTTCTGTGGTATATCATGTGGAACTTAAGTTAAAAGTTGTTATGAAGAAGTTTCCATTTTCTAGAGATTCCATCCATGATGTAGTCAGCATAAAAATATGGAAAAAATATTGGGAGGAAGTATGCAGTTCAAGTAGCTCCATAGATTCTATATGTTTACAGTTGTTGTTTTTTTTTTTTTTGTTTTTTTTTTTTGCTGTGCTTATACCTCATGCACTGTGCTTGATATTGACAATAGAAAGGCACATAAATCTTGGAACCATTCCTGGAATTTCATGATGCAGTATGATAGTTGACGGTGTAGAGGTTTGGAGACAAACAGGTATGGATTCAAGTTGCACTCTGTCCTGTCCTGTATGTGAATTGAAACAGTTATTTCTTGTTGCTACACATCAGTTCCATCCTCTGTATAATTGGTATTGTTACAGAACATACTTCATAAAAACATTATGTGGATGAAACATTATAATGCCTAGCCCAGGGTCTAGGATACAGTATAGCCTCAGTAACTGTATGCTATTATTATAACTATAGGTAGTACCCTTTGTATCATATATTAGTATTCTTTTTGGTCCATAATTATTATAACTGAAAATTTTGAGGACAATAAATATTTCAGAAGACCTGTGTTTAGCAGGACACCTGGTTTTTCCTGGGCTTCAAGCAACATTTCATGGAGGAAAGACCGCTTGAATAGGTGATCAAGTAAGGAAGGTAGAATTTTTACAGGGAATTACTGCTATTGGGGATTCAGGTATTGGAGAAGAATTTCCAAGTACTGTACTAAAAGTCTGGAATTCAATATTGTGTGTGCGTGCATGCATAAACAATGACAGGAAAGATTTAAGCTTGGATTTCTGTATTTGTCACATTGTATTCTATCCTATCAATGTAAAAATATTCTAGCAGGAGTGAGGTTTGGCTCAGCAGATAAATTTCTGTTTGGGCTCGTAGCATTGCATACTGGAATGCCTGTGGCTCCACTTCAGATTCCAGATTCCTCTTAAGTGCACCCTGGTATGCAGTAAGTGATGACTTTAGTACTTGGCTCCCTGCCACCTGTGGAAGGGACCCAGATTGGGCTCCTGGCTCCTGATTTTGGCCTTGCCCAGCCCCAGCTATGTGGGCATTTGGGGAATGAACCAGGGGATGCAAGATCTCTCTCTTTCTGCTCTATCTTCCTCCACATCTTTGCTTTTCAAATAAATAAAAACACAAGTATAAAAAAAGAAAGTTTATAAAAACAAATTCTAGCAAATTAAGATTTTTTTTAGTTTGAATGACTTGCAAAAACTGGATCCTGAAATTGAAACAATAATAATTTGACTTCAAGAATACAATATTTCTATTTTATTTCTATTGTATTTCTATTTTCTCCTTTCTAGAAGGCAATCATATCCAAAGCTTATCTTAAAAAGGCTTTGTTTAGTGTAATGGTATAGAAACATGCTCCTTTTGGAGATACGGGATAGAGAGGGGTATAATATGGAGTGTGGAGTCCGGTTTTGTGGCGTAACCCGTGAAGACGCTGCCTGCAATGCCGCATCCATTATGGGCACCTGTTTGAGACCTGGCTGCTCCATTTCCCATCCAGCTCTCTTCTACGGCCTATGAAAACAGTACTAGATGCCTCAAGTGCTTGGGCCCCTGCATCTATGTGGGGGACCCAGTGGAGGCTCCTGGCTTCAGATCAGCTCAGCTCCTGCCATTGCAGCCATCTGGGGAGTGAACCAACGAATGGAAGACCTCTCTCTCTCTCTCTCTCTCTGCCCCTGCTTCTCTGTAGCTCTGCCTTTCAAATGGATAAATAAATCTTTATTATATATATATATATATATAGTAGCCATCTGGAGAGTGAACCAGTGGATGGAAGACCTCTCCCCTTCTCTCTGCCTCTGCCTCTATATAACTCTACCTTTCAAATAAATAATCTTTAAAATAAGTAAATAATATATATATAATTATATATATATTATTATATATATAAACAGTGTGGACTCAGAGTCTTTTGGCTTAATTGAATTCCAGTCTTAAGGCTGTTGTTACCATTTTCTCATGGTGAGATGAACCTTTCCTGAGCATCAGCCTCTTCATGCGTTACCAGGTGATTTTTAGAATCAAAGAAGATAATGCAGGTGGAAATGTTTCATAATACATTTAGTGCAGCACAGTTGGAGGTTCTATTATTTAAAGACAGAAGATGGTGAGCGGATGCAGGGAGATTCTTGAGATAGTCTAAAAAGTTTGAGTAGTGCTTCAGAAGGGGATGAATGGAAAGCAAAGAGAGGAACATGGTCAGAGGTGGGAGAGGGTGAAATGATTCCCCCTGTGTAGAAAACAGAACACAGACTACTGAGGCTGGTGGAAGTGGAGGAACTTTTAGTGGCTATGGAAGATTTTTTTCCGACAGGAAACTTGGAGTCATATCAGGGAAGGTCTTAAATGAAAACCTAAAGATTAGATTATATTCCCTAGGTGTTAAAGCCACTGAAGGTTTTTAATAAGGTAGCAACATAATTGAAGTGAATGCATGTTTTTCTTTGGGAAGAGTTTTGGAGAGTGATGGGCAACAGGGAGGATATTTAATTTAAGGGGAGAAGAAACTCAGAATAAAGCTTAAGTACTGGGAATGGAGGAAGGGAATGAACTTGAAAATTGAACAGCACCTAGTATTGAAGGAGAGGTAGGAAACACAGCTGACTTTGAGGTTTCTGATTAAGTGGCAAGTTATAGAGTAGATGTAGATACCAATAATCATAGAGAAATGACTCTGGGATGTTCTAGAAAGAGAAAATGCTGTCTTTGTGAACTGTGCAAAAGGCAGCATGCTCCATGAGGAATATTGTGGCTCAGTGCATCAGTAGTATGATCCTATCATGAGGTAGTTATCATTACTGTTTTACTGAAAGTGATTGAATCTAGGTATTGGAATCTGGGATACTAGTTAACTAAATTAAGTTAGAAATGGTTTATTTTTAGCAGATTTTCTTATTTTGTTTTTCTCCAATTGGTCTTAATTAGAGAGTGTGGAGAAAAATAAGTGCCTGTAGTATAATGTATTTGAGGTACCTGGCAACGGCACGCTTCTGATGTTGAAATATTATTGGTCACATATTTCTAGAGTGCACAAAATTGTTGGTTCTGAAATTTGGAATGTTGAGACACATTATTTTTAGACTAATACCTGTAGCAAGAATTCTGTCTTCCACAGGGAGCTGAATGTTTGTGGCCTTAATTCAAAGGTTACAAAAGCTAGATAAAGCCCATTTTTTGATTCTGTGAGGTGCTGTGCTAAACCCAATCTCTTTGACCATTACTGGGATGTTATAAGCTATATTTGGAGTGAACCCTGAAAATACAAACTCTTCTCTAAGTTGTACTAAGAATTCTTCCCTGAGAATTTGTTTGTAATGAATCACTTCCCTTTTCTAAAATGTAAAATTATTCAAATATTTCCATATGGCAATGATCAAAATATGCATCCTTTTTGAAAAATCAGTACACTATGTATGTGTGTGTATGTGTGTGTGTGTGTGTGTATGCACCATTTCATATACATTAAAGATATATTATTTCACTGGAAGAAATGGAAAAAATTCTTTGTTTTTGTTAGTTTCTCCAGTTCAAGATTCCAGAAATGAATGGTGGCATATTTTGAACTGTGTGTTCCTTACAATTATTATAAAGTAAAGCAATGGCTTATAAGTATCAATATCTGAAAATTCAGTAATTTTAACCAGATTTGGTGTGTGAAATGAGATTCAGATTTGTATAATTTCTAATGACAACAACGTATGTATTGATTTTGATTTGCTATAGTAATATTTTGTTGGTGATCTTATCAAATGTGCAAAACTGAACTAGACCAGGACAGAAACTCATCAAGGGCAGGACAGCATCTGATCATATTTGTTTCCCTAGTACTTGAAATGATGACTGGGAATATGTGAAATGCTTTGAAAAAACTCATTGAATGAAGGGTAAAGTTCTCTTGTCCTATAGTATTTGCTTTATAAGGGTACTTTAAAAAGTTCATGAAAATTCAAATTAAAAGATGAGTTTATTTTGATCAAACATTTATTTACTTATTTTTAAAGATTATTTATTTGAAAGGTAGAGTTATAGAGAGGCAGAGCAGAGAGAAGGGGGGAGGTCTTCCATCTACTGGTTCACTCTCCAGTTGGCTACAACAGCTAGAGCTGGGCCAAATATACGGGTGCAGGAACCCAAGGACTCGGACCATCTTCTACTGCTTTCTCAGGCCACAGAAGAGAGCTGGATCAGAAGTGGAGCAGCCGGACTCAAACCAGTGCCCATATGGGATGCCAGTGCTGCAGGCAGCAGCTTTACCTACTACGCCACAAGGCTGGCCCCATTGGTCAAACATTGACGGGGGGGGGGGTAGCACAGTGGCATAGTGGGTAAAGCCGCCGCCTGCAGTGCTGTCATCCCATATAGGTGCCGGTTCGAGACCCAGCTGCTCCACTTCCAATCCAGCTCTCTGCTATCGCCTGGGAAAGCAGTGCAAGATGGCCCAAGTCCTTGGACCTCTATACCCACGTGGAAGACCCGGAAGAAGCTCCTGGCTCCTGGCTCCTGGCTTCAGACTGGCGCAGCTCCAGCCGTTTCGGCCATCTGCGGAGTGAATCAGCAGATGGCAGACCTATCTCTCTCTGCTTCTCCTTCTCTCTCTGGTAACTTTGACTTTCAAGTAAATAAATAAATATTTAATAATATCATGCATAGTTTTTCCATAATATGCATTTTCCATGAACTTGTTGAAGATCCTTTGTGTTTGAAATACATTTTGTTAGAGTTCTCTAGAGAAACAGAAGAGAGAGAGAAATATGTAGGTAGATATGTAGGTGTTATAAAGAATTGACTTATCCAGTTATGGAGGCTGACAAGTACCAAGATCTGCAGAATCTGAGTCAGCAAGCTGGAGACTCAGGAGAGCTAATGCTGTGTTTCAGCCCAAAGATCAGTAGGCTTGAGAAACAGAGGACAAATATTTAGTTCAAGTCTGTGAACAGGAAAAACACACACCTGAAAACAAAACAAAACCAAGGGCCCAATTAGAATGCAGGCAGGCAGGGAATGCCCCTTTGCTTGTGAGAGGTTGGCCTTTTCATTTGGCTGTGGCCTTCAACTGATTGAATGTGGCTCCCATATTATGAAAGACAATCTGCTTCATTCAATATAACAATTTAAATGTTAATCCCTAACAGATACATTCAATGTGCCTGACCAAATATCTGGGTACTCCATAGGCTAGGCAATTAGATTCAAATAATTAACTGGTTCATCCGTCAAACACCTTTTTGCATAATTCACAGACATTATAAATTTTGTGTTTAAACCTACAGCTCTATCCTTGAAAAGTTATTTTAAAACAATTGAAATAATTTCTTATTGGATATACTCGGAGCTGAATACATTATATTGTGATAGATTTATGGCAGTGTGATCACTACTTACCTCAACCATTATAAGACTCACATTACATTAAGTGTTAAATTTTTTCCAATAAGGGATGTAATGGTGTTCTGAATTTTAATCTAAATTACAGTTTTCCTCAGTTTAATGGGTATTCTTTTCATCCTTACGTGAAACTATTGTAAAAAGAATCTGTGTTTAAAAGTTATATATTAATGTAGTTTAGCAACATGTATCCTGTGCTTTCTGTGATTCAAAATAGTATGCATGTTGTGGAATCGAGAACATGTCACTATGAAAGATATTTTGGTTGCTAATGACAGAGTGTAGGCAAGATGACATGGCCCCATACCTTCAGTGTCAAAAAGCAGCATAGAAGTTTAGATAGAATAAGATTTTTTTTCAGAATCATTTATTTATTTGAGAGGCAGAGTTACAGAGAGAGAGAAAGTGAGAGACAGAGAAAAGGTCTTCCATCTGCTGGTTCACCCCCCAAATGGCTGCAACAGCTGGAGCTGGCCAATCCAAAGCCAGGAGCCAGGAACTTCTTCATGTTCTCCCATATGAGTGCGGGGGCCCAAGCACTTGGGCCATCTCCCACTGATTTCCAAGGCTACAGTAGAGAGCTGGATTGGAAGTGGAGCAGCTGGAACTTGAACAGGCAGTGGCTTTTCCACTACAAAAAGGGGCAAGCCCCAAGATTTTCTTTATTGGGAGAATTAAATTGGCTGTTTTGCTGGAGAAGGGAGATTATCATTGAGGATAAGAATTGTTTCAGAAAGATAATATTTCTGTCTTTTAAATGTAGGGGCCAGCTTTTTAATGCAGTGGGCTAAGCTCCTGCCTGTGATGCTGGCATCTCATATGGGATTCAGATCAAGTCCTAGCTGCTCCACTTCCTATAGTGCTCCCTGCTAATGTGCCAGGGAAAGCAGCAGAAGATGGCACAAGTGCTTGGGCCCCTGCATCCATGTGGAAGACCCGGAGAAGTTCCTGGCTGCTGGCTTCAGACTGGCGCAGCTCCAGCTGTTGTAGCCATTTGGGGAGTGAACCAGTGGATGGAAGATATTTCTCTTTCCCTCCCTCCCCCACTCCTTCCTCCCTCCCTCCCTCACTATCTCTCTGCCTCTCCCTCTCCCTCTGTAACTCTGTCTTTCAAATAAAAACATTTTTAATAAATAAATAAAGATCTTCTTCAGTCAAGGCAAAGCACATTCAAGGTCACTACTGACAAGTAGTGGCTTTTCCCTGCAATTTTTCCATAAATATTCCTATTTTTACTTCACAAGTTGAGCCAGGAAGACATAGAAAACCTAAAAATAACCATTACCAAGACAGAAATTGAGTCAGTAATAAAGACCATCCCAACAAAGAAGAGCCCAGGACTGGATGGCTTCACTGCTGAATTCTACCAGACATTTACAGAACTAACTATAATTCTGCTCAAGTTATTTGAAACAATTGAAAGGGAGGGAATCCTCCCAAATTCCTCTATGAAGGTAGCATCACCTTAGATCATACATCCGGACCAAGTGGGATTCATCCCTGCTATGCAGGGATAGTTCAACATTTGCAAATCAATCAATGTGATACATCATGTTAACAAACTGAAGAACAAAAACCAGATGATTATTTCAATAGATGCACAGAAAACATCTGATAAAATACAACACCCTTTAATGATGAAAAATCTAAGCAAATTGGGTATAGAAGGAACATCCTCAGCACAATCAGGCAACATATGACAAACCCATGGCTAGCATCATATTGAATGGGGAAAAGTTGGAAGCCTTCTCACAAAACATTAAAGAAAGAAATAGAAGAAGATACTAAAAAATGGAAAAATCTTCCATGTTCATGGATTGGAAGAATCAATATCCTCAAAATGTCCATTCTTCCAAAAGCAGTTTATAAATTCAATGCAATACCAATCAAAATACCAAAGATATTTTCAGATCTAGAAAAAATGATGCTAAATTCATATGGAAATATGGGAGACTTCGAATAGCTAAAGCAAACTTATACAACAAAACAGAGCTGGAGGCATCACAATACCAGATTTCAAAGACATGCTACAAGGCAGTTATAATCAAATAAGCCTGGTACTGGTACAAAAACATATGTTAGACCAATTAACAGAATAGAAATGCCAGAAATCAATACACACATCAACAACCAACTGATATTTCACCATGAAGGTAAAACCAATCACTGGAGTAAGGAAATTCTCTTTAACAAATTGTGCTGGGAAAATTGGATTTCCACAAGCAGAAGTATGAAGCAGGACTGCTTACCCCTTCATTACACCTTACTTAAAAATCCATTCAAAATGGATTGAAGACCTAAATATTTGACCTGATACCATCAAATTGTTAGAGAACATTGGAGAAACCTTGCAAGATATTGGCACAGGCAAAGAGTTCTTGGAAAAACCCAAGAGGCACAGGCAATCAAAGCCAAAATTAACAAGAGGGATTATGTCAAATTGAGAAACTCTGTACTACAAAAGAATCACTCAGGAAAGTGAAGAGGCAACTGACAAAATGGGAGAAATTATTAGCAAACTATGCAACTGATAATGGATTAATAACCAGAATATATAAAGAGATCAAGAAATTCCACAACAACAAAACAAACAACCCAGTTAAAAAATGGGCAAAGGAATTAAACAGACATTTTTCAAAAGAGGGAATACAAATGGTCAATAGACACATGAAAAAATGTTCAGGATCACTAGCCATCAGGGAAATGCAAATCAAATCCACAATAAGGTTTTACCTCATCCCATTTAGAATGGTTTTCATACAGAAATCAACAAACAACAAATGCTAGTGAGGATGTGGGGAAAAAGGTATTCTAATGTACTGTTGGTGGGAATGTAAACTGGTAAAACCACTATGGAAGACAGTTTGGTGATACCTCAGAAATCCGAATATAGACCTACTATATGATCCAGCCATCCCACTCCTGGGAATTTCTCCAACACAAATGAAATTAGAAAATAAAAGAGTTATCTGTACCCCCATGTTTATTGTAGCTCAATTCACAATAATTAAGACATGGAATCAACCTAAATGCCTGTCAACTAAATATTGGATAAAGAAATTATGGGATATGTACCCTATGTAACACTACACAGCAGTAAAAAAATGAATCCAGTCATTTGCATCAAAATGGATGAATCTGGAAAACATCATACTTAGTGAAATAAGCCAGTTTCAATGGGACAAATACCATATGTTCTCCCTGATCTGCAATAACTAATAGAGCACCTGAAAGGAATTCTGTAGAAGTGAAATTCACACTTTGAGAAATAATAAGTTGAACAGCCCCTGTCTGATAATTGAGGAACAATTTTTTTTTCTCTTCTTCATATTATTTGTTGAACTCGTTACTTAACATAGAGTTAATCATGTGTGCATAAAGTTGACTGAAAATAGATCTCAGTAAAACATAAGAGTGGGAATAAGAGAGGGAGGAGAAATTTTGTAACTGTAAACATGTATAGTTCTGCATACATTCCTATGGACTTACATCTAAGGGTAAGGTTTAAAACCTTGCCATGGTATCCCAAATCCCATTGAGCTGGTTGGTAAAAATGCCATCTTAAGTGTTAAAATGACCATTATTATGTGTTAAAGTGATCATATAGATAGGATTAAGTGTTAAAGGGACCTTCCACTTTGATTATGCCTTGTCTAAATAAGGTCGGAGTTTGTGAACTCAGGAGGCTTCCATAGCCTTGGCTGCTCATGACAGGAGCCTCAGGTGATTACTGACATCATAAATAAGAGTGTGAGTTGTTAAATCAACAACAGGAGTCACTGTGCACTTTCTCCCCATGTAAGACCCCTGTCCTTAATGTGTTGTACTATGAGAGTTAATGGTAAAACTAGTCTTCAAACAGTACTTTATACTTTATATATCTGTGTGGGTGCAAACTGTTGAAATCTTTACTTAGTATAGAGTTGATCTTCTGTATATAAAGATAATTAAAAATGAATCTTAATGAAGAATGGGATGGGAGAGGGAGTAGGAGATGGGATGGTTTGCAGGTGGGAAGGTGGTTGTGGGGGGAATAATTGCTATAATCCAAAAGTTTTACTTTTGAAATTTATATTTATTAAATAAAAGTTTTCTATAAAAAGTGTTAAAGGGATCATATAAATAAGATCCAATGTCTGCTAATAATAATAGATAGAATTAAAAAGGAGAGAATGTTCCAACATGGGAAACAGTCCACACAGCAGTCTCATAGAATGACAATTGCTTTAAACAGCATTCTGACCTCAGCATCAGTGCTTAAGGCATTCTGGTCTGGCTGAAAAGCCCATGAGAGCATTTCACGCATGGAAAGCCAAGACACTGTGGCAAAAAAATGTCCTACATAAAATATCTGTGTGAGAGAGACCCCAGTAGAAATAAGGGGCCATCAAAGAAGGATGTAGTTTTCTCTGAAGGGAGAACTTCCACTTTGCTTATGGCCTTGTAAAATACTGATGGAGTTTGTGTATTCAAAAGGTTTCCATAGTCTTGGCAGCTCATCTCAGGAGCCTCAACTGATCACTAACATCATATATAAGAGTGTTAATTGTTAAATTAACAACAGGAGTCACTGTGCACTTACTTCTCATGCAGGACTTCTGTCCTCATTGAGTTGTATTAGTGAAGCTTGTTCTCTAACAATTTATTGTACATTTTCGTGCAAATTGTTGAAACCTTCACTTAGAATAGAGTTGGTCTTTTGTGTATGAAGTTAATTGAAAATGAATATTAACAAAGAATAAGACTTGGAATGGTAGATGGAGGAAGACATAGGGTGGGAGTGGGGGTGGCAGGGTGAGTACACTGGGAAGAATCACTATATTCCTAAAGTCGTACTTATGAAATGTGTACTCATTAAATAAAATATTTCTTTGGTAAAAAAGAATATTCTCCATTTGTTTTATTTATTATTCTGATAAGTTTAGTTGATAGGCAAATAAACTAGTTTTTTTAAAACATTCATATGACATTACTAATATGAAGTTATTAATATGAACAGGGAAATTCATATCTAACTTAGCCTACTTAGCAATCTAAACATTGCTATCTTAGGGGCAGCTAATGAAGAAATTTAGTTTGACAATAATAATTCTGGGCTGTGTTGAACATGCAGTGTATCACAATAATGTGTCCTGTCTGATTGACCAGTTGATTGAACAGGTTCCCTTACAGGGTGCATACAAGAAGCAGTTGTTTTTCTCTCCTTTAACCCTGCCTTGAATACTTCTTTGGGACTTCATTGCCCCACCTCTGGTCAACATCGCTGGCACATCTTAAATGTTTGTTGTTTTCATGTCTCAGAATAGTCACATCTTCTGGTTAGGGAAAAATGTAGTCTATTTCAAAGACAAACTTTAACCTTGCATCTGGTTTAAGATTCTCATATCTTTTGAGCTCCACCTCCTTCAGGAACTCTGGGAACCAGTATTGAGAGAGGCTAGTGTGACGTTTCTTTGTTCTGTCTGCTCCACATTCTCTTAACCTTCACCTTTTCTCTCTTTTGAAGTCAGGGTATGGGAGGAATGGGAACAAGAGTAAAAGGTGAAGTCTTGTTTCTCCAGTTCTTTTAGTTTCAGCCATACACATCCTTCTGCTATGTCAGGCAGCGCAATACAAGCTTTCTGTACTAGACATGTTCCTCAAATGCCTTTAGCTTTTCCAGCATCTGTACACACTCACTTTATATATTGAAGCATTCCCTGACAGGGCAATGGACTCTAAAACTGACCAGTTGTATTCCTGCTGTCAGCTCCCACTCATCATATTACAGCTCCAGGTCTTTCTGTTGCTCTCCACTTAACCCAGCAGGCAAGCTTCTTGAACAGCAATTTTTCAGAGAACTTCCACTATCTTTCTTTTGAAGTATCTGCTTCACCATGGGAAATGTCCTGCGTCCTTGATCCATCACCTAGTAAGGATTTAGCCATGCCTCTTGCCTAAATATCACAGGTAGCTCCACCCAGGATCCACCTTCTGGAAAGTTACAGGTATAACGCCCAGGCTCATGAGAAGACCTTTCAAATTCTTCTGATATCTCTCTCACATTTTGCTTGTGGGTAACAGTATGGGGCTACTATAATTGTTTCAAGAATTGGACAAACAGGCACAATGGTTAAGGTGCTGCTTGGGATACCCACATTCCATATCATAGTGCCTGCGTTTGACTCCTGGCTCTGCTTCTGATTATAGCTTCCTGCTAATTAAGACCTTGAGAGGCAGCGAGTGATAGCTTTGGCATGTGGAACACTGCAACCCTCATGGGGGACTTAAATTGATTTTGCAGCTTCCAGCTTTGGTCTGGTCCAGCCCCAGCTGTTGCAGACATTTGAGGAGTGAACCAGCTTTATAGAAAATTTGTTTTTTATTTTCTCTGTCTCAAATAAATAAAGATCAGTAAAAAAAAATTAAAAAAAAAGAGACAAGCAGTAGTCTGGAGTTACCCTTTGGAGTAACCACTCCTATATGTGTAACATACCTCTCCTCTCTTTTGAGAGCAGGGAAAATGTCAGTTACCTATTGAGATGCCCTTCAAGGAATCCTTTTATAGAATTCCTTTTCAAATATTTAATCTTCCTACCTAGGATATAGAGAATTATGATTGTAGGGCTGGTTTTATCATGGATATGATTAATAACTTTCTTATTTCCCATTCCAAATAAACTCCCAGTTCACGTCTGGTTTTACTCATTGAAGGATTACATTAATTCTAATGGGAAAGCACTTTTAATCATCCCAGTTAAACTTGAAGGAAGCTGAAGCACAGAATTTCCTACCCAAGATCACACATTGCCCAAGCAGCTGTATGACACAAAAGTCCACACTCTTCTATTTTGTTATGTTGTGAAACAGAATAGGGCAGAGTCTATAGGATGAATAAATTCATCCCCTAATTAGGTGCTCCACATTGGAAAATAACCAGTGATGGTGAACATATGTGTCACCTTTTCTAGTTCTGTTTCCCTTTCCAAAGCTGTACAGTTTCTAATAAAAATGGCATTCCTTTCTTATGTTTCTTCTCATCTTAGAATGATTCAAACACTTCAAGATTGGTTACTAATTTTGATGCTAAAATCACAAGCATTTATAAAGGGTTATAATACTTGTTGTTCTGCTATCTCCATATTGCATAGCATGAACCAATGGCAGGCATAAAAAAGATTACAGTGACACTGTGTTAAAAGACAGGGAAAATAAAGCACTACAAATCACAAAAAATTTTAAATTCCCCTAACCCCCTATTTCTGTGCTTTCTGAATTTTTAAAGCAAATGTTATTTTGCAAACATAAAGGCTTATTACATTATCACTTTATATATGAAAATTTTGTCATGAATCAAACATTTCTTATTTGTCTCCTTTCTTCCCTCTAGGAAATTGTTAGTTTTACTGCTATGGTTGACATAAATCTGCTGTTTGTTTACACTCAGTGGCATGCAGATACATTACAAATATTGCATTTCTAAAATGTATCTACTTGTAAAATGTAAACTTGGGTATTTGGCTCCAAAGAACTGTTTTATCTCAGGTGTTTGATTCTAATATGTGTGAGTGGAGCTTATATTTAGCATTACTTAAGTTGCAGATTCATTTCATCTTGCCTAGCAGCATCCGCTGTTTCCTTCTGCTGGTTCCAATTATTATGATTCTTTCCAGCTTGAATGAAGTTTGGCAAAACCAAATGTAGAAACAGAAAGAAAAGAATAAACTATTCCCTCAAGCAAATGTTCAAGCTTATTAGTCTTTATTTAACTGTAGAAACCATTTATTAATATCTGAAGTTGGCGGTTTAATACTGATTTTGTTCTTCTTTGGCATTGCTGAAAACACTCAAGTATATGCAGGCCTGGCTTAACACTATGACATAGTTTGGAAGTAGGATTGCTTTCCTTTGGCTCTGAAAGATTAGGCTACTGTCCTTGTGTATTTGAGAAGCTGGTGGGAAGATGGACTTGTGTTTGATGAATGCTGTGTTGTTCTGCATGTGTGACATCTGAAAAGGGAGAAGTTACAGTACATATATGTTACTACATATAATATAAGCGATATTTGTAGTTAGATAGCTGATTACATGCTTGTGTCATTTCGGACACTTCTGCATATCTTTTTTTGTAATTGGTGCCAGGGACTTTCAGTTGTGAGTGTGTGTAGGTTCTGAAATCGCTAATTGAGTGACACATAGGTTATTTTTTTTACCTCCATGCTTGTTTAGTACCTTTATAGCAAAAGACAGCTTTTCCTGTGTTACCAAAAACACAAAGCAGTTGATAAGAACCTTTAGGAACTTAACTCTTTCAAGTAAGTTTGTCCCAAAGCTTTTCTGTAAAATTTAGAATTCTATGAGAAGATATAAAGGAATAAAAGTATTAAATTAGATGATGATTTTGTGAATTCACCACTCTTATTTTTTCCCTATACAGTCCTCATTGTGAAGGCTAGCTATAAATTCCACAAATTCCTGTTACAACACTAGAAAACAGAAAAGTGGCTAAATGTAAAAATTAAATTAATAATTTTATTAATAATAATTTTATTAATAATTAAATAATATTTTTACATGATTCTTAAAAATTAAACCTGAAAACTTCCTATTTATCAACAGGAATATGTATCAGTTGCATATGTATTCATTGCAATAAATATATCATACAGTCCTTGTCAGAAAATTATTTTCTTCCATTTTGAATCCTTTTAGCTTAAAAGCAAGATGCATTTTCTGATGTTCTTAATACTGTTCACTTTAAAAGCATTTTTCAGTGATTAGTACTGTCTTTTACTTGTAAGCCTTTAAATGGCAGATATTTTAAAATTTAAAAAAAAAAAACACTGAGAGGCAGAGAGACAGACAAGGGATAGGGAGCAGATTGACAGAGAGAGAAGACTCCCATCTGGTGGTTCACTCCCTAAATGCCCACAGTGGCCTGGGGCCAAAATTGGGAGCTGGGAACTCAGTCCAAATCTCTCACTTTGGTAGCAGAGACCCAAGTACTTGAGTCATCATCTGCTGCCCTCAAGGATTTGGAGTAGCAGGAAGCTGGAATTGATAGTGGAGTTGGGATTCCAGCTCCAGGCACTGCAGTATGAGATGCCAGGATTCCAACTTTCATTTTCCCTGCTAAGCCAAAACATGCTCCAGTTGCTGGATTTTTATTTTTTTTTTAAACTTTTATTTAATGCATATAATTTTCCAAAGTACGACTTATGGATTACAATGGCTTCCCCCCCATACCGTCCCTCCCACCCACAACCTTCCCCTTTCCCACTCCCTCTCCCCTTCCATTCACATCAAGATTCATTTTCGATTATCTTAATATACAGAAGATCAGCTTAGTATACATTAAGTATGGATTTCAACAGTTTGCTCCCACACAGAAACATAAAGTGAAAAATAATAGATGATCTTTTTAAATGATGATGAAATCAGAGCAGACCTATTGTCATGTTTAATCCCAGTGAGAGTCAAGTTGGGAATTGGATTTTTATTTTTTATTTTTACATTATAAGTCATACTTAGGAAAGAAAACATGGAAATAACTTTTAAAGTCAATTTCTGAAATCCTCTTGTTCATTTGGTAGACTATTGAGCCTGTATTTAACAAACTCATTTTATTAATATTAGACAACAGTCAACTCCAATATATGTGGAAAATAAAGATTCTCAAATAGATTTAAGCGAAAGGGTTTGACTTTTGCCTTTGCTGCTACCTTCTAAAACAGCCACAGAACTCCATTGAAGGTAGAAAACTGAAATTTCTTCAAGAGGTTTGGTAAATTTTATTAAGAAGTAGAGAAATCAAAAAATTATTTTTTATTTATTGACTTGTCAATAAGGTTTACAATTTGGTATTTGTGTTTAACATTATCATGTGCTGACACAAATTGACCTAATGCAAACAAAATGAAAAAATAGACTGCAAGATGTACTGTTGAATAATGTTTTTTACAAAGGTGGAATCATTTGTGAAGAGGAAAAATATATTCCTAATTTATGAAGTATTGTAGATGTGGATTTTATTTCAGAGATATTTGTATTGATTTATTTATCTTATGTATTAATACACATTCTACGTTTTATTGTCTTATAATTGATATTCCAAGTATGTTAAAATGTATCCAAAGTGCTCTCTAAATATTTTACTATTAGAAAATATAGATAGCTAGAGGCTGTTGTGTTCTAAAAAGTAAAATTTTCCAAATGACATGATATGGACAAATGATAACATTGACAGTTTTACATTTTCAATAGGATGTTAATTTTTTGTGTAATATAATCGAATAAATAACTAAATGCAGTATAGGTTCCTTTTCAATTGTGTGTTATTCATTTTTTTCATTTGTTCATTTTGCTCCCAACTTTTGAAGATGCTCTTGATTGTTGCTGCATTGGCAATCATTATAATTTTGAAAATTTAAAATTTGACATGCATTTATAAGTCTAAGTATTATTTACCTTCGTTGTATACTTACAACCTTGCCAAGAATAGACAGTCCTGGGAATTAATAAAAGTGATACTCTGAAGCATTTAATTCTAAGTAAACACTACCATGGTATGATGGCAGTTCTTGGAGGGGATTATGGAAAGTGTAAATCAATGTTATGGGCCTGAAACCTGTTGAAGACTCCTTTAAGCTAGAATGATTTTTGGAAGTAGTTTTTCATAATAATACCAGTTATATTTCTATAGATATACAAAATATATAAATAATGTGTGTGTTTGTGTTTGTGTGTGTGTGAAATATAAAGTCATGCTTCTTTACCTGCTGTTTCTAATTAATGCATGTCATCATATCTGGGTATGTTTAGGCCTGATTTCCAAAGACAGCTGCTAAATGTTCATCCAGTCCTCTTGAGCTGGAACCAGTCTCGTTTTCCAGCTGTTCTTTTTGATATTTTTCCTATGTTTCCCATGTTTTTCCCTTTATAAAATCTAAAAGTCAACTTAATTTTCGTTCTAGGAGGTTTTACATCCTGATTTCCCAGTTTCTTCTAGTGTCTCATTGATTTTTAGGGTTCAGCTAATCTAGAATTTGAAATTCATGCTATCTCTTTCATGTTAATCCTCAACTTGTTCATTGTATTAGGTCTTGGTAATTTTTCTTGTATATGTTACTGTTTTCCCTTTCCTCTTTTAATACTGTATGTACCCTTCATTTCTCATATCATCCTAGCACCATAGCTTTGAATCCACTTTCCTGCTGATAGTCTTTCCTTGACAGACCCATCTCATGAGTGCCTACCAAATTATCTGCCTAAAACAGCATTCATCATGATACTCCTCTTTCTACTGTTTTCTCCACTGAATAACTTCCGAAATCTTGGCAATTAGAACTTCTCACAGTAAAACCCAAACTTGACTTTGTACATGTATTTGATACAATTTCTGTATGTATACATTGCATTTCAGCCATGCTAAAGAGATGTGTTTCTCTATAACCTTCTATCCCTTCTTCAGCCAAGAATATTGTGCCTTCAGTTTTTCTTTCTGAAAATCATTTCAGCTTTAAAACCACTCCCTTCTTTTATCATTCCTTGATTGTTCCATTAGAAGTGAAACCTCCATACTTTTTTTATTTGCCTCAGTCTTGGTATAATTACCAAGCCACCATGAAAATATCTTTTATGCATATCATGTTACTGCTGTAGAGAACCCCCTTTTTTGTGGCATTCAAGTTTATATATCTTCCTAGCCCCTTTCCTTTCTCTCCACAGAGTAGACATTCAATAAATATTTATTGAATAAAACAGTTACCTGTTTCAAGTAGAGTCTGGAATGTGTATAATACATTTTTATCTGACCCAGACCTTAACAATATTTTAAATATTTTGGTAATAAAACTCTTTAGCCACAAGTTAGTGAACTTGATGGAAGTAGAGAATTCTTTTGTAGTACTAAAGTCAAGTGCAGAACTATTCTGGCATGCAGGTTGAAGTGATCTAATTTTCAAAGAGCACTCAAGAACTCAATTATGTAACCTGGGTCAAGGAGACGGTGGAAAGGCAGTTCTAATCAAGGTAACAGAGAACAAATTTCTTGCATTTGCAACTTAAGATACCATTAACTTATACTGAAGTTTTGCCTGATGTTTGGATCTGTAATTTTAAGGTAATACCTGTCCAAATGGTAAATTCTGAAGGGAACTGACTTCAAAGCTAATGTGAAAGATGTCCTGCTCTGACCTGTGCATCCCTGGTCAGTTTGCCAAACTTATGGAGATAATTTATAAATACCCAATATACTTGATCAATTCTAGTTATATGTATGCATGTGTATGTATAGTCATTTGTATATGTCATGTGTATATGTATGTATAGTCATTTGTATAATAAAGTACACCTTAACAGAGAAATAACCAACATCTTCCATTTAACTCCCTAGGACAGAAGATATTTAGAAATTGTGGGAAAAGTAGAACGTTGCTGATTTCATAATTTCTATAGAAGAAGTAGAAAGTCTTGAATTGGCCTGTGGCTGTACATTATAATGTCTATTGTTTATACATCTGTTATGCTCGTCTCAAAAATTCTGTGATGAAGATGCCAAGAAAGAGAATGAATAGGAAAAGTGGGAAGGAAAGGAGGAAAACAGGGTTTTCTATCTAATGATCTGTGTATTTGGCTTTGAAAATTGTTCAGTCAACCAAATTATCTGAGTACTGATTTTATCTAAGAATTCCCATATTGGAGTTGTGAGATTGTAGAAAGTTTAGGGTATAGCTGGCAGGAATGGTGCTAGCAGCTCCATCTCCAAAATTAAACCATTGATTCTTAGGAGTCCATGAATCTATTCTCAGTTTGGGTGTGAAAAGACAAAGGTGCATAATGTTTTTGAACAATATTCAATGCAGTACGTTGAACAATCATTTTATGTTTCTTTGAAAAGATTCTTTATTTAAAATGACACAGTGCTTTCATTCAAGTTCAAACATTAACTTTTCCTGGTGCAGCTTTTGTTTTTGCTAAATAATTTGCACAATGCTTCATAGTGTGGAGAGGCAAATAAGCACCAGAATCTTTTTTCCTGGAGCTAGTTTCTCTCCCCTCTACCTCTTTTCTCCCCATCTCTATTCTCTTTTTTCTTTTTAGTTGTGCTTGTATGTGTGCCTTATAAATGTAACCCAAAGCAGATATCATAAGACCATAAAAAGTTAGATTAATTTTCAGTCACATTATTGAGAACAGATTACTCAGAAAATGGCAGTTTTGTAATCAAACATATATGTTTATTTATACATAAACTTCCAAAAAGTTCATAAAAATGGAATTAAAAAGATGCATTTATTTTTGGTGTAAAGTTTGAAATACACATATAGTTTTCTTATAACATGCCTTTTGCCTGAACTCTATCAAGACTCTTTGTTTATTCCTTATATTTCCTACAAGCTCATTGCATCTAAACTAATATATATGTGCCTTTTGCCTGAACTCTATCAAGACTCTGTTTATTCCTTATATTTCCTACAAGCTCATTGCATCTAAACTAATGTATGTTTGTTAACTCTAGGAAGTTAGTGTTCTTTTTGCCTGAGAGTATGAGAAACAATCATTCTCCTGAAATTTTGGCTTCTTGGGAATTATAGAATGTGTGTGGTAACTCAGTCCTTACCTAGAAGTCAGGATGCCTTCAGTTTCGATTATTCGATTATTCCATCTCCATGGGGGCTTTTTTTTTTTTTTTTTTTTTTGTCAAGCAGAGTGGACAGTGAGAGACAGAGAGAAAGGTCTTCCTTTTTTGCCATTGGTTCACCCTCCAATGGCCTCCGCGACTGGTGTGCTGCAGCCGGCATACCACACTGTTCCGAAGCCAGGAGCCAGGTGCTTTTCCTGGTCTCCCATGTGGGTGCAGGGCCCAAGGACTTGAGCCATCCTCCACTGCACTCCCGGGCCACAGCAGAGAGCTGGCCTGGAAGAGGGGCAACCAGGACGGAATCCGGCGCCCCGACCGGGACTAGAACCCGGTGTGCAGGCGCCGCAAGCAGAGGATTAGCCTATTGAGCCACAGCGCTGGCTCCATGGAAGCTTTAATCCTAATATACTAGTTACCAATACACATTTGAAATTGAAGGCAGGATGAAGAAAAGAGAAGGCATACTGTGATTTTAATGAAAGGCTCTAGACAGTGGACCACAGGACTTGTTTATCCTGTTGGCCAGAACTTACTAATAGTACTATACCCAGTTGCAAAGGATTTATTTGGGAAGGCTTAAAAACTCGAGTTCTGAGAAGCATAAATGAAAATAAATACACAAATATAATATTATTACATTTATTTTTCTTATTAAAGTCCCATAAATAACAATATTTTTCTTTAATCCAACCCAAATATTGAAATATTATTTCTTAAATTTCCTTCTAGTTGATTATAAACTATGTGAATGTACCATATTATTTCTGTCTGGAATGATGATTTTATTGAAATTAAAAAATTATTTCTAAATAGAAATACATAGTGAAAGTTACCTGAACCAAATAGATTAATCTCCTTACTCTTTCTAGATGTTGTTGATTTCTCTATACCTCTATATAATTATATGTAATTATTACAATATTGCCAGGTTTAAATTAATGAAATCTAAACCAAGTGGATATTTATAAATATGGATATGGGGCCAATTACTCTTCCTGGGTATCTGTAGCCTTACCTTTAAAATGGATGTTAATGCCTAGTTTCTACTAGTGTTGAATATTAAACATGATACTACATTCACAAAGAATAATGTAGTTTTTTATTCATTTGTACAAAAGCCTCAAAATCCTACTAAAGGCACTTACTAAAAAGTACGAGTACATATACTTATCTTTTTGTCTTCAGTACTCATATGTTGTTTCCAAGAGAGTGTTGTAGTGTTTGGAGACATCACAATTATTGCTAAATAATTTATTATGTTAATGATATAAACTAATCTGTGAATCTGAATACTTGTATTTATTTTTCTTCCTTATTTAATTTCTTTCAAGTATTGTTTTTTTACTTTTTATGGTACTCAAATGTAAAAAGCTTCAATATATTGCCTGTGATATGAGAGAAGATCATTTCTTATGCCAAGAGCAATCTTCCTTTTGTTTTAGCATTATGCAGGCTTCTCTATCCACCTTGGCATTCTATATTTATTGCCATTGGACAGTTCCAAGTTAGGTTTCTGAATGAGCCTTCCCAGAGTCAGGATGTATTTTTGCACACTGTGAATCTGGCCTTATTTCCTTATTAGAAAAACCTTACTAAATAAAATCAAGCAAGTGGAAAACAAACAAAAAAAGAACCCACCAGACACAAAAAAAATGCAAGTGCATTGATTTATACTTTACTATTTGAAATTGTAGAAAGCCATAGAACCATTTGAGCTTCATTTTGTTTAATGTCCTTGTGAAGGGCTTAGGATAGGACAGGTTTAGTTTATGACTAATTTTGCTATTATAGTGGAGCAGATATGCATTTCTCTCATTTTACATGTTTGTTTCTAACACCTTGCTTGATTTAATGGTAAATTACATAAAATATCTGAATTTTTGGAGAAAATGAAATTAATTTTGTAGCCAAATACGTATATTCTATATATGATTACTCCATTAGGTTTGAATTAAGACTCCCCAAATAAAACAAACAAAAAAAATCCTTCCCTGACAAGCATGGAAATTATTTAGGCAATGGCAATTTGTGTGATAGAGTTGAGCTAAAAGTGTTGAATATTGGTTTAAATAATTTCACTCTATTGCCTTAAGAGTAATGTAGTATTTATTACCACATCATAGTCCACTTATACTGAAGTTGTGTTACTATTTCAGATTGCCCAAAGTTGTTTCCTTTAGCATGATTAGTTCTGCCAGCCTGAATTCTTTATTTTAACATCATTCTTCAGATGCTGCATTTGAACACAGCTGGTTTGCATATTTGCAATGGAAACAAATGGGCCAGACCCTAGAACAATGAAACAGTCCCATTTGTTTGAATTTTAGTGAAAGCTGCATGAGTTCAGATATAAAGAAATACAAGAAAATGAGGATACTAGCATAAAGACCAAAAATTAGAAATCAGCATGTTGAAAATGTGTAAATGGCATATCCCTACTGATTAGATGTGAGAACATGTTTCTTTATCTTTTGGCACTGAAGTGTACAGCCATTAAAGTGATATAAATGTTGAAGTCTGCCTTGTCAGTGTTTTCAAGAATGTACCTTGCGGAGTATTGGCTATAGCTTTCTTTTATATCAGAATCCTGGGATTATAGCCATAGGATTGAGCCTCTTGTACAAGTAGACACTATTATAGGCAATAGACAGAAAAGAAGCAGTATGTTACTACTGATATAATTGCATGGTATTTCTTATGATTTTAATTTTCCTAATTGCTAATTAAAGTATTTTTAAAGCAAAATAGTACTGTAGTAATAATTTATCTGATTCAGGTTGTTTTGAATTTGATATTTAAACTAATAATTAATTTTATCTGTAAAAAGTAATTCCCTGTAATCTCCAATTTTATAGAAATGCACAGTAAATCTGTCCATTCATATTTATTATTTGTAGTCCATTAAAAATACAAAATGTGTCAAATGACATATTACTAGATTCTAAATCCCTCAGATAAAATAAAGTAAGTCATTTCAAAATCCAGATTAAACACATTCATTTTTGATTTACTATGTTGTAGATGTATGATATAATAACAGTAGTGGATAGAAGAATGAAAATGTGATACAAATTTTGGGCTGAGAAACTTATGCTGATGTATTTATTGCTTATTCTCTTAGTACATTTAAAAAAATAGATTTTCACCATACACAATGGAATAGAGCCTTGCACTAATGAGTTCTAATGAGTTCACTATTAATGGTTTGAGTTCCATATGGGTCTGTTAGCCTACACTCTTCCAGGGACCTGTTTTTGAGCAGCAATATGCTGGTAAGCAGTGTAAGCAGGTAAGACAAATCCATAGCATTCTTTGAAAAACAACCCACTAGATGATAGTATAGTATCATCATCACACAAGCTCATGGTTGTATTTTTGTGTTGGTGATAGTGTTAATATTTTAAAGAATACTTAAATATCTAGATTTATTTTGATATATTTTTTGAAATAATATATGATTTGGCACATTCAGGATTATTGTATAAAACTTTGCTAGGTTTTAAAAAACAGTATTTCTACTTAATAACATAAAACATCTGTTACATGTATAAAAAATACACATGGTATGCTTTATGTGTATGACCCTGTATCACAGCTTGAAACTTCATATTCATCTTTTTTTTTTAGCTTTTTAAAAGATTTATTTATTTGTTTGAAATGCAGAGACACAGAGAGAGCAGGAGAGAGAGCGAGAGTGAGAGAGAAAGAGAGAGAGAGAGAGAGGGAGAGAAATTGATCCTCCATTCACTGGTTCACTCCCCAAATGGCCACAGTGGCTGGGGCTGGGCTCAGATGAAGCCAGGAGCCAGGAACTTCTTTTGGGTCTCTTCAATGGGTACAGGGGCCCAAGGACTTGGACCATCTTCCACTGCTTATCCCAGGCACATTAACAGGGAAGTAGAGCAACTGGGACCCCAACTTATGCCCATATGGGATACTGGCACTGCAGGTAGAGGCTTAAACTTTTATTCCAGAGCACTGGCATTCTAATACTCATCTTGAATGAGCAATTGATGTACTGGCTATGATTTAAAGTAGTACTTTTCCCAATGTACATAAAGTGTGATTGTGTGTGTATTTGTGTGTATTTGTATATTTTTAATCTCTCACTAAATATAAACTAATCATTTTTTAAGAAATTTCCCTGACTAGCATTCCAATCAATTGTTGTTCCCCATGCTACAGTAATCCAAAATGCTTCATTCTAATTGCTCTGTATATAATTCCCATCTTATTTAGCTCACTTCAAAATTATCCCAATAGCTTTCTAACTGGTATCCTTTGTATTTACCTTTCAGTTCTAGGTCACCAGCTGTGATATTCATCATCCTAATAATGATGCTTTTATCAGAGTTCTTCCCAGCTCAAAAGTTTTCATTGCCTCCCAATTCTCTTGAACAAAATATCCAAACTCTTTCATCAAACATTCATAGCTTTTACAGTCTCTTTCCCAGTACCCATCTCTGTGACCCAGTCAGCACACATGTGTAACCAAATTTCCTTTTGCCTGCAATAGCATTTTTTTTTTTTTTTAGTTTATGCAACACTTTCTGCCTGTATGCATTTGCAGGTCAAGGTACATCTGGATCAGAAAACCATTCTTCAGTTCCTAGTCATGGCTGTGCTGCAACCCTTTATCAGGGGCAAATAACAGCAAATGCTGTCATTTGAAACATTCATTGTGCTTTAAAAGTGATTACACCTATGAAGCATGAACCAGGCCATGCCAGTATTCTGTCTTATAAACCCCAGCTCTCAAAGACAGCCAAGAGTGTTTGTTCCAACTCATGCACAACTTCTGATTTATTTTTCATGTGACTTTAATGTTATCCTTTAATTTATAATCTGTTACTCTACCTTTTTTCTTTTTATTAATATAAACAGAACAGATTTCATATATTTCGTAGGTAAAGTTCTAAGAAGATAACCATACTACCCTCTCTTCTCCTCTCTCCCTGCCAGTCTCCCTGCTTCCCTCCCTTCTTTCCTTTTCATTAATTTTTGCAAAGACATTAACATTACACCACTATATAATTGCAAGCTTAATTCACCACTAACCATAAACAGTAGGAAGACTGTAGTTACACAAGAGTATAAACAAGGGCTAAAAACAACAATCCTTTCTCAAGATGTATGTTTCATTCTTATACATTTTTTGGTATTCTATATTAGCTGCCACCTGTCTAAGAAAATATATGAGTTTGTCTTTTGAGGACTGGCTTATTTCACTAAGTAAAATGGTTTTCAGTTGCATCCATTTTGCTGCAAAAAAAGCCATTTTGTTGCAAAAAGCATGATTTCATTCTTTAGTGTATATATATATGACATTTTATTTATCCAACCATCAATTGACAGACATCTGGATTGATTTCATATCTTAGCTATGAATTGAGCTGCAATAAACATGGAGATACAGGTAACTTACATATGCTGATTTTATTTCCTTTGGGTGGATTCCTAGGAGTGGGATGGCTGGGTCATATGGTAGATCTATTTTCAGATTTCTAATGAATGTCCATACTGTCTTCCATAATGGCTGTACTAGTTTATACTCATACCAGCAGTGAATTAGGGTATCGTTTTCCCCACATCCTCATCAGCATTTATTGTTTTTTTTCATTTTTTGGTGCTAGGCATTCTAATTGGTGTGAGGTGAAACCTCATTGTGGTTTTTATTTGCATTTCCCTAATGCCTAGAGGTCATGAGCATTTTTTTTATGTGTCTGTTGGCCATTTGAATTTCATCCTTTGAAAAATTCTAACTGGGTTGTTTGTTTTGTTGTTGTTGATTTATTGTGCTCTTTATAGATTATGGATATTAATCCTTTATCAGTTGCATAGTTTACAGATATTTTCTCCCATTCTGTTGGTTGCTTCTTCACTTGGTTTCCTTTGCAGTGCAGAAGTTTCTTGGCTTATTGTAATCCCCTTTGTCTATATTTTCTTTTATTGCCATGCTTCCAAGATATCTTTGCTTATGCCAATGTCTTGTAGAGTTTCCCTGATGTTTTTCCCTAGTAATTTGATGGAATCAGATCATAAATTTAGATCCTTGATCCATTTTTGAGTTGATTTTTATATAAGGTGTAAGGTAGTTGTGCTGTTTCATACTTTTACACTTGGAGATCCCGTTTTCCCAGAATCATTTGTTGAAAAGACTGTCCATTCTTAAGGGATTAATTTTAGCTGCTTGGTCAAAGATTATTTTGTTGTAGGTACATGGATTAATTTCTAGGATTTCTATTCTGTTCCATTGTTCTACATGTCTATTTTTGTGCCAGTACCAGGCTGTTGTAATTTTAACTGCCCTATAGTATGTCTTGAAATCTGGTATTGTGATGCCTCAGGCTTTTTTCTGTTTAAGACAGCTTTAGCTATTCAGGTTGTAGCAGGTGAATTTTAACATCATTTTTTCTAGATTTGAGAAAAAAATGTCCTTGATATTTTGATTGGGATCACATTGAATGTGTAAGTTGCTTTGTGTAGTATGGACATTCTGATAATATTAATTCTTCCAATCATTCCTCCTAAACTATTTGGCTTAGTTTAGCTGGCCTTCAGGTAATTTGATCCTAGACTTTTGTTGTTCACACATCTTCTGGACTTTTGACTTCTATAGGTAAGGAAGCCCACAAAGTATTGCAGCTCCCCTTAAATTATGATTGATGTGACACCTTTAATTCTTGTGTATTTCCAACCTGTGTTTCCAGAAAGCCTCCAGATTTCTTATATTTCAGGCTCCCTAACTTGTTGCTGACCTATTGTTCCTGTATTACTGTATCCTGCTGTGAATAATGTTCTAAACCCAGTGAATCCCATCCAGACAGCCCACACTGTGCTACAGCCCAAAGTAGTCAATTGCTGACACTGAATGTCAATTGTACTTTCTTGTCTCCGTTGGCTCATGCCAATACTTCCTGCTTTAAACTTTATCTTAATCCCGGATGTACTCTGATCTTTAGCTCATATGCATGCCCTTCATAAAATTTCAATTACCATTGTAATTCATAATGATCTATAATATTTATTGAAGCTCTCCACAAAAATTATTTTTTATCAATAAGAGATAGAAGGGCATGGTGATTGGTGCTTTGGTTTCGAGTCAGATGGAATCGACTAAAGGTTGGTATTTTGTGTTGTTCATTCACTCTGATTTCTCATTTGTGGAATGCCAATGATAACAGTAAAGAGTAAAACAATGAATATGAATAATTCTAAAATGTAACAGTAGTACTAACAACTTCTTGTAAAGACCAAATAACACATTGCATTGATTTGACACTTAGTTAATACACACTATAAGCCAAGAACTGCAGGCAGGAATATATGGGTGAACACAGTACATAAAAATAATCTGCCTGCTACTGCCAAACAGATTTATTATAATAGGACTGTGATATTTACTTCCTGTGCATCCCTCTAAGTGCCAACATAATCTATGATACTCTAAGAAATATTTTTGCTATTCTAACTTGTATTGTCACAGTTTGTTCTGTTTTAATTTTATTGATTTTTTTATGCACGGTATGTTTGATTTTATTACATAACCCACATATACATTTTTGAGATCATGAGGAATAAGCAAAACATCTCATTTGCAAAGAGCCTTATCATAGTCTGAAGTCCTAGTATTGAATTTCACATTCAATATTGTCATTTTAAAGATATAAAAAGAGACAATGAAACAGAAGTGTCCAAGTTCATATGTCAAGGTAGAGACTGGCATCAGCTGGATTTCTATGATCTGAATAAAAATGCATGAATTTTGAAGTTCTTAGCAAAGTATTAGTAAACTGTCAATTTAACTATGATGATATTATCTTGGTTGCATATATGCAGCTCCATTGAAGACTTTGTTTTAGTCTGACTCATCGGTGGCTTCTTGAACTGCACATGCTGATGCTATAAAATATGCCTAGGGAAACCACATGTTTAGTTTCCCCATCTGAATTACTTTGTGCTGTGCTGAGCTTGTTTTTATATTTTCATTTCCTCGTTCATCACAGAGATTGAATATTGTCAAAATTGAGAAAAATGAATTTGAAACAAAATATACCTAGAATTAGTCTTAGGAAGGCAAGCCAAAATCCTGTAGTATTTTATCATGGACAGAGTGTATATATTGAGTAGAGGCATCACTGCAAATACCGCACACTCTTGAGTAGCTTCGTAGGTTTGGAAGGCTGGATTTAATGTTATTGGTTATATCTATATCTATAGAAACACATATACACATGTGTATGATTTTATGATTTATTTTATCATTTGAAAGGCAGAGTAACAGAGGGAGAGACAGAGAAAGAGATCATCCATCTATTGATTCACTCCCCAAATGGCCACAATGGCGGGAGCTGGGTCAGGCCAAAGCCAAGAGCCAGTAATTCCATCCTGGTATCTCACATGGATGACAGCAACCCAAGCGCTTCATACATTCTCTCCTTTTTCCAGGCACATTAGCAGGAAACTGGATCAGAAGTGGAGCACCTTCAAACCACAGATTTGATATGGGATGCACAATCAAACCAGAGCATTGATCTGCTGTGCCACAACACTAGCCCCTCCAGGTTATATTTTGAAAGTAGCATCCATCCAGTATTTATAGCATTTTAAACTTAATTACTTAATGAATTATAGTAACAACGGCACATGTTTGTGTTTGAATGTGCATAATCCTTTCCACCTTTATTTTATCTCAAAATGCAGTTGTTTAAAGGTCAGTTGATGTATATTTTGTTCTGCTCTAGAGGGCA
The DNA here is from genome assembly GCF_051225735.1 of Oryctolagus cuniculus. Classification (NCBI taxonomy): domain Eukaryota; kingdom Metazoa; phylum Chordata; class Mammalia; order Lagomorpha; family Leporidae; genus Oryctolagus; species Oryctolagus cuniculus. The sequence continues at coordinate 143,766,238 of NC_142869.1, read as the reverse complement.
ATAGAATCAGAGCATGGTTTCACAAAGTTTCTCAGAGAAGGATCCAGGTTATCTAAAATTAGGTTAGATGGTCTGCAACAAAGAAATCAAAGCTGTCTTATATTTAGTTCCAGTGGGACAACCCACTGTGCATTGATGTAACTATAATACATCTTGTTGGGCCAATATGGGCCACTGATTAACTCACAGCAGTAAATCTTTGAGGTACACGTAGGTGGATGTTTTGTTTGAATGGGAAAGTATAACTTATTTTCCATGCTACCAGAGAGTACCAAGATTAATTTGAATTGTTTGCTTGATTTATTTTTCATGTCATCAGTTTTTAAGCAGAATATTCAAATGTCCTTTTTAAATTTTTGCATTTGCTACTTCAATAATGTGAATATTTAAAAAATTTGAGAAACTTTTATTTAACAAGGCTTATTAGACCTTATAGTTTAATAAATTGGCATTTAATATGTAGTTCATATAATCTTGTTCTCTTGTTGAAGGTTTAATGTGTATATATATATAGGATGAATCATCAAAGGAAGCTCAGATGTAAGTGTAAGGCTAATTTTTGTACAGGCCAGAAAAATGCCTGTTGTTATTTGAATAAGAACAGCCATTTGATAATTTGGAGAGGTGACACTAGAGCTTCCACATTCCCCATTCTGTCCCTACTTAGGAAATTCCAGGGAAATAAAGGAAAAGCATACATTCTGTTTCCATTTTGTCTTCATCCTTATATTTTGCTCTAATAAACTCTAACTTTATGAGTAACTTGTCTTCTTTGGTTCTTTTAAAGTTATTTTTATTGCAAATTGCACTGAATGCTAAATGTCCACCTTTATAATAAACAAATACTGAAATGGTAAGACATTAAAACAAAACATATTTCTGAGAGCCATTAGTTATTTTGTTTTGTATAGTTTTAAAGTTTTTCTTTTATCTCAAAAATAGGAATGTACCTATACAAAGGCTCAAAATAGGCCATCTTTCTTTTTTTTTTTTTTTTTTTTTTTTTTTTTTTGACAGGCAGAGTGGACAGTGAGAGAGAGAGACAGAGAGAAAGGTCTTCCTTTGCCGTTGGTTCACCCTCCAATGGCCGCCGCGGCCGGTGCGCTGCGGCCGGCGCACCGCACCGATCCGATGGCAGGAGCCAGGATCCAGGTGCTTCTCCTGGTCTCCCATGGGGTGCAGGGCCCAAGCACCTGGGCCATCCTCCACTGCACTCCCGGGCCACAGCAGAGGGCTGGCCTGGAAGAGGGGCAACCGGGACAGAATCCGGCGCCCCGACCGGGACTAGAACCCGGTGTGCCGGCGCCGCTAGGCGGAGGATTAGCCTAGTGAGCCGCGGCGCCGAAAATAGGCCATCTTTCAACAAAAAGGCAACGATTAACAAGACTATGATACAAGTCTAATAGGATTTGTTAAAATCAGTAACATCTAAAGACACATCTGAAGTGTTCTTGTATAAAATATCATGCGAAGGAGAGAAGGCTGCATCAATGTCTAAAAATGCGGATTTGTTAATAGACAATCTGACAATTTACCATAAAAAATGTTTCCTGAGATATAAGGATATGCAACATTATTCTTCTTGAACCCTTTCAGCTCAAGACTTTCCACTTAGTAAAATAACTGAGGATCTGAAACAGAAAATACATTTGAATATGAACAGCTTGTGAAACTTAATACAATTTTTTTTCTTTTTTGCATCATCAGAGGGTGTTATTGAACTTACAACCAACTTGCCTGCTCAGTCTGCAGTTCAAGTGTGAGAGACACTTCTCTGTACAGGAGCCTGCACTGTCTTCCGTCCTATGCATGCAGATGTCTAACACAGGCAAACAGTTTTCTCCCATTTTGTAGGAATGTAATATTCCTATTAGCAAAAAGAGGTAACAAGACCCTGTATACCAAAGGGACTAGAGTCACAAGATTTCCTCTTAATATTTTTTATTTTGATGTTTGGAACTTTTTTTTTTTTTTTTTTTTTTTTTTTTTTACAGGCAGAGTGGACAGTGAGAGAGAGAGACAGAGAGAAAGGTCTTCCTTTTGCCGTTGGTTCACCCTCCAATGGCTGCCACGGCCGGCGCACCGCGCCTATCCGAAGGCAGGAGCCAGGAGCCAGGAGCCACGTGCTTCTCCTGGTCTCCCATGGGGTGCAGGGCCCAAGCACTTGGGGCCATCCTCCACTGCACTCCCGGGCCACAGCAGAAAGCTGGCCTGGAAGGGGGGCAACCGGGACAGAATCCGGCGCCCCAACCGGGACTAGAACCCGGTGTGCCGGCGCCACTAGGTGGAGGATTAGCCTATTGAGCCGCGGCGCCGGACGATGTTTGGAACTCTTGATGCAACATTCTAGAGCAAGTTGCTCAGGGCCTACTGTTCCCAAAGGGCTGATAAAAGAAAAAGCTCTATTTATTCTTTGTGATTTGATACACAGATGAAAATCTTAACATAGAATAACAGAAGTTAGTCATTAATAAGTCACAGCTTTGTCTTCTCAGTGCACCTATAAGTAGATAACATCTTCAGTTTTCTAGCTCTTATAGTTTTAACACTGCAGCGTCAATGATGCATATGTCCAAAATCAATTCAAAAGATTGTCAAACTCCTTTTCTCTTAGTTCATCTATTTTTCACTGTCTCTTCGTCCTTAGTGTATCTGAGTGATAACTATTCTCTGCTGTTGCTCATTAGGGTGCTCTCAACTGTCTCCATGTTTTGGGGGCTGATTGGGCAAAGGAGCTGGAAGAGTAGGCCACAGTGGGGAGGTTGTGAGTCATGGGGATACCTCCAGGGATGATCCTTTCAATAGCTGCAGAAGTTCTCCTAGTGCCAAGCCCAGGATACCTGGGGGTCATGGGTTGGGGGGTTGTGGATATTTGTGGCACCATTGAGCTCAGGATGCATTGCTTGCTGATCCATTACTGACCAAGGAGCTGATGTGACAAAGAATTCCTTGTTGACACAGTTTCTTAAGCTTTCCTGGATGTGACCTGTGATTGCTCAGCGTATGTTGGTGGTGTTGGCATTACTCATCTCCAGTGAGGCTTGCTCTCTGTATCTGGCTGTGTGTGGAGTGCAGATGAGGTCTACGGCATCTTTTAGCAGACTCTGATCAAAGTTAAAGGGCTCCAACTCCTGCGCATCAGGTGTTGCAGGGGGTACACCCTCTGTACACCAAGGGACCACTCTATCCCATCCTGCAAGTAGTCAAAAATATGACATGGAATTCAAAGGCCTTGGCTCAAACAGCAACTTCCAGCCCAGTTTGACCAAAGCCGATGAGGCCCAGCGTCTCCCAACAGGTGCGGGTTGCCCCCGAGTCCACCTCGTGGATATGTTCCATGCTCTGCACCAGCGTGCCTTTCCACAGCACCTGGCAGAGCCATGTGTTCCATCAGTGCAGGTCGAGGATGTGGCAGTCGATGGACTCAGCCATCTCTTCTATGGCTGGGGACAAGATGTTTCACAAGGCAATCTTGGGCAGCCTTGATGTCCACATTGTCTTAGCTGCTGAGGATCCAGAAGATCACTCTCAGAGCCTTGAACTTCTCCAGGTCCTGCCTGGTGAGAGTGATGGTGTGGTACTTCATGGTGCCCATGGCCTCATTCAGCACCTTCTCTTGGATCTCCTGCATGGACTGTGCATCACAGAAAGCCACGGTGGCCAGATAATTTAGGATGGCATCTCCACGGTGCAGTCTCTGCCATCCAGCAGGGCTACCAGGAGTGGGGTTGCAGGGGGACCTTTCATGATCTGGGGGCAGATACCTTCACAAATTCTGTCTAACCATGTTGCTTGACTTTGTGCTTATCCACAAGGGTCATTCTTTATGGAATGCACAACAATCTGATTCAAAAGGCAAAGCAGTCCTCTAAGAATTTAATGGAATTTGCAGGAGTCTTTGTGCATGATGCCACTATGCATCTGATATAGATCTGTCCACAAATTCTGTAGTTCACATGATGGGTTGTCCGTCTTTCTAAGGGAATACAGCTTCATTGGTTCAAAACCATTTAAGGTAATGAAAGCCTTATCACGTTTCTGTTTTTAAGACTTTTAGTTTTTTAAAAAATTCAAAAGTTACATACAAATTATGCACATGTATTGTGTGGTATGTGACTTTTTTCATTTTATTTGAAAGACAGAGACAGATGGAGAGAGATTTTCCATCCACTGGTTCTCTCCCCAAATGCCTGCAACATCCAGGGCTGGTGCAGTCAAAGCCAGGAGACTAGAACTCAACCTTTGTCTCTCATATGGATGGCAGGGCCCTATTATTTGAGACCCCATCTACTGCCTTCCAGGCTTTGCAATAGCAGAAAGCTGGATTGAAAGTGTAGCAGCCAAAATAGGCACTCTGACATGGGGATGTGGCCATCCCAAGTGGAAACTTAATCACAGTACAATGTGCCCACCTCATACCTTGATGTGGTTTATACATTGTGTAATGTCCAATATATATATATATATATATATATATTTCAAAAACTTAGCATTTATTTATGGAGAAAACCTACAAAATCCAGTATGATAGGATTTTTCCTTTGTATAGGGCAAATATATTGAACATTAGATATAGTCACCTTACTGTGTGTATGTGTGTGTTTGGGTAGCTATTACAAATGGGATTGATTTCTTGATTTCTTTTCCAGACAATTCATTATTAGTTCATAAGAATGGTACTTTTTATTTTGACTTATTATTTTGGACCTTAGCTAAATTTGCTTATTAATTATAATATTATTTTTGAGGAGTCTTTGTGATTTCTGTATATAAGATCATGTCATCTAAAAACAGTAAGAGTTTCACTTCTTCCTTTCCAGCTTGGATTCCCTTTATTTATTTCTTTTGTAAATGCTTTGGCGATGACTCCCAGAACTATGATGAATCAAAGTAGTTAAAGTGTACACATTTGTCTTGTTTTAGATCATTGAAAGAAAAGCTTCAGCATTTTCCCATCGATACTATGTTAGCTGCTGGCTTGTAATATATATGGCCTTCATTATTTTGAGTAATGCTAGCTATGCTGCCCTCATAGAATGAGTTTAGGAAAATACTCTTTTCTTATAATTTTGGAATAGTTTAAGAATTGATTTTAATTCTGATTTAAGTGGTAGCATTCAGCAGTGAAGTCAGCTGGTCTTGGCTTTCTCTTTGATGGAGAAAATTTGTCTTACTGATTAAATTATGCAACTCATTGGTCTGTTTAGGTATTTTGTTTCTTCATGATTCAGTCTTGGTAAGAAATATGTGTCCAGGGATTTGCTTATTTCTTCTGTGTTACCAACTGTTTTGCTCTATGATTGTTCATAGCAATCTCTAACAAGTCTCTGTGTTTCTCTTATATCACTTATTATTGTGTCCCTTTCTAGCTCTTATTTTATGTATTTGAGTTTCTCTCTCTTTTTCTTAGTCTAGCTTAAGGGTTTGACAAATTATTCCTCTTTTCAAAGAACCCACTTCTCATTTCAGTGATTTTTTTTCATTTTTTGCCTAGTTTTGTTTTTCCTTCATTCTAATATCAAATTTGATTTCTTTTTTCTTTTCATAGTTCCTTGAGTTACAAAAATTAGTTATTTGAGACATTTCTGTTTTTTTTTTTCATGCAGGCCTTGATTGCTGTAATATCTTAGTATAGCTTTTGCTCTAACTCATAGGTATTGGTATTCCATGTTTCCATTTTCATGTTTCAAAAATATGTAGTTTCCTACTTATGTTTTTTTCTTGACTAATTGGTTGTCAGCATAATGACTTTTTAAAAAAAGGAGGCTTGTTTTGTGAGAATATTCCATGAAATTTTGAGTAGTATGTGTATTTTCATCTGTTGGCTATAATATTCTGTGGATGTTTGTTAGGTCTAATTAGGATACAATTTAACTCTGCTGTTTCTTTGTTAATTTTGTGTTCAGATAATGTATTCATTTTGAAAATATAATGTTAAAGTATCATATTATTACTGTCATAGAGTCTGTCTTTCCTGTTTGGTCTACTTATATTTGCTTTTTGGTATTCCAGTGTTGGGTCCATATATATTTGCAGTTGTTAATGACAGTTCCTTGAATCTTTTTACTGTTTTTGATTTAAAATCTATTTTGTATGATAGAATTACAGCTATTTCTGGTTTCTTTTAGATTCTATTAACATGGATTATTTTATCCCATTCTTTTATTTTTCAGTCTGTGTATGTCCTTAGAAGTTCTAGTTAGTTCTTATAAGCAGCACAAAATTTGTACTATGCTTTTTATCCAGGTGGTTATTCTGTGTCTCTTGCTTGAGGATTTTGAAAGACTTACATTTAAGGACGTTATTGTCAGATAAAGTCATATTACTGCCATTTTGATGATTGTTTTCTAGTTTAATTATAGTTCCTTTCTTTCTTCCATTCTTACAGTTTTCTTTTGTGGTAAGTGATTTTTTTCTCTAGTACTGTTCTTTGATTCCTTGGTTGCTATTTTTGGTCTTTTATAGATTTTTTTTAATTACTGTGGGACAGAAAAATTCTTTTGGTTATAACAAGCTGTTTTTAAATGATAACAACTTGACATGAATTATAGTTAGGGAAAGAAAGAAACAAAAATAAGAAATAATAATTAATACTTCCATTCCTTCTCACACTGTGAATTTTTTATTCTCATTTTCCTCTTCTTACATTCTCTCTCTCTTAATATCTTTATGTTGTTATTATTTTATTGCTTTTTTCTTTACACTAAATACATGAATGGTTTACATACCATGTTTACAATATTAGAAAATTAGGGATTTGTATAGTTGCTCTTACCAGTGACTTTTCTACTTCCTTATATTTTTCTTCTTACTCATTAGCATTTCTTTCAGCTTGAAGAATTCTGTTTGGAATTGCTTGTAGACAGGACTGGTGATAAAATTTCTCAGTTTTTGTTTGGTGATGTCTTTATCTCTCACTGACATTATGAAGGATAGCTTCGCTGGATATAGTATTATTGACTGAAAACTTTTTGTCCCTTCAGTACTGTGCTATCCTGCTCCCTTCTGATGTGTAAATTTTCTGCTGAGAAATCTGAAGTCAGGTGAATTGTGGACATTTTAAATGTTATTTGGAGATTTTGATTATAATCTTTCTTGGGGTAGTATTGGGTAGTATTGTTTGGATTGAACCTAACTGGTGACCTTTGACACTCCTGTACCTGGAGAGTTGTATCTAACTCTAGGTTTGGGAAATTTTTTGTTATAGTCTTTTTGAAAATGCTTTCTACCCTTTTGACCTTCTCACGTTTCTCTTGAACCCCAGTAACTGGAATACTTGCTCTTTTCATAAAGTTTCTTTATTCCTTTTGATTCTTTCCCTTTTCTCCTCCTGTTCTGTATTGCCCACTTTTTTTTTTTTTTTTTTTTTTTTAGTGGGAGGTAAAATAGCAAGGTTTATTAGGGCAGGGACATCCATAAGGACGGATGTGTATTTCCCACTTTCAAACCTTCAAACCTTCTTAATCTTTCTTCTATTTGATCTATTATGCTAGTGATACTAACTGTCATGTTTTTAATTTGAATTAGTATACTTTTTGATTGAAGGATTTCAATTTGATTTATTTTAATTAGGACCATATGTGTCTCAATTCTCTCTTGGAGAATTAAATCATTTCTCTACTCTCTTGAAGTTCATTGAATTTTCTCAAAACAGCCATGTCAAAATCTTCATCAAAGAATTTGGAAGTTCCACATTCTAAGTTGTTGGTTCCTGGCACCTTACTTTGTTCATGAATGTCCCTCCAGAGATTCTACGCAGTGTATTTCTCTGAGCCTGGACACCTCTGCTATTTCAGCACTAGACAGCTCCTGAAGCTGAGGTTTGCCCCACTGTCGTGTTTTCACTGTTTCAGTCTTCAGATATTTCCCAGCCACATATTTGTCCTAAGTCCACTGTTGTGTTGTTTAGGATGAACTTAGAAAGTATCTAGGAAGGAAGGTTGTCTGTCCTTATAATGTTCTTCTTGGTGCTGAGTAGAAGCAGATGTTCCACCCTATAGTGACCAACACCACAGTGCTAGATCACAGATGGAGTGCATAGCCCATTGAGGTCATCAAAGCAGGAAGGTAGAATCAAAGCCTACCCTGCTCTGTTCTGTCTGCCACTGAGATGAACTTCCAGTCTGAGGCTGCTCCTACCATCCACTGGTGATGTTGGCTCAGGATTGATCTACTGGGATAATGGAACTTCACTTGGCACCAAAACAGGTCCCGAGGCTCCCTCTTCAGGCATTGGCTTTTGTACAAGGTATATTAGGATCTGCTCATTGTTGAATTTAGGAGCCTTGATGAAGGTTGAAAGGGGGACAATAGAGGCAGCTCCTCAGCTTCGCAGAAAGTCACTAAATGGATGACACTATGCAATTTGGTGGGTATACACCAGGTCTATATGAGATTGATAGTGATACATGCCAGAACAAGTCTCTCCCACCAAAGCAAGTGTCTGTGTTAAAAGGCAAGTCAAGAATCTCTTTCTATAGGCACTAACCTAGAGATGGAGACCATTAGGATCTGCCCAGCATTTTTTTTTTTTGACAGGCAGAGTGGACAGTGAGAGAGAGAGACAGAGAGAAAGGTCTTCCTTTGCCGTTGGTTCACCCTCCAATTGCTGCCACGACTGGCGCGCTGCGGCCGGCGTACCGCACTGATCCGAAGGCAGGAGCCAGGTGCTTCTCCTGGTCTCCCATGGGGTGCAGAGTCCAAGCACTTGGGCCATCCTCCACTGCACTCCCTGGCCACAGCAGAGAGCTGGCCTGGAAGAGGGGCAACCAGGACAGAATCCGGCGCCCCGACCGGGACTAGAACCCTGTGTGCTGGCGCCGCAAGGCGGAGGATTAGCCTATTGAGCCACGGCGCCGGCCACATTTGGTTTTGTCAGCCTGGAACTGAGTCCCAAAATACAGTCCTGGAATTTGCTGTTTGCCCTAGTTTGGAGGAGGGGTGATAAAGGCATGTCCTTGGATGTCCATATTTGCACTAGTCAGGATCACACCTGGGTCTCAAAGTCCCGGACCATAAGAAGTTTCAAGGGTACATATCAGTCCCACTTTAGGCTGGCACAGTGAAACAAGTCCATCTTACCAGAGGACAGATCTCTGCCTGATTCTGGTTCAACTCTAAATGCTCCGTCTGAGACGTACTCTGAGAGTAGAAGGCTTTTGGTCTTTCTCAGCTGCTGGATCTCAAGGTGGTGCTCCTGTTTTGAGCTCCACACAAGGTCTTAAGCTCTCTCTCTTACCTTACCTCTTTCTCCTGAAGGTCGAGAAAGGGGTAACAGTGGCTGTCTTTTGGCTGCCTGGCTATGTAGGGCCTAAATTCTCAGTCTACAGATCTGGTGATAGGGGCTGTGGGTTCCTTTCCAACTTGAATTTTATTGCAGCGGGATTGTTACTGGGATTCATTTCTAAAATCTGGACTTAATTTACTTTCTCTTCTGCAAGGAATCACTCTCCACATTGTACAGGCAAATCTTTTCTTATTATTATACTAAAACCAGGCACTGTGGTTTTGTACTTGGCTTTGTAGAACTTGAGAAGGTGACTGGGTACATGAATAGCTGTTCATATTGGTGTCTCTGTAAGGAGATGGTCACTGGAGCCTCTTGCACAGTTGCCATTTTGCTACAACTCTTCATTCATTTTAATATTTTAAGGATTATTATAATCCATTGGCAAGTTCATAAATTCTTTCTTATTTTTATAATCATCTTTGGCAGCTCTTAAAGAATGAAGATTCATTAGTAAACAAAATAAATTAGGATTAAAGTTGTATTTTCACCCTACAGTGAATCTCTGAAGGAAGCTGGATTGTTTATGTAAAATTGGGGTTGGAGTTGGCATTGTTAATTAATTTTTCCTTCAGACAAAAGTTAAAACAAAATGTAGGATCTTGTGAAGTCTTCCTATGACTATTTGGCAAATATTATCTGATGAGTTTTGGAACTTTCATTTTGTTTTTCCATTGCTAGAACTAATGAATCTAGGGGTGGCTGTCCAATGAAAGAACTCATATTTAACTATTTATTAATTACAGATTCAGAAGTATTATTTAGAAACATAGAATCAAAGTTAAAGGGAGCACAGCAGGTCATTACTCTAGTCCAGCCTTCTTGCCTGCAGTGAGATGATAACTGAAGTCCTGCCCTTCTAAGATGGCAGCAGTCACAAATTTCATGTCTGAATTCTGCCTGCCTATCTAAATAACTAGACTGTGGTTCTGGTGACTACTGAATTTGTCCAACCTCCAATCTTTAGAAGGATGCAATCATTAGAATAGGATGCAATCATTAAAACATTCTGAAATAGCACCACTGGCTAGCTACTAGTTGTGGGCAACTAGTATTATTATTATGTCTACAGCTTTAAGGGAATGATGATATGAAATCATGTCTGTTCCTGTAAAGAGTTTATAGCATTGAGAACATGTTTTGATCATTTTGTAATTTCTCCTAATAGCTTATTATCTAACCTACATAAATTTGCTAAGTCTTCATAAGCTTTATTCCATTTTCAGATGCTATATTCACAGTATACTATTATTTTATCTATCACTATGAAAGAAAAGCAATATTTCCAATTAAAATATTGCACAAATCTTTTTTTCCTTAGAATTTTCATTTTAAATTCATTTAAAAAGAGAATTTGGGTAAATTTAAATAATTTTTTATGATTGGTGGTACATGTACACATAAAAAAGTACAATATACATGAAATGAACTGATTGCAGTTTCTCAAAATTTCATTACATTGAGATTATAATCTTTATAAATTATTTTTGTGCATATAATCATTGATGTCTTGCTTTGCTTTGCAGTTGTTATTTTGTGTTTGTTTTTACACAAAAAATGTGGTTAAGCAGCATTTATTTTTTAAAGCACTTTATGGTTTCCAGGACTTTCTTCCAAACCACTGAATTCTATTCTGCAAGGTTTTTTTGTGCATCTGTACATATATTCAACTACGTCACAACCGCAGCCTAGATGATAAGCAGAACTCAATGCAGTACTGACAACAGATATAATAGTACATCTTTTCAGAATAATTTGAATTCTAAGAGAATATAGATATCTTCTACATAAATGTGTCCAAAAACTAATCAGTTTGCATTCATCAGTATCCTTTGGGATGCAGTTTTTCAAGAGACTTTGGTCCACGAAACTCCGCTGTCACCAATTGTTTTTTTTTTAATTTTTTTATTTATGTATTTTCATTTTATTTGAAAGGGAGAGAGAGAGAGAGACAGAAAGAGAGAGGAGGTAAGGTGAGGGAAGGAGAAGGGAGGAGAGGAGAGAAAAGAGAATATGTATATCTCATCTGCTGATTGACTCCCCAGATGCTTGCAAAAGCCAGGGCTGGGCCAGACTGAAGACAGGATCTTAAAACCTCATTTGGGTTTCCTACATTGGTGACACAGATCCAAGTACTTGAGCTATCACTAGCTGCCTCCCAGGACACACGTTAGCAGGAAGCTGGACTAGAAATGGAGGAACTGGGACTCAAGCCAGGTTCTGTGATACAGGATGTGGATGTCACAAATGATGTCTTGATCACTTTGTCAAACACCCACTCCTAATCATCACACATTCTGAATCCCTCATCAGAGATATGGTATCAAAGATTTTGTATTCCTGAAACCTTATTAAACTGTTCCTTAACGATTATATCAGAAAATACTTAGGAGTACTTAACTCTGAATTATTTCATTAATGCAAGGGAATTCTGGCTTTTGATTTCAAGTCACACTCTGAAAAATAAAGGGCTCATGATGCAACTAATTAGAGATAAAATCTGGTACTTATGCAGAATTTATTCTCAAGGGAAGCTGCCTTATTTATGTAAGTCAGAAGTTGTAGATGAGGCATAGTTAAAATAAATGCAAACACAGGGGCTATGAATTCCTCTTACTCAAATTTTTTATTATAGAATATTTTACCACACCTACAACTACAGAGAATAGAACAGTGTACCTCTGAGGATTTGTGACCTACCTTCATCTGTATTTTCCTGATTTGTCTCATCTATCTTCACCACTCTTCCCCTTCCACCCCTTGAAGTCCTTTAAATACTTGGCTTCATATAATTTCCTCATATATACTTCAGTACATATAACACACGTAAAAGTACATTTTAATATAATTGTCAGCATCACCCAAAAATTACCTATAATTTGTTAATTTCTAATATTCTACACATGGCCAGATTTCCCTGATTATCTTAAAAACATCTTGTCAACATTTGTTCCATTCTTACTTCCATTCCTCCTTCCTTCTTTTCCTTTCTTTTCTCTCCTTTCTCTCCTGTCCTCATTCCCTCTTCTTTCATGAATCAAAACAAAAACAATTCGAAATTTCCTGTGGATATTATGTTTCCAAAGTCTCTTTTACTTCTCATTGTGTTTAGAGCAAATTAGTATTCTAAATTTTATTTAAGAGAGTAGACTACAGTAAACAGTGTACTTTGGATCAGAAAATTTTGCTTCTACTCTTCATTATGTAACAAATTATCAAAAATGATAGGATATAAGCTGATAGCATATTGGTTCTTTCTCACAGGTATCCTTTGAGCATATGCTATGGAATCATTCTTCCCAGCTCTTTGTTTTCTATTCAATATTAGGTATTAAAGAATATAATTTTTCTTACTGTTTATAATTTAATCTAGAATGATATCCAACTTCAAAACTAGTATATAACTTTTATTAGTCAATTATAAATGGTTTTTCCCCCTCTCTCTTCCTATCCTTCCTCCCCTACCAGGGCCAGACATTTCCTACTTTGGGGAAAGTACATGCATTTATCTTACTGGAAGTTTTCTGCAGAAGAGTGCCTTTAAACTCTCAAGACAACCTCTTTTCAGAATTCCACTAGGGCAATGGAAAAGCACATATATCTTTTCTGGATCCCAAACTGAAAGTGTAGGCCTTTCCCAGTATATGGTGGTCTCAAAACTGCTCTTTCCAGTCAGTCTCATTTAGAGTGTATCTTAGACCTACAGCTTCCTTCAACTCTAGAAAATACACAATTAGCCTGAGTGGGAATGGAAACATTGAGTAGGATGAGTAGAGAATAATAATATAGCATTCAAAAACTCTTTCTCTAAATTCTTGCTGTCTACTAATTTTTTACAACTTTTCATGCATGTGTAGGACTTTCTTATTTAGGCCAGATATATGTGTATATATATATGTGTGTGTGTGTTTTGTATCAACAAATCAAAACTATATTCATAGTCTCTGAATCTATTCTTCAGAGGCTTGTCATCTATTGATCTCTATATCTGAGGTTCATAAAAAAGAAAAGTCCCAATTAACATCTTGGCCATGTCCTTCAGATTTGCTGACCTTTTTCCTCCTGTGTAAAATCCATTCAAAGATGAGTCCTCTGCTAGGTTTTCAAGAGAAATTAAAGTATTATAGTCCCTGCCTTCAAGGAACTGACAGTTCAGTAGAGGAGACATACCTAAAAAATTGTCACTCATTTAAAATTACATTAGCAACATATAGAAGGAAGAAAAATGGTCTAACTCTTTGTGGAAGGGGAAAGAAGAAAGAGTTGTTTTAAGCAAGATGAGAACACTTTAGATTTTTGTGACCTACAACTCTTGTTAGGGTAGCAAGTATTCAATAAGTGCTCAATAATGTAAATGTTAGGGAACCATTCACTTATATGACTAATGAAGTATATGTTTTTGAACTTGAAGATGAGGCACCAAATAGGATCCTGTTCATTTTCTATCCTCTGGAATCTTTTTGAAACAAGTATATCCATTTATAAAGTGAGTGGCCTTTATCTGACAGTCCACTTGAAATGTGTGAGAGCCAAATTAATAGACCACTACAGGCGTCACAGGATGAACTCTAACGTTGCCAGATTATTTACCCATCTAAGCTAAATAATGGGAATTCACCCATTTTTTTCTCTATGCCACACCTTGGGAGAGATGTGGCCTTCTATTAGCTAAGCAGATCAAAGAAAGATACCTGAGAAAAGAAGGGAAATCCATGAATGAAAAACAACTGGAGAGGTAGATTAAGAGAAAACAAATCTCACTGGAATTGTGGTGCAGCAGGTTAAGTCACCCCTTACAATGCTGGTGTCCCATCTCAGTGTACTGGTTCTAAGTCCCAGATGCTCTGCTTCTGATCCAGCTTTCTGCTAATTTACCTAAGAAGGTAAAAGAAGGTGGTCCAAGTGCTTGAGCTCCTTGGGTACACATGGGAAGCCACAGTGGAGCTCCTCCTGGCTTCTGGATTTAGGCTAACGCAGACCTGGTTTTTGCAAGCTTTTAGTGAATGAACCAGTAAATAGAAGATATTTCTCTTTGTCCTTCCCTCTCTGCCTCTCTGCCTCTCTGCCTTTCAAATAAATAAACCTTTAAAAACAATCAACTTGTTTCTTTGCTATGACTCCAGGGTGCCTAGTTACAATTTGTATGTTTATTGAGAATCTGCAGTGTATCCATTTGCATCGTGCTATTAAGAAGCTAAAATGATTTTTAAGACAGGGTCATTGTTCACTTAAAATTAATGCAATACATTAAATAATTAAAGGTAATATATCAGGTAGTCTCCTACCAAAGCCTTTACTAACTCTTGGAAAGATGATAGCCATTCTCTTCTCTGGTGTCCTGGGAAATCTTACATATTCTTCCATAATGAATCCTCTCACAAGATTTCTCTCCCCAGTGACCTGTAAGATTTCTTTAATTAGAGGCTGTATCTTTTGTATTACTGAAGGCACAAACATTAGAGATCATTAAATTGAAGGAATGGATGAATGAATAGTGCACAAATAGGTGATATGGACATAGAGCCTGAGGGCTTCAACTGTTGGACAGACTGAGTATTAAAGGGGAGAGTGTTTCAACATGGAAAACATTGCCAGAGAGATGTTGGCTGAGGAACGGTGGAAGCAGGTAGGAGGAAATTTTTTTTTAACTTTTATTTAATGAATATAGATTTCCAAAGTACAGCTTATGGACTACATTGGCTTACCCCACCCCATGACTTCCCTCCCACCCGCAACTCTCCCCTTTCCCGCTCTCTCCCCCCTTCCATTCATATCAAGATTCATTTTCAATTTTCTATATATACAGAAGATCAGTTTAGTATACATTAAGTAAAGATTTCAACAGTTTGCACCCACATAGAAACACAAAGTGAAAAATACTGTTTGAGTACTAGTTATAGCATTAAATCTCAATGTATAGCACATTAAGGACAGAGATCCTACATGAGGAGTAAGTGCACAGTGACTCCTGTTGTTGACTTTACAAATTGACACTCCTGTTTATGGCATCAGTAATCTCCCTATGCTCCAGTCATGAGTTCCCAAGGCTATGGAAGCCTTTTGAGTTCTCCTACTCTTATCTTATTTAGACAAGGCCATAGTCAAAGTGGAAGTTCTCTCCTCCCTTCAGAGAAAGGTACCGGTAGGAGGAAATTAATCTGAGGACATGAGAGGGAAGAAGAAACAAAGCAGAAGCAGGATAATCTCATATAACTTAACACTTTGAGGGGTGATGAAAGGAGAAACAACTGACACAAAAGGCTTGGTCCTGAGCCAGTCCACACTAGGGCTCAGGCAGTGTGGCTGGCTCATTTCTCATTGTGTATATTTTGGGGTGAATTAAAGAAGTGATTGGTCCTCAGTATCAGGTTCAGCTGTTAGAGGAGGTGTTTGTGCTACTAGCATAACTTGAGTCAGTGTAGGTGCTCTGTTTACTGTGATGGCTTTTGGGGTTAGGGAGAGGAGCCCAAGATGAATCAACAGAGGTTGCTGATTCACAGTGCTTTTGAGTTCAGCTATTGAAAATCCTACCACCTTTATTTGAGTGGGCTGGATTGCCCATCAAGCCAAATAGTATATAGACAATCAGAAAAATCTCTCCCTTTGTCTATAGGACAAAATGGAAAAGTAGGAGTTATTTGGGAACTAGGTTTATTTGTATATGAATATACATTACTGGCCTGGTAGGATAAAAGCTGCATGCAACATCTAAACTGTTGGGAAAAATCCCTTTGAATATACATTTGATCCTCCTAATATATACTTATTCTTTGGATTAGAGTTCAAATTGTTCAATAGTGGAATTGCCTCATCTTCCAAGATGTGTCATGACCATTAGCAATAAGCAGGACAATGCTTATCTTCCAAAAGATGGTTTCAGAGAGATTCTTCCCTGAAAAAAAAAAATCAAACTGTTTCTAAAGTTCTTTAATTAGAAATTTATTCATTCATGGGATATTTCTTTTCTTGAGAGGCATCTAATAAAATGAGGACATACTTTGAAGCAGTAGTGACATAAGCCTTTAATTTTTGGCTGTCCCTTGAAGGCCATTAGTCTGAAAGTAAGATTGGAGAGGGATCTTAGAGCTCACAGAATTACAGTATTTCAGGTTCTGTCTTGGTTACAGAGATAACTGAACCTGCTGTGTTCGGTATACAAATGGAGAAATGGAGACATGGAGTTTTAAAGTTCTGTGCATGAAGTTAAATGACTTAGTTACTGAACCAGGAACATAGGTGAGAGTTGCTGATTCTCACAGGACAGGGAAAAGGCACTAGGGGAAAAAAGGGAAATGTAAGAAGGAAGGACTTCCTGTGAGAGAAAATTCAGGGACAGTGATAAAGGGCTTGTGCCTGTGCTGTAATGTCTCAGGGCCAGCCTCATGTGGGAGCTGACACAAGGAAAGCTACTGAAAAACCAAAACATAGCTTTGAATTTCAGCAGCATGAGGACAGTGGAACAGATTTTACACCTATTGTTGGCACTTTTAGTTGTTTTGTAGAAAACAAACACTTTCTTCCTCTGTGTATATGTTTTACAGACACACAGTGCAATCAGGTAGCACTATACACTCCTTGGAAACACTACCCTAAAGCCTTACCTTAGTTTTTTCACTCAGTTAAGTGAGAAACGGTGATCAAAATATTAAATTTTCTTTTATTGCTTAATGTTCCAGTGAGGTCAGGAAAAATACAGAATTCATTTATGGAATGAGTGGGCTTTTTTTCAAGTAGTGTTTGCCAATTGTGTGTACATTAGCAGCTTAGGAAATAAATTACCACTTTCTAGAATGAATGATAAATGAATTGGCTTTTTTTTATCTTTTTAAAAGTAAATATTAGGGTGGCCTTGTGGTGTAGTGGGTGAAACTGCCACCTGAATCAGCCCTTAAGGCACGCGGATCTGGCTGAAAAGCCCATGAGAGTATTACAGGCATGGAAAGCCAAAACACTCTGGCAAAAAAAAAAAAAAAAAAAAACACTACATGAAAGATCTACGTGAGTGAGATCCCAGTGAAAAGAACAGGTCATCAAAGAAGGAGGTACCTTTCTCTGAAGGGAGGAGAGAACTTCCACTTTGACTACGACCTTGTCTAAATATGATCAGAGTTGGTGAACTCAAAAGGCTTCCATAGCCTTGGCGACTCATGACAAGAGCCTAGGGTGATTACTGATGCCATAAACAAGAGTATCAATTTGTTAAGTCAACAACAGGAGTCACTATGCACTTACTCCTCATGTAGGATCTCTGTCCTTAATGTGCTGTACATTGAGATTTAATGCTATAACTAGTACTCAAACAGTATTTTTCACTTTGTGTTTCTATGTGGGTGCAAACTGTTGAAATCTTTACTTAATGTATGCTAAACTGATCTTCTGTATATAAAGAGAATCGAAAATGAATCTTGATATGAATAGAAGGGGGGAGAGAGTGGGAAAGGGAGAGTTGCGGGTGGGAGAGACGTTATGGGGGGGGAAGCCATTGTAATCCATAAGCTGTACTTTGGAAATTTATATTCATTAAATGAAAGTTAAAAAAAAAAAAGAAACTGCCACCTGAGACACAGACATCCCATTTGTGTGCTGGATGGTGTCCCAACTGCTCTACTTCTGATCCAGCTCCCTGCTAATGACCTGGGAAAAGCAGCAGAGGATGGCCCAAGTGTTTGGGCCCCTGCCACTAACATATTATACCCAGATGAAACTCCTGTCTCTTAGTTTCAGCCTGGCACAGCCCTGGCCATTGAGACTATCTGAGGAGTGAACCAGCAGATGGGAGATCTCTGTCTTTCTTTCTCTATCTTGCTCTCTCTCTCTTTAACTCTGTCTTTCAAATAAATAAATAATCTTTTTTTAAAAAAGTAAATTTTTAAAAGAATTTTATTTTTTTTTAATTTTAAAGGAAGGGAGACAGATTTTCCATGTGCTTGTTTGGTCCCCAAATACCCTCAACAACCTGGACAGGGCAGGCTGAAGCAGGGTCCTGGCACTCAATCTGGTTGTCTCACATGGATGGTGGGGACACCACCACTTGAGCCATCATTTGCTGCTTTCCAGGGTATAGAGTGGTAAAACCTCAAATCAGGAGTAGAGCTAAGACTTGAACCTAGGCATTCTGATATGGAATGCAGGTGTCCCAAGTCGGGTCTTAACCTCTGTATCAAATGCTCTTGCCTCAGTGTTTATATTTAATTTTAAATTATTATGGTAAAATGAAAAATTTTATGAACACATAGAAGTGCTCGTTTTTTCCTTCCATTGTCAATGAATATTTACACACTGTGCATATGTCCAATTGAAGAACTGGAAATGGTTATTGGAGTGAAAGACCTTACCATTATGATTCGATTGTTTACTTTAAATAAAGGGGTGTTTGTTTCCCACCTACTACTAACTTAGTGAAACAAGAGGTTGCATTAGTTTCCTGATGCTGTCATAATAGATTTCCACAAATTTACAGGTATAAAGACAAATTTATTATCTTACAGTTTCATAAATCAGAAATCTAAAATATGTCTTATTGGACTAAAATCAAGGGGTCGGAAGGGCTGGGTCCCTTTAGACTCTGGAGGCCAAACTGTTTCCTTGTCTTTGCCAGCTTCTAGAGACCATGTACTTCCTTGCACATATTGCCCCTACCATTGTCAAAGCCAGCAACATCAGGCCACATCTGTTCTTCACTACCATCTATCTCTCTTCTGATTCTGTCTTCCACTTTTAAGGAACAATGTGATTACTTTGGGCCCACCTGTTATTTTCTGTTTGCATGAGAAAAAATTAGATGTCAATTATTAAATTGATTTTGGACATAAAGGGAAATGATACACCCTGTACACTTCATGCTTCCTTTCTTCTTCTTAGTTATGAAGACTAAAATACCCTGATACTCTGGCTCCATGCTGTATTAGACATAATGGGAAAGATCTGTTTTGACGTATAACCCTTTTTTCCACTTGCCTTGAGATGTTACCATAGGGAGAGAGTTTCTCTTAAATCTTTGTTAAATTCATCCTGATAATCCAATTTATTCATGTCCCCCAGCTCATATATTTAGAGAAGCCTTTGGTTGAATAACAGTCCAGATTTTGAAAATGGAGTATTTATGGTAGCTATCACTTCAATGTTTTGAAAAGAAAGGATAAAAAAAAAAAAAAAAAAAAAACTAAGAAATCTACGGAAGATATTTTGATTACTTAATTTTTTAGAAGTATTTTTTTTTTTTTTTGCTTTTTTAGCATCTTTGGCTCCTCTGTTAAGTTCCTAGGTGCACCCCTGTGAGGGAATACTGTTTTAATTTTTTATTCTGATTATCTTTGTTGAATTTTTTTTCTCGGATGTACAAAACATTGTATAACCCTATTAAAGCTTGCATCTGCACACTGCTTGGGCTGTATTTCTGGAGAGGGTTCTTTTTGGATTTACATCTGAAATAATTCAGGTTTCATCTGTGTGACAACAGCTGTTTATAATGACATGCATTTTCTGTGCATGTTAAACCTTCATCCCTTTATTGTTCCATTGCTTTCTGAGTGATGTGCAAGATTGATTTGAATTTATATTAGAATTCTCTGATTTATCTTCACTTTTTAGCCAGCAAGTATGATCTTAAGGCCTTAGATTAATAACTTACCAATTTGAAATGTCATATTTGAGGGAAATACTGATTCTTCAGTTTGTTTTCTACTGAGCCTGAATCACACCATGTGAAGACTGTTGTAAAGTTCTGTTTCTCTAGTTGCCAGTTCCTATTTCTCTCTCTTGGTCAAATGTTAAGTTACTAAGTTTTCTAACTTGCCTCATATCTCTGACATGCATATTACTCTTTCACTTATTATTAATTATTTTTGTTGGACAAATTTCTCTTTATTCATTTATTTTATCCCTTAGTCACAGAAACAACATACCCTAGCTTTTACCTTCTGTTTTTCTTTCTTTTCTAACTCATGGAATTACTACTTGTGATGGGAAAACTTCTAAAGAGATCTAATCTAGACATTCTTTACTAATTTTGGTTTCAATGATTTCTGTTCAATATTTTCTTAACTGTATTTTAGAGGTGTATGTTGATATATTACATCTTAAAATATATTTTGATAGGTAGTATGTAAACTGGAGTTAATTTTTAAATAATTGTCATTTATAGTAATTATAAAGCTAGTTGTATTTTCCTTAGGAGATGCACGAGAAATGGGGATCAAGCTCTTGAATCACATCTATTGTTCTACTTCTAACAGCATGAAAAAAACATTTAGTAGTAATAAAATTTAATTGTACAGTAAAACAAGGTTTCCAGGCTAGCTTGTGTCTATATATAGAACTTAAACCAGGGCATAATATTATCTATTTCACAGAAGCCATGCCAAGGTGAACATGTTATGTGGAAAAAATGTAAAAACTCAATTGTACAAATATTATTCATATGTTAAATTTTATAAACGTACCTTTTTATCTATTGTCTATGATTAGGGTGGCAAATGAGAATTTAAAACTTTAATGATATAAAACATAAAAAAAGAAAGTTTTGTGTACATTTCATGTGCTCTCCTGGATGGAAACCCAAGTTGTAGGTATTTTTGAATAATGTTTTCAAAAATAGCTTAGAATATATTGTTCTTACAGAAAATGTGTTTTAATTTTAGATCTATTTAACATTTCTGTCTCAGAACACATTTATGGTTATGTTTGTTGTTTTTATCAGACTTCACTTTTCTTAGAAAAATTGAGTTTGATTGGAAAAGACATGACCTTACAACTGACAACAGCTTTTATAAAATTAGCCCATAGCTACAGTTCTTAGCAGGAGAGAGAAAGCAAGGAGTTGTCAGGAAAACTGCAGGTTACTTTGAGACAGTCATCCCAAATGCGTTAAAGGAGCTGTAAAAATCTGCCACAGAAGAAAAGATGATCCATAGTCAGAAAAGTTGCTATAGCTTAAACAGCAAACCCTTCTTATTTAGGATACTCATAGCCACAGTTTACAAAAAGTGCAGCTATTGATTAATGCAATGTAGTGTCAATTAGATGTACATTCTTGAGGTCTTGTAGCTGTTGTAGCTTTATCTTTTTCTCTCCATTAAATCAGGTATATTGTCATATAAATTGTGGTTGAGGTGTCAGGGAACAAAATAAGGGATTTTTAGCTATTCAATACTTGTGTAGTTCATTTTTTCTACATTTTAGTGCAGAAACTCTTTAACACAATGCAATTTCTTTCTTTTTTTTTAAACATTTATTTATTTGTTTGAAAAGCAGAGTTACAGAGAGACAGGAGAGAGAGAGAAAGAGAGAGAGAGAGAGAGAGAGAGAGAGAAAGAGAGAGAGAGAGAGAAAGTCTTCCATCTATCTGCTGGTTCACTCCCCAGATAGGCACAAAGGCCGGAGCTGCGCCAAACCAAAGCCAGGAGCCAGGAGCTTCTTCCAGGTCTCTCACGTGGGTGCAGGGGCCCAAGGAATTGGGCCATCTTCTACTGCTTTCCCAGGCGATAGCAGAGAGCTGGATGGATGGAGTAGCCGGAACTCGAACTAGTGGCCATATGGATGCCAGTACTGCAGGCGGTGGCTTTACCTGCTATGCCATGGTGCCAGCCCCATAGTGCAGTTTCAAAGGTGTTTCCTTGTGAGTTAACAAGTAAAGAAGATCATTGTTAATTAATAAATTTTGCTAAAGTTAACTGTAAAGAAATACCTACTGATTTGCAGGTTAAGGTGAATCTGTTCTC
This sequence comes from Oryctolagus cuniculus, assembly GCF_051225735.1. Classification (NCBI taxonomy): domain Eukaryota; kingdom Metazoa; phylum Chordata; class Mammalia; order Lagomorpha; family Leporidae; genus Oryctolagus; species Oryctolagus cuniculus. The sequence continues at coordinate 143,744,233 of NC_142869.1, read as the reverse complement.
TCCATTTCCAAATCATGATATGAATGGACACTGACATGTGGAGAGAATAGAAATTCGTATGTTTGTAATGTGTATCTTAGATAAATAGGATTGGGTATTAAAATTAGCATATTTGTGAATTTAATAGTGTTAAGATTATCTTCAAATGAAAAATCTCAAAATTCCTATATGGTTTCATGCATTTTCTTTCAAAATGTAGTCCTATAATTCTAGTGTGTTAGATTTACTGAGCCCCAGCTGTATTTAGAAGGTCTCCATTCTACATTTACCTCGGACACATTTGAACTGCTGCCATAGTTTTGGGGTATAAAGTATACCTACTGCCCTCTATTTAAATTCTAGGAAGGGATAATGGGTGTTTTCCCACTCCTATGTTAAAAACCATTCTTAAACACTTTAAAACATAGGACCACTAAGCCTGAACATTGTTAGTTGGGTACCTTTATTTTTAAAGCACAAAAGGTCCATAAATTTGATTATTTTCCTTGGTTTACTTTTCTTATTGGCTATGAGTTCTCAGTAAGAAAATAAAATTCATGTATCATTTAACCTTTGAACAAACAAACAAACAAAAAATTAGCCCATAGCAGTGTTCATCAAACCATATTTTAAACAGACAAGAAAGCTGAGCCCAGAAATGTGAAATGGCTTGCCCACATTCACATCACTGTTCAAGTTAGAACAAACAAGTTCATATGATCTGACTTAAGTTTTATTCAAAAGGGAATCTTGCATTTACATCAAATCCTCTTTGGATGCTGGAAATGGAAAAGTTCATGTTGAGGCATAGACTCTAGTCAAGGCCAGGAGCTGAGATTATAGATTCTGGAGATGCATGTGTCACTGGCAGATCTGGAAAAAGGGCGCTAAGAAGGTTCTGTTTCTTCACTAGCCAGGCATCCATTCTGCAAAGGAATGAGTATGGTTACCAGGTCAAGGTTTTACAAATGTGACCTCATTGTGATTCTAAAGCAATTTCATTGTGAGCCATTACTGCATTTTACAAAACACACAGAAAAAGTTTTACCCTTGTCTTTTCAAAAATTGTGTAAAGAATAAAACAGCAATGATTTCAGGAAAGGTAAAAATTGCTGAAGGATTATCTCTAATAGAGTAAAGAGGGAAAGGAATTAAGTGTTCAAGTAAGAAGGATGGCTTTTTTTTTTAAGATTTGTTTATTTATTTGAAAATCAGTTACACAGAGAGAGGAGAGGCAGAGAGACACAGAGAGAGAGAGGGCTTCCATCTGTGGGTTCACTCTCCAATTGGCTGTAATGGCTGAACTGCACTGATCTGAAGCCAGGAGCTTCTTATGGATCTCCCACGTGGGTGCAGGGGCCCAAGGACTTGGTCCATCTTCTACTTCTTCTACTGCTTTCCCAGACCATAGCAGAGAGCTGGATCAGAAGAGGAGCAGCCAGGTCTTGAACCAGCACCCATATAGGATGCTGGTGCTACAGGCCAGGGCGTTAACCCGCTGCACGACAGTGCGGGCCTCAGAAGGATCTTTTAATAGCAGCATGGATGGATACTTTATGATATAACAGGTGATAAGGCAAAGTATACAAATGCTGCTATGAAGATAGATATGAGTGTGGGAAGCTGTACATGTCATTTTCAAATGGCTTCAATTTTTTTTAATGATGTAAGACTTGAGGTTAATTAGCCAAAAGTAAAGATTAAGGATATGGTATTTTTAAGGAGAGACGTGAATATGTTAAAATTCAGCAGCACGGGAGAGTAAATAAACTAAGGACAAATAGTAAACTTAATGGGCAATAATAAGTTATATATTACCTAGACCGCATTGTGTCTCTCCTGACTTTCTGGTGTAGGTCCTCGAATCAGAGTTAAATGTAACTCTCTGTAGCAGTTTAAACACTTGGTATGAGTCACTCTCATTTTCTTTCTTTTTTTAAATTAATTTATTTATTTGAAAGTATTTATTATTACACGGAGAAAGGAGAGAGAGAGAGTCTTCCATCTACTGGTTCACTCCCCAGATGGCCACAATGGCCAGAGCTGAGCCTATCCGAAGCCAGGAGCCAGGAGCTTCTTCTGGGTCTTCCATGTAGGTGCAGAAGCCCAAGGACTTGAGCCATCTTCTACTGCTTTCCTAGGCCATAGCAGAGAGCTGAATCAGAAGTGGAACAGCCAGGACTTGAACTAGTGCCCGTATGGGAAGTCAGCACTGCAGGCAGTGGCTTTAACCACTATGCCACGGTACAGGCTCCTATTTTTAAAAGCCTGGTATAAACATTTGGTGTCTGTTTTCCTTCTTTTGTCCCATAAATATCTACCTCCAAAAGTCCTACCTTTTAAGAGGTGCTTCTAGTAAATTGTATTAATTACTGACATTAACTCCCTTCCCAACTTTCTGTTGGAGCACCTATCATGGAAAAGGATGGCGAATCACAACCTTTCTCACACGGCTTTACAAATAGGCAAATATATATTTAATGAATGTAGATGGTAAGTCGAAGACAAATATAAGAGATTTACATGACTCAAAAGCAGAAAATTCAGATCCTGAAAGATAGAGAATTGATTATATTTCTTTTTGATAGGAATTCATTTGTAAGAATAATAAAAGTATTTCTTGACATTAAACTCTGAAAGTGTCCATGTCCAGCCTCCTGATCTATGAATAAATCCCCCTATGTATTGGCGGAAAGTTTGCAATGTAGCCAAGTCTCCATTCTCTCTCTGATGCACAATAACTACTTATTCAGAAAGCATTAACCCACTTTCCACAACTCTGGTTTTTCAAATGTACTTAAGGAAGCACTTCAGTAATCTACTCTAGTTGAATATTTTGGTTGGAATCATTTTGAAATTAGCACCCCTTCCACATTGTAACCCTTCAAATATTTGAAATCCTTTGAAATGTTTGTGGATGCCTTACTATTCTTGCTGTAATGTCTTACTATGATTTTTTTAAAGATTTATTTATTTATTTGAAAGTCAGCATTACACAGAGAAAGAAAGGTAAAGAAGTAGAGAGAGAAAGAGAGAGAGAGAGAGAGAGAGACCCTCCATCCACTGGTTCGCTCCCCAGAGCTGCGCCTATCTGAAGCCAGGAGCCTCTTCCGGGTCTCCCACGTGGGTGCAGAGGCCCAAGGACTTGGGCCATCTTCTACTGCTTTCCCAGGCCATAGCAGAGAGCTGGATGGGAAGTGGAGCAGCCAGGACTCAAACCGGTGCCTGTATGGGATGCCAGCACTGCAAGTGACGGACTCACCCACTAAACCACAGTGCCGGCCCCATCTTCCTATGTTTTAATGTTACTATTTGTTCTGTTCTATTTGCATCTTGACTTCATTAAACCTATCAAATAGGTATTTATGGATTTCTACTGTAAACAAATACCATTGTCAATACTGAAAACTCCCTTAAAATGCACTGTTTTGTAGAATTTACATAGGGATTGTTGAGGTTAGTAAATGTTAGAACTTGTGTTTGTTCATTCAGATGATCCTACATGTTATAAGCACAGGACTGGGAAAAAATTTGTATCCTTAGATGACATGATGTGGTGACTTAAATTATTCTTAACTTGTCGTAAATTGTCAAGTGCTCCATTTTTTTTTTTTTTTTTTTTTTTTTTTTTTTTTTTTTTTTGCACCATGATTACAAGGCTATTCTTGCTCTTGAGTAGGGACCCCTAGAGAGTAATGTGTCTCTCATTGGCATGAAGGATATTTTGGACTCTCAGAAATATTAGATCAGTCAATCATCAAGGAAAAGATATTTTATCTGACCCAGTTTACTTAAGTGATTTATATGGAACTTAAAAGTTTAGTGTCTAAAATTACTCCTGATATTGAGACTTTTTTTTTCATTTGCTTCAGGTCCCATGGAACTCATTTAAGTTCAGAGTTTCTGTTGACTTAAAGGTCTAAGTAAAATGGCAATCTCCATACAAGGAATATATTCCACATCTTGAGGCATGGAAGGAAATGTGACATGCACTATAGAACAGCAGCATTAGGGTATTCTTTGAACTTTTCTTTCTAAAGATAAAGACTCTAGTATTAAGTATTAAGTGTTAATATGGATTGCTATCTTTTTCTGAATTAACAAACTGAGGAATTTGGTCTGAACTGATGTTCGAACACTCTTATTGTTGCCTTATTCACTTAAAAACACAAGAGAAAAAGTTTAATGTTGACATGCAGAGAAGCAAAGACCAGTTTTCCTGAGGTACTTTATTAATGAATGATAACATTTTTAGCAGATAAACTCCACCGACCTCCTAACATTTTGCATGGTCTGGAGCAAAAGTACAAATGGATACTGTAAGTTTAAATAGTTCAAGTTAGAAGTCAAGCTAGCAAGTTGTAAAATTACACATATGTACATACACATACACACATGTACATATACATACACACATATACATATGTAAACACACATATATGTATAGATAGATCAGTAGATATCTATCTTAAAAATACAGCTTTATAATGACTGAAAAAAACAGGTTCAAATTTAGAATTTTCTGATAGTTTTATGTAGGAATCAGAACACTATTCCTGGTCATTGGCCTTCTCCTTTTCTTCTCCTCTCCTGACTCTATCGAGAGTGCCAAGGAGATTCAGGTGCTCTCTGAGCACCTCAGTCTGCGTGGCCAATCCCCAGCTGTACTCCAGGTCCCTAACAAGATAATGCCATGAGGTGGCTTAAATTAGTCCTGTAGGTAAATATTAACATTGCCATCCCTACAACCAAGAGACTTAAGGAGAAGCTTCCATTTTCTTGTTCACCCTTGAAACTACCTCTGGCTTCTTGTCACCAAATCTGAGCAGATGCCAAAGTGCTGTGGGTTTCCACAATTTTTAAAGATTTATTGATTTATTTGAGTGGCAGAGGTACAGACAGAGAGAGGGAGCAGAAATAAGGGTCTCGCACCCACTGGCTCACTCCTCAAATGGCCACGATGATCGGATCTGTGCTGATCCAAAGCCAGGAGTTTCTTCTGGGTCTCCGACGTGAGTTCAGGGGCCCAAGCGCTTGTGCCATCTTTCACCGCTTTCCCAGGCCATTAGCAGAGCACTGGATTGGAAGAGGAGCAGCCCAGACATGAACCAGTGCCATTATGGGATGCAGGCACTGCAGGCAGAGGCTTTAGCTACTACACCACAGCTCTGGCCCCAGGTTTCCACATTTAACCCTGCACTTTTTATTTGTAGAACATTTTACATATTCTGCTTTATGTCATTGCAGCTGCTCAGGTTTTGAATAATATAGTCATCTCTGTCAGATTTAATGTTGACTGATCAGATTTACTTTATACTCAGTTATATTTTGAAGATTCCTTTCTTCAAAGTGTTAATAGTCTTATTTAAATTGGCCAGATTAATGTAGGATGACTTCTGTGTGTGCCTGAAAGTAGAACATGAGTTTAGATTTTGAAATTTTCATTTCTGGCAAGCATAGTGCAGGATGTGGCCTAGTTTCAAAATGTTTATTTGAAACAAAAATTTAAGTGGAATTGAATACTGTGCTTTCTGGAAAGGGTTCATAAAATTTTGACTCTGGTTATTTTTGCACCTAAAACATGTATTCTTATACTTCAACCTAAATTTTTAAGAACATTTTTTAATGGATTGATTTTTTTAGAAGATTGCAAGAAAGTTTTTTTCCATGTGTGTACATTTTACCTGCATTTTACATATTGTATATAAAAGTATTCATTTAATCAGAAAACTGACAGTTGTTATCTCAGCTTGTTAAATACTAAGAAAATATGTTCTAAACTTCCCTTTTTGCATACTGTTAATAAACTTGACATAAAGAGAAATCCATAGTAAACACACATGTAAGGAATGCATGAAAGGAAATCTTTGGCCTGTTCACTGTATTTAGGGTTAGCAGAGAAACACTGTTTAAGAAGTTTTTTTTTAATTACATATTGATTTTTATTACATATTGACTAGAAACAGCAACAAAAGCAATACCAAATTTCCAAATGCATATGTGTGTGTATATGTGCACTAGTCACTTTTCAAAGCACTTCATGTACTTCCTCATGTTTCATCTTCATATCAACCCAAATGAAATAGGTGCTTTTGTTACCTCCATGCTGTACAGATAACAAAACCAAAGCACAAACTGAATAAGTGATTTGTGCACAACTAAACACAGTGTTAGCACTGAAATTTGAATCTAAGCATTCTAATTGCTTTCACTATATAATGCTATGGAATTCATAGGGAGTAGTAACTCAATTCATACTGAAAACATTTGTAAATGAAGAAAATGGAAAGAATATTAATAGAGAAGAGTGAGGAGATTCTGGTTTTGGTTTTTCCACTGAACTACTGAACTGCTTCGTAGTGTTAAGTCACCTTAGCTTTTCTGAGTTTCAATGTATTCATAAAGTATGGACAATGGTAGTGCTTCTGTAAATTGATATGAGAATTAAATCTAGTATTATATAATCTCTTTGCTTTATAATGGTTTTTAAAACACACATATATGAAATAAAAATTTGCTGCCTATATCCTTGTCTCTGTCTCTGGGCCCTAGTTTTCAATGAAAAATGAGAAGATTAGATCAGATTATATCAGAATCTTCTAATGTCTCTGTTTCTTGTGGTCACTCTAAAAACTGCAGCTTTAGAAAATGGCATTAGTTCATTGCAAGTATGTAGTATCAGTTATTTCATTAAAACATGATCTTAGCTGTTCATGACTGTTTTAGAGTTAATTTTACAGAACTGTAGAACTTAGAACTTAAAAGCTAATCTATGTAATACAAATTTAGAGGACAGATGAAAGTATAGCAGGATTTTCTAGAATCCTGAGTTAGGAAATTTTGCATGCCTAGTCCTAACATTTATAATATTTGAAATCACAAATATTATTTTATGCTTAATTTTAGTATTTCTTACAACATTTAAGTCCATTTTTTGCTACAAGGGATATTTAATGAAGCCAAGGCATACCTTTATTGAACTGTCTCTTTTTAAATTTTTCCTTTTTATACTAAGAAAATCTATTTTCTGTTCTTTTTTTGTGATTTATTTGATTCTCGGAGACTTTCTATTCATCATGTGTGGTGTACAACTTGAACAATAAACATACAGTAATAAGTTTCTACATAGGGCTCATTTACAAAACGCAAAACAAAACAAAACCTCAGTATGTTTCAGACAGAATGCCAATACAGTAATATTTTGTGTGTTTATTCATAACTCATCATTATGGAGTTTCAGGTCATTATTTGTACTCTGTTACTGTTTGGACTTTAATCCCTAAGGCTAGCCTGGCATCTAACCAACTTCAAAAGATTGAGGGCAAGTGCCTTTCTACCAACTTAATTAAAAGTCAACAAATAACAGACAGGCAATATGGCATAGTTACAACATGTTAGCAATTGACAACTGAGAGTAACACCACATTATTTGCCTCTCTTCAGTTTGGGACATTCTATGCCCTCCCTGAAAATGGATGCTGTCAAAATGAGAGAAGCAACATGTCTTTCTAATTATTCATTTGGTAAATTTTTCTGTGTCACAACTTTGATGGTAGTGAGTGCTGTCCAAGCAGTATACTTGAGAATGGGTTTGTGTAATTATGAACCATGGCTTGTGCTCAAATGGAAAATATTGCATGTGGCATGTGTGTCTGTCACAAACTAATACTGGGTGTGGGGATGTTTATGTCTGTATTTGAAACAACAATACTTTTTTGATTATTTGCAAAGAATAAATAGAAAAGTCTTTGAAAATTCCTACTTAAATATAATAAAAATATACTTTGATGGTACAAGGTAGTCCCCCTAGGGTTATGTCATTTAAACAAAATATATAAAAATGCATTAACTACATGCCTCACTGATCCTGTGTATCTCCATGATAACAGTCAAGGTCTGGCATGTTGAATGGTGGCATTCACATTACAATGGGTGTAACCAGTGTACAGGTGCACATACTTCTACAGGTCTTCCAAACATTTAGATAGCTGTGCTTTGTAAAATATGTATAAAAATACCATAAGATGTAATTTTAGGCAAATTATTTTTATCTGTGAGGTGCAATTACATGAGTCCAGTAGGACAAATATAGTCAAAAGTACTAGGGTTTATACCATATATATATATATATATAACATGACATGAAAATATACATTTTCTGAAAATCAGTTCAGGAATGCCATTTTAATCCTTGCAGTTTGTATTTGGAGACTCTTGGCCTGTAGTGAAGCCACAGGCTTGTTTTCTGCTGCCTTTCTACACATCTGTCATTTTGAGTATATGTTAGCTGTGAGCTATAAATTACCTGCCTTTGCAGATAGCTTTTGTAATTCTAAAAAAGAAATGAAAAGTGAGCACTTATTTTTTTAAAAGGTACAATGAGTCCGCCTCAATGAATAATTAATTTTTCTCTTCCACTATATTATTTTTATAAATGCAAATATATCTTAAACATATTATATATACATATAATAGAGTGTTGAGACATGATTTCAGTAAATGAGTAATACTGTACACTTTGGTAACATTGTAGTTTTGCAATATGTATCATTTTTGTAAGAGCCCTTCTTGTTTCCCATATACAGAGGATGGAAGGAGAGTAGAAAAAAAGGGCAGAGTAGGGGAAAATGCTATTGTCTTGTAATCAAACATTATGGTTTATGAGTATAAATTCATAATTCCTATTCCAACAGGCCTTGCTAAACTCACATATATTTTCATCTTCCTCTCACTGAATCAAGTAAAATGAGATTCAAATATTCTAAATTCTTTTAGTATGTAAATAGCTTAATGCTGTACGAGCATTAATACTATATTATTCAGAAGTATGATTCACAGAGATGTAGCAGTCTTTGGTCATATATTTGATGGAAAACAGTTTCATATAGTAATACTTGCTTGGCATCATTTTCAGCAAAATGCTTAATATGTGGCCATATTCATTCTAAGAGTAGAGTGGATGCATCGTTATTGCAAATATAACTTATTGGCCGGTGCTATGGCTCACTTGACTAATCCTCCACCTGCGGCACTGGCACCCCGGATTCTAGTCCCAATTGGGGCGCCGGGTGCTAGTCCCGGTCGCTCCTCTTCTACTCCAGCTGTCTGCTGTGGCCCAGGAAGGCAGTGGAGGATGTCCCAAGTGCTTGGGTCCCTGCACCCGCATGGAAGACCGGGAGGAAGTACTTGGCTCCTGGCTTTGGATCGGCTCAGCACTAGCCGTAGCGGCCATTAGGGGAGTGAACCAACGAAAGGAAGACCTTTCTCTCTGTCTCTCTCTCACTGTCTATAGCTCTCTCTCAGTCTCTCTGTCTCTCTCACTGTCTAACTCTGCCCAGAAAAAAATAATATATATATATATAACTTACTAGAACACAGAAGAAACATAACTTCAACATTCAACAGTCAAAGGTTAGGGCATTTTAAAGAAATAAGGATTCTTAAAATAGATCATAATCTACCAGTTACCCAGAAGAAGAGTGTAAAGAGCCCCTGCAGATAGGCTATCTTCTAGAATTGTCCATTTGTGTCTACAGCTTTTCTGTTGGGTGTCTAGGGTGTGCATTTTCAAATGTAATCCCTATACCTAATCTTTACCCGGATACAAGTCTGCTGACCTTGCAGGCATGCATCTGAACCTATAACCCCTAGAAAATAAACCATGGAACTGGTAATTCCTACATAAATTGAAATAATAAATTCGGGTAAATAGAAGGAAATCCCTGATTCAGTGACCAGTAAAGGTAATAGATAAAGAGCAATTTCTTGAGTTCTGTTAAGAGAAACTGATTATTTTGAACCTGAACTATTTTAGTTAATTTGGAATTCTTAGATGGAGAAATTTGATCTGAGCTCTAAAACAATAACAAATTATATTAATAAAGAGTTTTTATCTCCTTTATATCTATACTTATAGTTCAATTGTTTTTTACTTGTAGTTTCCTTGGTAATATTTGGTCTTTTGTAGCAAAGAAGAATTAGTTCAGAAAGGAAAAAACAGATGACTTCAGTTTTTTAGGTGAACAGTTTAAATGAGCTCATAGAAACCATATATGTAAATTTGACTACCATTTGAAGGCAGATAATAAACATGAATTTTCCATGGGTAGGATTTCACTGGCTCAGAAGGATTTGAGTGGTATGGAAAGAATTGTTTTAGGTTTAGGGAAAACAGCTTCCTGTCCAGATGAATTAATGACTGATGAAAAGCAGTACTACTGAATACTTATCCAAGCTTACACTGTTCAGTTATACATGGCTGCTTTTTATCAGGAAAATCACAGGCCATAGTGACATTGACAGATTTGGGGATTTGTCTCAGGACATGCCTCTCACAAACATCAAGAGCCCACTGAATAAGAGAAGATTACAGCCTTCCTTTCAGCCAGTAAATTTCAAGAGGAAAATCAGGGCCTTATGACAAAGAATAAAAGAACAAAAGAAAGGAAATCAGACACAGACCAAATAAGCAGTGGATAGTGCACTGCTAAGCTGTTAAGAAAAAGAACTTGGTGAAAAATCTGAACTCTTACATGTCTAGTCTACATGGAGTCCATACTGTTTAACTTAATGAAATAGCAACTTGAAATTGTAGCCTTATTTCCAATGATAGATTATTTTAAAATCAAATGTGCTTGATTAAATTCTAATGTCAGAGCTGTTTAGATATTTTGTGAAGGAAAATATTTGATTTTAGACGACCTCTGATAACCTAGTTTCACTGCATTGAGGCCAACTTGCCACCATGTCTGATTAATTTGTTGGTCATTGTGTAACTATCAGAAAGCAGAGGAGCTTAAAAAGTAGATGTTACCAGAGACTCCTGTGCCAGAAGAGTTCAGTTCATTTTTTGTACTCGCATATATATATATATATATAAATAAAAGAAGTTAAAGGAAAACAGCACTAAAAAGCAGATGCATGAAAATGTGTGAGAAAAATTACATTGTCTTGTAATAGAAAGAGCATTCAAGTAATAGTCATTTGAAAGTACAAATACACTTGATTTTCTTAAAGTTTGAAACCACTTTATAATAAAATGTTATCAATGACATCCTAAAGTAAGATATTTGTAATATATATAATAGCTTGAGAGCCAATAAACTGAATATAGATAAGACATTCTTTTTTTTAAAGACTTATTTATTTATTTGTAAGTCAGAGCTACACAGAGAGAGGAGAGGCAGAGAGAGAGAGAGAGAGAGAGAGAGAGAGGTCCTCCATCTGATGATTCACTCCCCAGATGGCTGCAACGGCCAGAGCTGCGCCGACCCTAAGCCAGGAGCCAGGAGCTTTTTCCTGGTCCCCCACGGGAGTGCAGGGGCCCAAGGATTTGGGCCATCTTCTACTGCCTTCCCAGGCCATAGCAGAGAGCTGAATGGGAAGTGGAGCAGCCGGGTCTTGAACCGGTCCCCATATGGGATGCTGGCACTTCAGGTCAGGGTGTTAACCCACTGAGCCACAGCTTCGGCCCCGATAATTACTATCAAATTATAAAAAGATAAATCCTAAGGATGGGAAGGTGATAGGATGATGAGCAAAGATATGAAGAAACAACTCATGAAGATCAATTAATGTATTTTTGTTATAAATTATTAATCAAACCAGATACTAATAGTAACAAGTCTGTGAGAGCATTATTACATATCAATCTAACAAAGAGTAGGAAATGTGAGTACTAAATTATGATTGGAGAAAAATAAAGCCAATATACATATGCACCACTTAAGGGAATATAAAATCAGTTTTAGAAACCAGCTTAGAGATAATCACATATATTTGATACCAAACCCACACACCTAAGAATCTTACCTGTGGAAATAATCAGGAATACACATAAATATTTACATAAAAACATTACATTATAAAAAAAAAACTCTTTGATTTTATGCCAAAATAAACTTATCTTTTAAATTCTGTTTTTCTACAAACTTTTTAAAGTAACCTGGATCTGGATACTAAGACAATATGTGAAAGTAAAATAAATAATGGATAATTCCTACAAAGTGTATCTACTATATTTACTCCCCAATTTTCAAATTTAACAAACTCATATATATTTATACATATATATTTATATATATACATATGTATTCATACATATGAATATACATATGAATACATATGTATATATTATATATACATATATACATATAAAACTTTTGTGGGCCGGCGCCGTGGCTCACTTGGTTAATTCTCTGCCTGCGGCACTGGCATCCCATATAGGCACTGGGTTCTAGTCCTGGTTACTCCTCTTCCAGTCCAGCTCTCTGCTGTGGCCCGGGAAGGCAGTGGAGGATGGCCCAAGTGCTTGGGCCCTGCACTTGCAAGGGAGACCAGGAGGAAGCACCTGGCTCCTGGCTTCAGATCAGCACAGCGCGCTGGCTGTAGCAGCCATTTGGGGAGTGAGCCAGTGGGAAGAAGATCTTTCTCTCTGTCTCTCTCTTTCTCACTGTCTAACTCTGCCTATCAAAAACAACAACAACAACAAACTTTTGTAATCAGGAAGTAAAGAAAAAATTAGAAATATAAGAAACAGCATTTTATTTGTATCTTCTGCAGTAAAAAGGATCATTTTCAATACAAATTCTTATTTCCATCTCTCTTTAAAGTTTTTGCAATTGTATATCTTGTTTTTAAAATGAATTTTAAGGTATTAACTTTCAAGATATTTTATTTGGTATATGTGGAATGTGATTGTATCTCCCAAGTCAATGCCATCAGTTTTAGGAATTTTAAAGGACTTGAGTCATGTGAATATTTCCATTGAATAATCTTTGAAAAGTAATTTGTTAGGTCAAAACAAGCCACATTTTTCCCCCACAGTCCCCTCACTAATGCTGAACCCTACATGTTGGAAAGTTTAATTTTCTACCTATACAGTGATAATAAAAAAAAATGCATGCTCTCTTAACCTACAGTGTATTGATTGACATAAATAAGATTAATTCCCAGTTTCAAGTTGGAATTGTAAGGAGCCATTAGAAGCTTCTTAAAATGGTACAGATTCTTGTTCCTCAGCAGGAATCTTCCTCAATAACTGGATTATATGCAGAGTGTTGTCTAAGGAATGAACTCTGACATATAAGAGGAAACACTCTAAGGCATCTCTTGACTCTCCCTAGGCAGATATATTCCTGATCAGCAGGTATTCCTCTCACAGCTGAATGAGGGTCTGACTTTCTGTTCTGTGGCTTTGCTACCTGTGGAGTTTCCTTGTCTTCTGGATCTCTCAGGTGGAAGGAAAGAGAACATGGGAAGGCAGATTTTTTTTTTCTCAGGGGTATCCTGGAAATGGATCATGTTTATGGGCATGAGTTATGGCTGGACCTAACTACAAGATGTGCTGGCAGATGTAATCTAGTTGTGTGCACAATGATGAAAGAAAATGGATTTTTGATAAAAGCCAGCAGTTTATTACTATACCAATTGCTGTGCTAAATAGGGGATACTGTAACACAGGCGAATGATTCAAGACTATCTAGGCCCTAAAGAATTCTCAGGAGGAAACAACATATATATTATCTAAATAAACAAAATCAATGGAAATCTCTCTATACAGACTCTTTTACTCTGTATCTATACATTCATGTTTTAGTCTATTTTGGGACGATCTTCTTTGTTCATTCCTTTATTCAATCCGAGTTCTCACATTGACTAGTCTGTGTAGCTGTTGTAGAGTATAGAACAAAAAGTGTGGGAAAAACAAACGGAGTTTAACTGCCAGTGATGTGGAATCTAATACCTGATTTTATATTGAGGTTTGTGTTTGTATGTTCTACAAAACTTGGAAATAAATGGAATGTTTACAATATAACAGGTTCAGCTTAATAAAAGTGATTAAATATAAACAAAAGCTTTGATAGATTTTTAGAGATGAGAATGGAAGCTGACAGTCTAAAGGCAAGGAACAATATGAGTTGTTGTTCATCATGCAGTCCCAGCACAAAGCTGTCTGGAGCTCCCCTGGAAAGAACAAAGAAGTCAAATCATGGAACAGAGTCACAGAATTTGCTTCTGTACCTTTTATGACATACTATGTGATGACAAAACATTCCTGTCTTTGGGAACCTACCTGTATTCAGATACCGATCTGAAAACCTCTATTCTGCACCATTTCACCAACATTATCACAGTATCTGTTACCATTTCACACTTTCCTTTGATAATATCACTTTGTACAATTACTAGTCTATGTTCATTGTTTAATTACAAGGATTTCTGTTTTACAGCAACTGCCTTTTCCTTTAACTCCAAAGTTAAGGTCCTTACATATCTCTCTTTTTATATTTATTCTTAAAAGTTGGTCATTTCTAATGGGCCTTTACCGTCTTTTCTTTAAACTCTGGACTGAGTTTTATAATGCAGTCAGAACCTGGGCCATTTGATTTGTATGGAATTTTTCTACTATCCTCAAAACTAAGACGATAACACATACCTGTGTCACTGAAAGTATTATCACTGTAAATGATTTTTTTCTCAGAATTTCACAACACTATTCAGAAAATTGAAGTGCCAAAACTGAAGGCATAAATTTTTCACAACACACTGATATTTTTAATAATCTATACTCTTCAAAGCACTGGCATTAACTTCTGAATGAAGTTTTGTGTTCTATGTGGGGCTTTAGAAGCATTTTACTTCCATTCTACAAAAATAAATGTGAAATAGGACTAAGAAATAGGAAATGTGAAGGTGGGCATTTTGGCGTAGCGGGTAAAGCAGCTGCTTGTCATGCATCCCATATTGGCTCAGGTTCCTATCTGGGTTGCTTCATTTCTGATCCAGCCCCCTTCTAATGGTCTGGGAAAAGCAACAGAAGATGGTCCAAGTGCTTGGGCCCCTGATATCCTTGTGGGAGATCCAGAAGAGGCTCCTGGCTCCTGACTTTGACCTGGCCCTAGCTCTAGCCATTGCAGCCATCTGGAGAGTGAACTCGAAGTTGGAAGATTCTCTCTCTCTGTCTCTCTGTTTCTCTCTCTCTGACTTGTGGGGCCAGCGCTATGGCATAGTGGGTAAAGCCATTGCCTGCAGTGCCAGCATCCCATATGGGCTCCTGTTCGAGTCCTGGCTGCTCCATTTCCAATCTAGCTCTCTGCTATAGCCTGGGAAAATAGTAGAAGATGGCCCAAGTTATTGGACCCCTGCATCTGCATGGGCGACCCAGAAGAAGCTCCTCACTCCTGGCTTCAGATGGGCACAGCTCTGGCTATTGCAGCCATCTGGGGAGTGAACTAGTGGATTGGAGATCTCTCTCTCTCTCTCTCTCTCTCTCTCTCTCTGCCTCCACCACTGCCTCTCTGTAACTCTGCCTTTCAAATAAATAAATAAATCTTTTTAAAAAAAATGTGACTTTTTGAGAGTGGATACTGATACCTTTTTAGTATTAAAAATACTGCCATTTTAAGCAGTTCTGTATCAACAAAACAACAGGATTGCTGTTTACAGAATGAAAAAGGGAGCATAATGTGGCCTGCAAAAGGAGTCCATGAATGAGGCCCTGTGAATATCTAAGACACTGTGGTCTACTGTTTGAAATACCTACTTTACAATTTAATTGTATATCATGAGTCATTTGCTCTGTGTATTGTTATTATGTACTTTGGGACAGGAATTTATTCATGGCATACAACAGAGTAAAAATGTCAGAAATAACATGTTATTAGTTTCACAGTTATACAAGGACTTTCCCCATACATATGATAATCATGGGAATAAACAAAAATTAGTGCAGTTAATAGAACTCACTGGGACAAGGCCACCTACCTCTTCTTTCCTGTTTCCACCTACTTAAATCATCAGTGGAGCACAGCACATCCAATGGTCTAGGCCCATGGGTACAAGGCAAACTCTTTTTCCAATGAAGACTGGCATGGATCACAAGGGATCCGAGCATCTAGTTAGTTCACATATATAGGGGTACTCATTTGAGTTTTCTGAGTCACATTGGAACCAGACTGTAAAATCTTCAGTCTAACCCCAGGGAAACAATTATTTGTAAATAACCTGAACCCTGTCACTGCTAACTCATCCCCCTCTGAACCAGGGGACAGACATATGGCTCCAAATCTTTTTTTTTTTTTTTTTTTTGACAGACAGAGTTAGAGAGAGAAACAGAGAGAAAGGTCTTCCTTCCGAGATGGCCACTGCAGCCGGCGCACTGGGCCGATCCGAAGCCAGGAGCCAGGTGCTTCCTCCTGGTCTCCCATGCAGGTGCAGGGCCCAAACACTTGGGCCATCCTTCTCTGCCTTCCTGGGCCACAGCAGAGAGCTGGACTGGAAGAGGGGCAACTGGGACAGAATCCGGCGCCCCAACCGGGACTAGAACCCTGGGTGCCGGCGCCGCAGGCGGAGGATGAGGAACTCATGTAAACCAGTGACTTTGGCAGCAGTTTAAACATACAAGCTGATGGTAAGAAAGATGTCTCCAATTTGATGATCATTAACTCTTTAAGCTAAACACAAAAATATCCCATCTGAAAACCATGCTTCCTATAGTGCCACAGAACCCCAGACTTACCTATGTTTTTCCTTGCTTTAAAGGAACTAGTGCCTAAATATTTTCTCTGACATATGGGTTATCTTAGGGAAGCAGGTATGGTCATATTTTTATAGTTAAGATAATAAAATGTGGCTACTTAAAATACTTTCAGACACTCAACATATTTGGGGGAAGAGACTTGGGGTATTCAAATAACAGAATACTGTTACATTCCTCTTAAAAAGTAAATTACTTATCAATATGAAACAAATTATACCTGTGGGATTTCCAATAAAATGAAGCAAAGTTTAATGGTGGCAAAAAAGGTGCTTGCAAATGTTATATTGAAATCAGTGTTATTATGTTTAGAAGAATTGCCTATGAGTGAAAATTCTCTTTTTTAGCTTCCTTCTGTTATATTTTGATTTCTTTATAAAACTTCATTTGTAGCATTGGTTTATTATCCCAATACAGCAATTTCAAAATATAGTTAAAATATTATGTATTTCTCATTTTTCTGAAAATCAGGAATTGATTTTGTTTTACCCATATGAGCCACTAAATTATAAGGAGAGGAATAAAGAAGCTAATTTAAAAAAAGCTTTATAACAAGCTCTTTATTTTTTTGAACATTGAGTTCTATATTTGGTAATTAAGATTTTACTTATACAGCCTGTCTGATGTAAAGTTCTTAATCTGTTGTTACTGGAGCCCATTATTATAGGATTCTACCATTTAAGTCTTTATAATAGATTAGCAAAATGGGAAATTCACCTTTACTGCCATTTCATGAAACAGAGTTCAACTACTACCACACTTTGTAGTAATTTAAAGATTATGATCAAGTTTCTCATCCAAGCAATTACTGCAGACAGATCCTAGTGGGGGGAAAAATCAGGTAGGGGTATGTTTTCTGATGAATGTGAATCTCTCTTCTAACCTAGGCTGTGTTATGTTTCTGTGATATAATTTGTGAAAATGTCAAGATCATTATCATAAAATCGCAGTAAAACATATATATATTAAATCTGTTCTCTCCATTACCCATAATCTTTATTGGCGAATGGTCCCATTGCTCAGCCTTAGAGAACTACTCCGTGTAGCTCCCATTGCTGCCTTGTATTTAGTATCTGTGAAAAAGGGTACTTTTTAAATCTAGAAAATTGGGACAAGAGCCTAGGGTGATTACTGATGCCATAAACAAGAGTGTCAATTTGTAAAGTCAACAACAGGAGTCACTGTGCACTTACTCCTCATGTAGGATCTCTGTCCTTAGTGTGCTGTACATTGAGATTTAATGCTATAACGAGTACTCAAACAGTATTTTTCACTTTGTGTTTCTATGTGGGTGCAAACTCTTGAAATCTTTACTTAATGTATGCTAAACTGATCTTCTGTATATAAAGAGAATTGAAAATGAATCTTGATGTGAATGGAAGGGGGGAGGGAGAGGAAAAGGGGAGGGTTGCGGGTGGGAGGGAAGTTATGGGGGGGGAAGCCATTGTAATCCATAAGCTGTACTTTGGAAATTTATATTCATTAAATAAGTTAAAAAAAATCTAGGAAATTGGAATTAAGCCCTGGTAAGTTGTATTTCAAAATAGAAATTAATGAACATTGAATAAAGACAATTACTTTTAGATTGCTTTTATTCTTCAGCCATTCATTTCTCCAAAATTTTACATCAAGGCTAAATTGTCCATAGTAATGATGGAATCTAAAATCAGAATAGAGCCACTTACACACACACACAAACCCACACACATACCTTTTTTGTTTTGTTTTGAATTATTGTACAATTTTTGTAAATCACAATGAGGTATTTTCTTATATTACTTAACCTATGTTTGCGAAGTATGTGATTTATTTTATAAAGCAAGTGTTCCCTATTTCCTCAAAGTATAGAAAACATCCTGTTGTTTTCAAACTGTCAAGTCCTTTATGTTTTAGTTTGGTATCTTCATTCATTTGCATTAACTTGCTCAGGAAGTTAACTTAGGCATTCTGACTGCAGGCTGCCTTGAGTTCTTACAAAGTTTGTTTTTTTGTGTGTGTGTGTGAAAAAACTGGAATAAACAGAAGCCATGTGAAGATGGAACAAATTGTTAATATAATTTTGTGGTTACATTTCATATGCAGAGTTCCATGCTTTCCTTGCTGTAAGATGTTTGGCAGATTTAGGATACTGTGAATTGGGCTGTTCATCCTGGTCCCAGAGCCTCTGCACAAAAGGAGGGCCACAGAGCTGAAAGACATAGCAGTTGTCACATACAGCATAGTATAGCTCACCTGCCAGTCCAAGATGGAGCAGTTGGAAGCATCCGTCCCTCATGAAAGGCAGGCTTTTGGCTGAATGTTGCAATTGCCAAGCCTGTTTTCATTTGACCGTGACTTTTCTTGGCATGAATTACGACTTGAGTCCGGGAAACTCATACTCTGAGGGATGAGAAGAGAGGATCACATTGTCTTCTCCCTGGGATCAGAATATTTACAGATGGTATTTTGATGTAGGTACTGCCTTAGTTGCAGTTAGACAATTTCTCCACCATATCTCAAAATTCTCTCCTCTATCTTTTCTTTTTTTTTTTTTTAATTTATTGTTTGACAGAGAGAGAGACAGAGAGAAAGGTCTTCCTTCCTTTGGTTCACTCCCCAAATGGGCGCTATGGCTGGTGCTGTGCCGATCTGAAGCCAGGAGCCAGGTACTTCCTCCTGGTCTCCCATGTGGGTGCAGGGGCCCAAGCACTTGGGCCAAACTCCACTGCCTTCCTGGGCCACAGCAGAGAGCTGGAGTGGAAGGGAAGCAACCTAACTAGAACCCGATGCCCATATGGGATGCCAGCGCTGCAGGCGGAGGATTACCCAAGTGAGCTATGGCGCCGCCCCCCCCCCACCTTTTCTTGATAACCTCTTCTATATCCCCTCCTTGATCATTTCGTGGAAAACAAAATTTCCTTGATAATATTTGAATGCAGTTCATTACAGATTTCTAAAAAAGGTTATTACTGTATTTCCATGGCTAGTTAATTTGCATTAATATTTAATTCAATTATGTGTTTTTGCCTTGGTAATTTTAGAACATTTTTTTTAACTTTTATTTAATGAATATAAATTTCCAAAGTACAGCTTACGGATTACAATGGCTTCCCCCCCATAACGTCCCTCCCACCCACAAGCCTCCCCTTTCCCACTCCCTCTCCCCTTCCATTCACATCAAGATTCATTTTCGATTCTCTTTATATACAGAAGATCAGTTTAGCATACATTAAGTAAAGATTTCAAGAGTTTGCACCCACATAGAAACACAAAGTGAAAAATACTGTTTGAGTACTCGTTATAGCATTAAATCTCAATGTACAGCACACTAAGGACAGAGATCCTACATGAGGAGTAAGTGCACAGTGACTCCTGTTGTTGACTTAACAAATTGACACTCTTGTTTATGGCATCAGTAAACACCTTAGGTTCTTGTCATGAGCTGCCAAGGCTAATTTTAGAACATTTTGCCTGCCAAATTCTAAAACTTTCTAAATGAAGACTGTACTTAGATTGGTTGGGTTATATGGAGTTGTTCTGTCTTTGGAGAAAAAGATGCAATAGCTAAATATTTTGTTTTTCTCTACATCTTCCATCCATAAAAGCATTATGCTCTGAGTTCCTGGTTCTTCTAGCTAGTCAGACATATTTAAGAGTGATGCAACTCCAGATTTACAAGGGAAATTTAATCAACTCAAAATGATTGATGACCTTAAAAAATCTCCTCAAAAAGCAACTTCTATCATTTCTCGATTACATCTGAATTCTAAAATATGTAACCTGAATTTTGATGTTCAGAAGATCATTAGACATGGAATCTATACTCATTACATTAAAATATAAGTTCTGTTAGAATCCCATGTTAGTTTTTTTTTTCTTGACCATAACCTAATGCCTATCAAGAACAATTCCTATCACTTAGTAGGCACCAGTACATATTTGAGGAATGAATAAGTTATTTCTAGTATTTGAGTCTGAGCCTTGTATAGGAGTCATCACTGGATTTCCATTCTGTCTTCCAGCATCTAGAAATCAGAACAATAGGCATATTCCTAGCTCCATGAAAGCCAACCTGATCCCAGCAACCCAAGACTTTTGGAAACCAAAAGAGAATTTAGGCAAGGAGTAAATTCTCCTTCTCTTATTTACACTAGAAATTCTTCCATTTTCATAGAATCCATTGCCAATTTTAAGTCAATTATAATGACTTATTTATAGGTCAATTAAAAATGAATATCCTAAATATAAAAAATTCAAAGTTTTTATTAAATTTATTTTAATGTCAAATACAAATAAGACATTATATAAAGACATTTGTATGATGCAAATTTGCTATTAAATAGTTAATAGAGTCAAAGTTAGGAAAGACAAGCACCAAAAAGACAAAAATATGATGAAAAATAATAACAGCACACTGATACAATGTTTTCCCTCTTCTGAAATTTCATTTTCCCTTGATATCTCAGAAATTTGATTTTATTTCCTAGCAGATTTGCAGTTTAACTATTGCACAAGGAAATTTGGTACATTCATGACCATATTTTTTTCTGCAGTAAGCTGAAAATAGTGCTTATGAAATAACACAAATTTTAAAATCTACCTCATAATTAAATAAAAATATGAAATGTTATAGTTTATTGATTAATGATCTATGGTATTGGGGAGATATGCTTGATTTTTTTTCAAGCTTTGCAGAGATTTAAAGCTCTGCTTGTTTATTTAAGAGAAAATACAAGCTGCTGCTCTGTAGTTTTCCATAGTCATGTCTGTTTTGCCAGCATTATTTTTTTTAACTTTTATTTAATGAATATAGATTTCCAAAATGCAGCTTATGGATTACATTGGCTTCCCCCCCTCCCCAATGACTTTCCTCCCACCTGCAACCCTCCCCTTTCCCGTTCTCTGTCCCCTTCCATTCTTATCAAGATTCATTTTCAATTTTCTTTATATACAGAAGATCAGTTTAGTATACATTAAGTAAAGATCCCTGTTAAATATAAGAGTGGGAATAAGAGAGGGAAGAGATGTACAATTTGGGACATGCTCAAGCTGACTTGCCCCAAATGGTAGAGTTAGAAACATACCAGGGGATTCCAATTCAATCCCATCAAGGTGGCATGCACCAATGCCATCTCACTAATCCAAGTGATCAATTTCTGTTCACAACTGATAATAATGAAAGGACTAAGAGTCAAAGTCTAGTGCCTGCTAATACTAACCGATAGAATAAATAAAGGGGAGAGTGATCCAACATGGGAAGCGAGATACACAGCAGACTCATAGAATGGCGGATGTCCTAAACAGCACTCTGGCCTCAAAATCAGCCCTAAAGGCATTCGGATCTGGCTGAAAAGCCCATGAGAGTATTTCAGGCATGGAAAGCTAAAACACTTTGGCAAAAAAAAAATAAATAAATAAAAATAAATAAATAAATGAAAAGGAGGTACCTTTCTCTGAAGGGAGGAGAGAACTTCCACTTTGACTATGACCTTGTCTAAATAAGATGAGTCAGTGAACTCAAAAGGCTTCCATAGCCTTGGAAACTCATGACTGGAGCATAGGGAGATTACTGATGCCATAACAGGAGTGTCGATTTGTAAAGTCAACAAAAGGAGTCACTGTGCACTTACTCCTCATGTAGGATCTCTGTCCTTAGTGTGCTGTACATTGTGATTTAATGCTATAACGAGTACTCAAACAGTATATTTCACTTTGTGTTTCTATGTGGGTGCAAACTGTTGAAAGATATGCTTGATTTTTAACGCATGTACCATACTTACTCTATATAAATGTGCCACAACATCTCAATGAATAATAAAGTAAAATCTTTATTAAAAAGAAGCTATAATACTTCTTTGATAAAGAATCTTCCAAGATATACAATGGAATTCTGAGTTTTCTGAGTTTTTAGTAAGCATCCCAGAATTAAAATATTCAGGCAAGTCTTATCAATTTCTAGTATACTATGTTATTGTAAATTCATATACTTATTTTTTAATATATCACATATATCATTGATAAAATCCACTTTTAGGGGGCCAGCACTATGGCTCACTTGGTTAATCCTCTGCCTACGGCACTGGCATCCCACATGGGTGCTGGTTCTAGTCCCGGTTGCTCCTCTTCCAGTCCAGCTCTCTGCTGTGGCCCTGGAAGGCAGTGGAGAATAGCCCAGGTGCTTGGGCCCTGCACCTGCAAGGGAGACCAGGAGAACGCTCCTGGCTCCTGACTTCGGATCAGCACAGCGCGCCGGCCATGGCAACCATTTGGGGGGTGAACCAAGGGAAGGAAGACCTTTCTCTATGTCTCTCCCTCTCATTGTCTGTAATTCTACCTGCAAAAAAAAAAAAATCCACTTTTAAAATCATTATTTTCTTATACTAGTATCTTGTTTTAGGCCAAGACTATGTATCATTTCTCTTAACTACTGGTACATGTGGTTCACAGGCTGAATCTGGTTTGATTTCAAGCCTTATACTATAAGTTACTTTTTTTTTTTTTTTGGTTAAGGCTCTGATGTAAGCCTGCTTATTATTTTTCACATTCAACTTTCTCAAAAAAAAAAAAAAAACTGACATACAATGTGAACTACATCGTAGGTTGTGAAACCATTTGCCAGATCTGTGACACTTTATCTTCTTGTAATACTTAGAATCAAAATGTTTTTATTTGCATTGACTTCAGAAACCTAAAAGTTATAGCAAGAAGCTGAACATTTTTATAAAAATGAAAATTTAGTTTTTCCACCAATATCAAAACAGTATGTTATTTCACAGATAATTTCCCTTTAGGCTTTGTGACTATGCATTTCCTGCGAGTATAGTTTTAATAAGCTAATGTAATTAGCATGAAAAAATTTCCATAGAAGTTTATAGGAAAACGGGAGTTTCAACCAAACAGCAGCACTTTTATTTTCTTTACAGCATTGTGGCCAGGACTTTAAACAGATCTAAGCATACTAAAATTTTTGCATTAGTATAAAATAGAACACACACATAAAGTGTAATAAATGGAACGCATAATGGACTAGGAGGCAATAAGGTCCCTATTGAAGCGATAATGCTCAGCTTGCAAGAATGGAAAGCTGCAATAAAGAATAGTGGGTGGTTTCTGGAACCTGGAGTGCAGTTTAACGACATTAGTAAATTTGGATATACTCCTTCAGGACCAGGAAGGGAATGATGTTGGAGTATCACAAAAAATGTTTGCAGGTAAAGTGACTAAATTTCAGTTATTTCTTGAGTTTTAGAAGTACTTTCCTTTCACAGTTTTATTACAAAATTAGTGAAGATAGAAAGACCACTGTATTGCATTTAGGCTTAAGAATGAAGAAACATACTTTTATTATATCAGAAGAATCTATTTCTCATCTTATAAAAGTACTTTATATTCTTCCCTGAAACAAGGAAGTTATGATGGCATGTAATTTATTGTCATGGTATTTTAAAGCTTAAAGCATTTCCAGAGTAGATAAAAAGTAACCTTACCATGTCTGTTTCCTCACCAACTCTGGGATTTCGTAAACAATAGTAACATCACTAATAGTAACTTTTTAAAAGTATTCAACCTAAGAAAAATTTTAAAACTCATTCATAAAATTACATGGTTAAGTCTAAGTTGACATGAAAATCTGAAAGTTAACACAGAGATACATTTAACCAATAGTGCTGAGAGACAGTCTGTGCATAGCATAGATACTCATAATCTTTTCTAATGAATAAAAGAATATTTCACTTGTATTCAAAATTGTGAAATTAAACATGCTTTAACAATCAGAAGGAAAGTTGAAAGTATCAAATTTTGTTTAGTGAGGTTTACAAAGGAGACATTTTGGTTGTGACTTAGAGCAGAGTCAAAGCAACACATCTTAATAATAAGTGAAAAAAACTTATATTTAGTTAATGTTCTTAAGAAATGATTGAAGCTGAAGCCATAGAGATTCCAAGGTTCCATAGTAACATTCATCCTTGAGATTGTTTTCATTAATTGACTCATTTAATCAGATTTGTGAAATATTAGCAGTAGACATCTCCTCTCTACTTGGCTGCTATGGCACAAGCATGTCACATCAAAACTTATATTGAAATCTAAAGCCCATTGTGGTGTATTGAGAAGGGATTTTGGGGAGACTAAGTTGTGTGGGCTCTGTCTTCATGCATGGGATGAGTGCTCTTATGAAAGAGCTTGAAAGTAGCTGTTTTGCCCCTTCCTCCACCTGAGTGCATGCAACAAGGTGCTCTTCCCAGATAGACACTGAATCTGCTGGTGCCTTGATTATGGACTTTACAGCCTCCAGAACTGTAGAAAATCAATCTCTGTGTTAATAAATGAGTTAGTCTAATGTATTTTTGTCATAGTGGACTAGCATGCTAGCAAATTCCTTTCCAGAACTTTTGACTATATATGAAATGTGAGATGAAGAAGAAATACTTTATATCGTTAAATTACCTGTATCTATTGTTTCATATATTTTTAAGAGACTTATGATAAATTTAATTATATATGTATATATGTATTTTGCATGTGTATATGTGTAATATACTTACAGATAGTTACTGAAAAGGCTGAATATCACACTCTTCAACTTGACCAGAAATCACTCAGGAATGTTTATGTTTATCATTGTGTTACTATTAAATTATGGCAGTTGGCACCGTGGTGCAGTAGGTTAATCCTCCGCTTGTGGCGCTGGCATCCCATGTGGACGCCAGTTCTAGTCCTCTTCCCATCTGGCTCTCTGCTGTGGCCTGGGAAAGCAGTGAAAGATGGCCCAGGTCCTTGGGCCCCCGCACCCGCATAGGAGACCAGGAAGTGGCACCTGGCTCCTGGCTTCAAAGCAGCACAGCTCCAGCCTTTGGGAATTGAACCAGCGGATGGAAGACCTCTCTCTGTCTCTCCCTCTCACTGTCTGCAACTCTACCTCTCAAATAAATAAATAAAATCTTTTAAAAAATATTAAGTTATGTATGATGTGAGTGTTAGAATTGTCCAGGAATTCTTTCTTTATATCAGGAGGATTGCCACATTGGCTTATTGTTAGAATTTTTGCATTTTTTCTTTTCTGTCACCTCCTTCGCCCTTGGTTCTTCCAAAACTTTTGATTTCCACGTAGTTGCCCAAGTTTCAACCCCATCTATCACATCCTTATGTTACAGCTTGTCACACTATCTTGAAAGGAGAGATCAACACTGTTCTGAAAGTGACATCATTTAACACCAGTGGCTTATATGGTCAAACTATTGCTTTTTTTTTTTTCTTTTCTTTACAGGCAGAGTGGACAGTGAGAGAGAGAGAGAGAGAGAGAAAGGTCTTCCTTTGCCGTTGGTTCACCCTCCAATGGCCGCCGCAGCCGGCGCACCGCGCTGATCCGAAGGCAGGAGCCAGGTGCTTCTCCTGGTCTCCCATGGGGTGCAGGGCCCAAGCATTGGGCCATCCTCCACTGCACACCCTGGCCACAGCAGAGAGCTGGCCTGGAAGAGGGGCAACCGGGACAGAATCTGGCGCCCCGACCAGGACTAGAACCCGGTGTGCTGGCACCGCTAGGGGGAGGATTAGCCTAGTGAGCCGCGGCGCCGGCCTCAAACCAAGATTTTGGTTCTTATTATTTGATATTGTAACTTGTTCTGTCCTATATTCGTTTTTGTTTTAGTCATCGTATGTGCTAAATTTAGCTACTGTCTTTTTTATTTTTTTAAATTTATTTGACAAGTAGAATCATAAACAATGAGAGAGAGAGACAGACAGAGAGAAAGGTCTTCCTTCCGTTGGTTTACTCCCCAAATGGCCGCCACAGCCAGTGCTGCGCTGATCTGAAGCCAGGAGCCAGGTGTTTCTTCCTGGTCTCCCACACAGGTGCAGGGGCCCAAGCACTTGGGACATCCTCCACTGCCCTCCCAGGCCACAACAGAGAGCTGGAGTGGAAGAGGAACAACTGGGACTAGAAACCAGCACCCATATGGGATGCCAAAGACGCAGGAGGAGGATTAACCTAGTGAGCCACGGCGCCGGCCCTTGGGTACTGACTTTAAATAATTTAATTTTAAATTTAGACTTTTCCCCTCAGTGTGGACCCACAAGCATCTATAAAAATGGTTATATGTTATAGAACAATATGCATAAGCAAACTTTTTATTATTTAGCAGTCTATAGCTCATGAACTGAGTTCTCAAGAATGTGGTAAGGAGGATCTAGAATTTATTGTATTATGAGTTTCCCTTTAGAAAATCAGGAATGGGAATAGCAGGCATTGTGATCCAGCAGGTTAATACACTGCTTACCATGCTGGCATCCCATATTAGAGTTCTGGTTTGAATCCTGGCTGCTCCAATTGCAATCTAGCTCTCTGCTCTCTAGGATAACAGTGAAAAATGACTTAAGTGGTTGGGCCCCTGCTACCCTTGTGGGAAACCAGGATGGAGTTGTCTGCTCTTGGCTTAGACTTGGTCCAGGGTGGCTATTGTGTCCGTTGGGGAGTGAACTAGTAGGTGGAAAATTATTCAGTCTCTCTCTCTCTCACAATCTCTTCCACTCTCTCTGCCTTTCAAATAAATAAATAAATAAGTATCAAAAATCAGGAGAAAGGGTGTTACTATAGAGAAGAAAGGTATAAAAGGATTCAAAGAATGTCTGGTTTACATTCAAGAGTAAGCAAAGGAAGGGAGTGAAAATCATGCATTGTAATGGCAAAATTACTAACATCAATTAGGGGAGCAATGCTGATCTCTGGGTGAGGGTATGGCTGAGTCTTCAGACTCTTCACAAGGAACCAAGTGGTAACTTTGTACTCAGAGACAGAAGTTTGTGAACAATACTAACTGGAAAATATCACTAATTCAGAGTTGTCTGGTGGCATAGCTTTTAAAAAAGGGAGCCAGCTCATTATTATATATAACCAAAAATACATTGTATTAAAATTAATCACTCAAAAACTTAGAATGATGTTTGCTGCCATCATTTGAAATGATCATTCTGTTAGTGTTATGTAAATCATTTTTTGTAAAAACTTTAAATTAGTGTATTGTCTTAAGTGACTCAAATAGCAGTGTTTCTCTTGAATTTCTGAACTCTGCTTCTGTCGTATACCTTTACTGAAGCAACTTCCTATTTAGAGTAAATAAGTGTGATGAAATTATAATGTATTTTTAACATACTAGGTGAGAAATATCTAAAATTTAAATTAAAATAAAAATATTAAATAGAGAAATGTCTAAGTTACAAAATTTAAAGTAATAAGTATAAATTCAAAATAGTAATAATTGAACTTCAGAACTAGGTTTCAAATTTGGCTGTTGTTTCAAATCACTGGAATAATAACTATGAGTTTCCTGTTCTCAACTGTCCAATAGGGCAACAACATAGAGCAGATATACATTACTGAAGACTCCAAAACTAATGGACAGGAGCCAAGTGCAGACTTCCTGCAATGTGACTCATCTTTTTGCTGACCATAAAGAATGTTCCCTTCAGCTAGTAATGGCTAGAAAAAGCAAAATGCTTAGCACCATTGCTAGAGGACAGAAGGGAGGCACAAGAGAAAATGAAGGCAATGGGAATCAGGAATCAAAACAATGCAAAGTTATGAACAACTTAAGAGGTGAAAAGGTAACAAGAAATTCTTTGAAAAACAGAACAGAAAAGAGAAAGAAGGAAAGCCCACTGGCATCCTGCAGCAGTATGTGGGGGTTCAGTCCTAGGCGGGCAGTCAGTCAGCCTGGGATGCCTAGCAAGTGTCAGGGCCTTAGTGTGCTGCATCAGGGGCCAGCAAGAGCAACTGGGCATCCAAGGAGTTAGAGCATGGCCTCACTCACAGGGCTGCTTCACACTGTCAAGTCTGTGCACACTGCACACTGGGGTCATCATTCCCAGCTTATGTTCGCAATGCTTTGTTAATTAAAATATGAAAATGCATGATGTGACTTAGACACTTTGGTCTCATACATGTTTCATAACTGAAGGAGTTAATTTTCAGTTACGGCTAGCTCTTGTCCTTAAATTTGAAAAAAAGAAATTATAATTAACAGCTTTTTTCTATATCCTTCCATAGTGTTCATATTTTACAGATAGTTAATGTGCTTAATAAATATATATAGAAATAGTTTGTCAAATACATTAACAATAGGCATGTGGTCACCCATATAAACACCTTGATGTTCCTCTGTTTTGAAGGAAACATGAATTTAATGGTTAGAGAATAAGTAGAGAAACACTCATCTGTATGTTTTCTCCTTGGCAGTTTTTCCTGTGCAGCTTTATGGATGTAGATGAAATTATCCTTACATTACAAAAAATCCTTGCCAGAGAGTAAAATCAGATAAACCTTAAACTTTTTTCTGTAGGTATACGTGAGCTCTTTATTTCTAAAACATAGTTATATGACTTTGGTTAACTCTCTTACCCTCCCTGTATCTCAGTGTCCTCATCTGAAAAATAACTCAATCTGCTTCATAGAAGTTTTATAAGGATTAAGTGAGCTAATATTTAGAAACACTTAGACAAGTGACTACTACATAGTGTTTGTTGTGTAAGTCTTTGCTATGATTAAAATTTGGATTAATTTCCAAATGACTTTTTCCTGTTGTCTCCTTTATGCAAGCAGATGCATCAAAGTTTAGTTATCATGCTCAGTTTTTATAATAACCTGAGAAGTATCTACAAAATAAGATGCCTTTTTCATATTTACATCATACCTGGTTAAAACAGAAATCAATGGATGACTTGACACCCATAATTTGAGAATGTAGAAGGAACAGCATCTGCCTTCTCCATCTGTCTCACCAGGATTTCTTAATTATTTATGAAAACATTGATAGTCTGAGTCACTCACTGTTCAGCTTAATGAACTGCAGTTGTGTGACATACATTAGAACCTAATGTATTCATTAAGATCATTTCCTAATGGTATTTCCATGAGGAGAAGGAAACCTAAAAATCACCAATATCTGAACTACATGTATTTTTATTTAGGTGAAGATGATTAAAGCTATTCCTCCTGTAGCTTTCTGTTGGGATATCTGCCATATCCTGTTTTTTTGTTTGTTTGCTTTTGTTTTGTTTTGGGCACTCATTTTTTCTCAATCAAGTCACTGTTACTAATTGTTCCCTCTGGTGATCCTGTCTCCTGCTACTGTTCCAAAGCAATTGATGCTGATGTTACATTGGTTCAGATTATATTTTAGGTTGCCCTTGAAGCTTTTTGGCTGTCCATCTTGTGCTCGATTGTAGTCTTCACCTCATCATGTAACAGCTGTTTTGGCATTCTTTTTTATTTTTCATTAGTTTCACTCACTTAAATGTAAGAATGTAGCTTCATTGCCAATATTTTAATCATGTTCAGATGTTCCATTATTGATTTTGATATTGATGCTGTTTGATAATGGATAGCAATGAATCTTGTCCTTCAGCTAAAAATACTTTTAAAAATGAGTCAAAATTTGCTGCCATTAGAGCTCCTTGGGAGGCCATCATTTCACAAGCCTACCGTGTAGTTTGGAACTGGAGGCTTCTTGACCTACAGTTTTTCAGGTTTCCTATTGTGGTGATTAAATTGTGTACGTTGTTCTTCACTTTGTTACCATGTCATGTCTCTGATACTTTAATAGTTGAAGTGACTTCATTTATAGTTTTGTTTTGTAGGATGAAAATCACTCCAATTTCACAAACCAACCATAAGATATCTGACTTTTTAAATGTACAGTGTTAGTTATTTAATAAGGATGAAATGTGATACATAAAACTTTTTAAAAACTACTTTACATTTGGAAAAGACTTTTATTTCTAACCCCTGAAGTGCTTTATTTTACTTGTCATAATCTCTCTCTTTTGTGTGATTCTTCCCCTCCCAGGAGAATCTATCAAGCACAGGAATAATTTTTTCCAAACTTTTGCATTTTGAATTATGCATTCAAAGGTCATACCCAGAAAGCTACACATTGATGGTAGATAAGTATTTGCTGTTTGTTGTATTAAATCAGTGTGCACACACATGACAGGGACTTCAGAAATTTCAAGGATATCTATAAATTTTTTTCAAAAGTCTTGCTACAAGATAAACTGCACTAATTCATTAAAATATATGCCATCAGGATCAAGTTTGAGGTAATAAGGAGGGTAAGACATTGGTTTGAAAGAGTCCTTATGTGAACAACATGAATTCTGCTAAAAATTGAAGCAAGAACAAATATTAAACTTACAGTGAAGTTTGTGTGGAAAAATGTTGAAATCATTGACAATTTACAGAAAGTTTATGGTGACAGTATCCCATAGATCTATAATTTGCGATGGGTAATTCAATTTTTAGAAAAAATATTTAAATGCTTACAAAAATTATACATGTTTATGGAGTATCATGTGATATTTCAATTATATATTGTATCAGTCTATTCACGGTCAACATATTCATCCCCTTACCATTTCTTTATGGTGAAAACATTCAAAATTCTTTTTTCAGTTTTTTTTTAGAAAAATATTCAGTGAATTATCATCATCTACAATTATTCTGTTCTCCAAAACCTATCAGAACACTTAACAATTAACTTCTATTAACATTAAATAACCTTTCTTTATCGCTCTCTAACCCCACTAATCTTCCTAGCGTTTAGTAATCAGTGTTATATTTAACTTCAATGAAATGAAACATTTCTCCAAGAAAATGTACCAATGACCAAAAAATACAGTTAAAAAAAGTTCAACATAACTAACCATAAGGAAAACACAAGCCGGCGCTGCGGCTCACTAGGCTAATCCTCTGCCTTGCGGCGCCGGCACAACGGGTTCGAGTCCCGGTCGGGGCGCCAGATTCTGTCCCAGTTGCTCTTCTTCCAGGCCAGCTCTCTGCTGTGGCCAGGGAGTGCAGTGGAGGATAGCCCAATGCTTGGGCCCTGCACCCCATGGGAGACCAGGAGAAGCACCTGGCTCCTGCCATCGGATCAGCGCGGTGCGCCGGCCACAGCGCTGGCCACGGCGGCCATTGGAGGGTGAACCAACGGCAAAAGGAAGACCTTTCTCTCTGTCTCTCTCTCTCACTGTCCACTCTGCCTGTCAAAAAAAAAAAAAAAAGGAAAACACAAAGCAAAACCAGAATGAAATAGCACCTCCCTTAAGTTAAATTGATTGTTATCAAAAAGACAAAAGGTACCCAATGTTTGGAAGAATATGGAGAAAAAAATTCTTGGTCACCGTTGATGGGAATGTAAATTAGCATTGTGAAAAAGCGTATGGATGGCTTGTTTCAGGAAGGTAAGAGATGATATTGATGATGAAGTGATGTAGTGATAGACTACCTACATAAATTTGGGAGGAAAAATCCACAAGCTCCCCCCACTCCACTTTCTGGATTCCTTGGTGTTTCTTGAGAGTAGTGTGGTGGCCAGTCAAGCCTATGTGAATTATCAGACCACATTCTGGGACAAATGAGACCTGCCTAGTGTACATCACAAGCTCTTTCTGAATATCAAAAGGCTTAATATTTGTAAAATATACTGTTAGTAATAAAATGCCATATATATATATATATGATTTGTTATTAAAGCACATGAGGAATAAAGTAAACAGTAAGACTTCACTTGGTGAAAAAATATTTTTTGTAACTTCTTCCTTTTGTCATATTTTGTGTTATCTAAAAATACATATGATAAGTCTTCCCAGGCATCTCTTAGACTCCTACAGTCTGAAATACCACCAGTTGCAAGCACATTGAATGTCTTGCTTAATGAGCACCTGATTGGTAGAACTAGCTTTATGTCATGAGTATTCAACCTAGTCAACTGACCCTCAAATATCTTTCTAATGAGACTCAGAATTCTCCAGTTCACAGGATGAAATAATACCTAGCACATATTTAGCCTCCCTGAAATACTATTTTTTTTTTTGACTCAGAGAGAGGGAGAGGGAGGGAGAAATGAGAAGAAGTCAGAGAGGAAGAGAAAGAGAGCTCTATATTCAAAATTTAGTTGGTTTATTTTTAATAATCTATTAACTAAGAATCTTAAGAATAGGTGGGCTTTTGAAAAGAGAGGTGGTATCAGAATTAGAGCTCTGGAAAGGGAGGAAAAGGCCAGTGGGAGAGGAGTACCAGCATTCATTGAGTGCCTGCTCCATACACATGGTCATTTGAGGAATGCTATGCATATAACAGAGGGACAATAGGATGACAACAGGCAACCAAAAGACCATAGTGATACCAGACAAATGTGACTATCGAGAGGGAGCTTTAAAATACCTAATGCCCTTCCATGCCTAGGGTTAATGTCATTCTGAATTTTGGTATTGTGGACCTCCTGGTCAGTGAATAAACATGCCATCCTCACTTACTTTTAAATACACAAATACATTATTGTGATAAAACACTGGAACATCTCTATGTACCTTATCCAAACTGTGTCCAGTCCCCAAAGGTCCTATTATATCATTACTTAAGAATTGCATAGGGCCGGCCCGTGGCTCACTAGGCTAATCCTCCGCCTTGCGGCGCCGGCGCCGGCACACCGGGTTCGAGTCCTGGTCGGGGCTCCAGATTCTATCCCAGTTGCCCCTCTTCCAGGCCAGCTCTCTGCTGTGGCCAGGGAGTACAGTGGAGGATGGCCCAGGTCTTTGGGCCCTGCACCCCATGGGAGACCAGGAGAAGCACCTGGCTCCTGCCTTTGGATCAGCGTGGTGCGCCGGCCGCAGCACAGCGGCCACGGCGGCCATTGGAGGGTGAACCAACGGCAAAAGGAAGACCTTTCTCTCTGTCTCTCTCTCTCACTGTCCACTCTGCCTGTCAAAAAAAAAAAAAAAAAAAAAAAAAAGAATTGCATAGAAGGCTACTTTCTATGCATTTACTGTGTTTGTTTCCTAGGGCTTCCATGAAAGGATTATAAACTGAAAGTCTTAAGCAAAAATTTAATTTCTGAGAGTTCTGGAGGCTAAAAGTCCAAAATCAAGGTGTCAGTGTGGCCATGTTTCCTGTAAAGGTAAAGGGAGGGCTATTTTCCAGCTACTTCTGCTAGCTTTTGGTAGCCTCAGAAGTTCCTAGATTTGTATATTACAAACTGAGTCTTTTCCCTGTGTCTTTTCCTGTTGTCTACTCTGTGCATATCTTTGTGTTCACACTTCCCCTTTTCATAAGGCTGCCAGTTATAGTGGATTAGGGGCCATCTCAATGACCTCATATTAACTTGATTACCTTCTAAAGCCCCATTTCCAAAGATAGATACATTCTGAGGTCCTGGAGGTTAGGAGCTCAAAATGTCTATTTTGAGGGACACATATGACTCATAATACTTACAAACCTGTTTTCCTATAGAATGAAATGGTATTATTTGAGGTCTACATATGTCTGTACCACAATTATATTCTATGTTTCTGTAACTTGCTTTTTTCCATTAAGACACACACACACACACACACAGAGAGAGAGAGAGAGAGAAAATCCTTCATCCAGTGGTTCACTCCCCTACGCAGGACTGAACCAGGCTGGAGAAGGGAGTCAGGAGCTTCATCTGGGTCTTCCACGTGCGCGCAGGAGCCCAAGCACTTGGGCCATTTTCTGTTGCTTTCCCAGGCACATTAGCAGGAGCTGGATCAGAAGTAGAACATCCCAGACTTAAACTGGTGCCTATTCGTGATGCGGGTGTCACAGGTGGCAGCTTACCCCTCCGTGCCACATGCTGGCCCCCTAAAAATTTTTGATGTTATTCACTTTTACAAAAAATGCCACAGTAAAGTTTCCTACTTCCTGTGTACCTTATCAGTCTCTGTAGAGTGGGTATCAAGGAATAGAATTGTTAGGTTGTATTAAATGCACATTTTACATGTGAATATTTATTTTCAAAGTAGCTGCCAATCTACCAGACCAATGCTATTTCCTCCAACAGTGTATGAGTGTGTCATTTTCCTTATGTTTCCAGTATACTTGAAATTAACAAATCAAATTATAAAAATTGCCATTCATTTCAGTGTAAAATACTTTGATTAAAAATTTTTGCATTTATTTCTTATTTATTCAACTACAAAATGAGATTTTGTTCTTTTGATAATAAAATGTGTTTAATGTGAATTAATAGTGGTGCTGGTAAATATATATTGGCATTAGATATTAAAACATTTTAATTGAATACTTCATCCTCATACTTCACAGATTTAACAAGGTAATTCCTTTTACATGTAATTATTTTTAAGAAATTTTGAGGCCAGCGCCGCGGCTCAATAGGCTAATCCTCCACTTTGAGGCGCCGGCACACCGGTTCTAGTCCCGGTCGGGGCGCCGGATACTGTCCTGGTTGTCCTCTTCCAGGCCAGCTCTCTGCTATGGTCCAGAAGTACAGTGGAGGATGGCCCAAGTCCTTGGGCCCTGCACCCCATGGGAGACCAGGAGAAGCACCTGGCTCCTGCCTTCCGATCAGCGCGGTGTGCCGGCCGCAGCGTGCCAGCCGTGGCAGCCATTGGAGGGTGAACCAACGGCAAAGGAAGACCTTTCTCTCTGTCTCTCTCTCTCACTGTCCACTCTGCCTGTCAAAAAAAAAAAAAAAAAAAAAGAAATTTTGACATGTAATTAAAAGACATTTAATATTTAGGGTTGAGTTTTAGATAACCATGTAGATGATCAAGATAGATAAAGTAGGTAGACAGGTTATTCGAAACATGAAAAGGAAAACTGATTATCTCTAGTGGCTCACATTTAGAATCGTAGATGTCATGGACTTGATGCTTTAAGAAGGTTTGGTATGCTTTCAAACATTTTTATTAAGCAATCAGTAGTATAGTATAGCATATTATTAATGAAATATTATTTTTTAAAAAAATTTCTTATTTATTTGAAAGAGTTACAGGGAGAGAAGAAGAGACAGAGAGGAGGAAAAGGAGGAGGAGGAGGAGGAAAAGGAGGAGAGAGAGAGAGAGAGAGAGAGAGAGAGAGAGAGAGAGAATGTTCCATGTGCTGGTTCACTCCCAGATGGCAGCACAGCCAGGGCTGAGCCAAGCTGAAGCCAGGAGCCAGGAGCTTCTCTAGATCTCCCATGTGTGCAGCAGGAGCCCAAATATTTGGGCCTTCTTCGCCTGCTTTTCTCAGGTCAATAGCAGAGAGCTAGATCAGAAGTGGAGGAGCCAGGACACGAACTGGCACCCATATGAGATGCAGGTCAATAGCAGAGAGCTAGATCAGAAGTGGAGGAGCCAGGACACGAACTGGCACCCATATGAGATGCCAGCATACAGGCGGCCTCTTTACCTGCTACACCATAATGCCAGACCCTGAAATTTGGTTTTAAATTATTTCAATAACTGCTGTAGCTAAGTCTGTGTTCTAAGTCACCTCAGCAATGAAGACTCATCCTAACAACCCAATTAATAAGAATTCGTCCCACTTCTACATTTTATCCATTTTTTTTTTTTTTTTGACAGGCAGAGTTAGTGAGAGAGAGAGAGAGAGAGACAGAGAGAAAGGTCTTCCTTCCGCTGGTTCACCCTCCAAATGGCTGCCATGGCCGGTGCGCTGCGCCGATCCAAAGCCAGGAGCCAGGTGCTTCCTCCTGGTCTCCCATGCGGGTGCAGGGCCCAAGGACCTGGGCCATCCTCCACTGCCTTCCCGGGCCACAGCAGAGAGCTGGACTGGAAGAGGAGCAACCGGGAAAGAATCCGGCGCTCAGACTGGGACTAGAACCTGGGGTGCCAGCGCCGCAGGCAGAGGATTAGCCTAGTGAGCCACGGCGTCGGCCTTATCCATTCATCTTATTCTATCTTTTATCTATAATTTTATGTACATATCTTAGGTTCTTAGGAACAGGCATTGCTGAGTTAATCAGGGCCGTGTGCTGTGACACAGTGGGTTAAAGCCCTGGCCTAAAGCACCAGTATCCCATATGGGCGCCGGTTCTAGTCCTGAATGCTCCTCTTCCGATCCAGCTCTCTGCTGTAGCCTGGGATAGCAATGGAAAATGGCCCAAGTCTTTGGGCCCCTGCACCCACGTGGGAGACCCGGGGGAGGCTCCTGGCTCTTGGTTTCATATCAGCGCAGCTCCGACCATTGTGGCCATCTGTTGGGGTAAACCAGTGGATGGAAGACCTCTCTGTCTGTCTCTACTTCTCTTTGTAACTCTTTCAAATAAGTAAAATAAATCTTTTAAAAAATGAGTTAATCAGAGTATATATTTACATTTGAATAATTGTATTTGATACTTTGTAGTTGTGTAACCTTGCCCAAATAACTTAGTCATTTTCTGTTTTTTATGTGTAAAATGAAAATTGTAAACCTGTCCTATGTATCCTTTAGAATTTTTATATAATATTGTAAGTTGTAATTTACTAGTAACTTGCTTAATGATAACAAATAAAATAACACTGAATAATAATTATCATTTCTGATGTAGTGGAAAAATCATCGTATTTCTACAGTATTTTATCTCCATCAAAACAAGGCTTAGGAAAAATTGCTTATCTTTTCTAGGTATGTTTTCTCATAGATAAGGTATAAGAATTGTAGCAGACAATTTCTAAGATTCTTCAAGTCTGACGTGAAACTATAGTTTTTTGGGGGCTGTATTTAGCAGTTCTCACAATGTAGTTGTATTGATTGAAAAGACTTATGCTGTTGTGTTTCTTTTTTTAACCTTACCCATTTGGTTTTTTTTGTTTTTGTTTTTTGTTTTTTGATTTTTTTTCCCTAAAGTTAGCTTACTTCTCTGTGATTGAGATCCCAGTGGAAAGACGGGGCTATCAAAGAAGAGGTACCTTTCTCTGAAGGAAGGAGAGCACTTCCACTTTGATGATGGCCTTGTCTAAATAAGGTTGGAGTTTGTGAACCCAAGAGGTTTCCATAGCCTTGGCAGCTCATGACAGGAGCCTTGGGTGATTACTGACGTCATAAATAAGAGTGTCAATTGTTAAATCAACAACAGGAGTCACTGTGCACTTTCCCCCATGTAGGACCTCTGTCCTTAATGTATTGTACTTTGTGAGTTAACGGTAAAACTAGTCATCAAACAATGCTTTATACTTTGTGTGTCTGTGTGGGTGCAAACTGTTGAAATCTTTACTCAGTATAGAGTTGATCTCCTGTATATAAAGATAATTAAAAATGAATCTTAATGAAGAATGGGATGGGAGAGGGAGTAGGAAATGTGATGGTTTGTGGGTGAGAGGGTGGTTATGGGGGGAAAAAGCCGCTATAATCCAAAAATTGTACTTTCAAAATTTATATTTATTAAATAAAAGTTTTCTGTTAAACAAAAGAGTAGTCCAGGGCCATCTATATCATAATATTCTAGATGCTTATAACAAAATAGATTTTTGAATACTACCTGCTAAATCAGAATCTCTTGGAATAGGGACTAAAAATGCATTAGTACATTCTAAATAATTCTTGTGAACACTAGAGAACTACCTTATAGCACTAAAATTTACTTATTGGTGTTTATTTCCCATTAGCAATGCAATTCTTTAAGAGTAATTTAAGGTAAGCTACAACATTAGTCCATTAACTCATTTATTTTAAAAATATGTTTAAAGGTGTACTAATGGATGATTTTTACTCATTTAAGATTCTAGGATGTTAAAGTAATTTTTACTTTTATTTTGGAGACTGGGTGTGGAAATTAATAATAAACATAGTAATTTCAAAATTATAGAGAAATAGATAATGTGCTGTGAGATAATAAAAGGAAAAATATACTATTCTAGGAGGAGTGACCAAAGAATGTTTTATGGGAAAACTTGAATATTGATGAACATTTGATAAAAGTATATGTTGATTGTTTTTTATTTCTCACTGTAGTATTTACTCACTAGACTAAATGATAGTATTCATACTTTCTGGAAACCATCAGATCCCCGGTAAGGTTGGCTTCAAGAATGAGAAAAAAATTTCCATGAATATGTAGTTTAGTTTTATTTTGGCATTGATAGTCACTCTTGAAGTGAAAAGTAGGAAAATTCGAGGGAGAAGTGCTATATTTCTGTTTTAGTCTTTCAGCTACAGAATTATGCATTCCAATCTGAAGCAGTAAACATGGGATTTGCAGTTCTTTCCACATCGATCTTTTCTATAGTGGTCATACATTACAGAGCTAATGTAACTCCCCATAATGATCAGTTTAATTCTTTCTGAACCATAGAATATGACCCACTGCTTCCAGTCCTGCCAAAAGGGTTTTTATGTTATGTGTTAATTGATCCCTTCCCCTTTTCTGATTATAGTTGATTGGAACACTGTAGTCTTTATTGATAAAACTATAATGATTCAAAGTGAATAAGATGTGCATCTTTTTTTATAAATATATATTTCACTAGGAATCAAATTTGTTCAAAAGCAGCATGTTAGCTTCCCTGAGTCTACACAAAGAAGTGTGTGGATACTTCACAACTTCATGGATAATAAAATTAACATATGTTTATTTTGGTGCAAAAAGTTTTTAAAATCCATGTATTGTTTTTCCATAATATGCATTTCCACAAGCTTTTGAAGACCCCTTGGATAGGTGCTTTACTGATCCTTACTAAAATGTAATATGAATGTCTAATATGGTAAGGCCTCCACTGCTTACTCAAATAAGGGCAAGAGAAGTAAGCTAACTTTAGTGAAAAAAAACAAATGTTTGTAATTTGTATATACAGATCAGTCTATATTTGGTGATAACAGGATACTTCAAGAATTTTATGAAAAAATGGATTAGAAAGATGAATTCATTTAGGCAAAATTTTTGAAGTCCACATATCATATATTTTCCAAGAAATTTTTGAAGACTCTTCATGTACATGGTTTTCAGAAATATTTTTTGCACCAAATTAGATTTACAGTCTAATTCCACTTTCACAAATTTTTTATAAATACAATAAAGATGCTAAGGAGTCTTATTAAAAAATAAAAGTAAAATACACAAGGTGTAAATATCTGAGAAGTAAATGCAAATTATTCAGCTGCCACATCTATCTCTGTCTAATCATATCATAATTATCATTGAAAAGAATGATTTGCATTAAAATGTATAGTGTTTAACAAAATAAAAAAAACTATAGCTGCAGTGTGGTAGGCATAATGTATGAATATGAAAAAATATTTAAAAAAATTTGGTATGACAAAGTAAATTTATTTTAGATGTGTTGAAAGAGGGACTTAAGGCTGGAGAAAAACTTCAGATTTATCTGATATTTACTTATGTTTATTTTTTAGAACAAAACAGCTATGATCAGCTACCAGTTCTACTTTGTGGATAATATTTGGTTTTCTTCATTTTGCTGACAACTTAAATAAAAGGAACACACAGATATGGATGTATCCATGTGTATTACATAAACACAGAAACATCTGATCCTTTACCACATTTCTTAGATTTCCCCGCTGTGCTTGGAGTTGTACAAGCCGAGGAAAATAGATTTGGGTCATAATGTCATAGATGCAAGTTTCAATACCTGCTGCTATCTTTATTTGATCTGTTAGCATCACAGTAGCCTTTCCTTCTCTGAAATATTTATGCCAATTTCAACCAGTTTCTCTGCTTGGACATAGAATGAATGGATGAGGAGAAAATGAGAAAGGTTTTATATCTGTCTGCATCAAATGATACATGTACTTCCCTGGTTGAAAATTCAGACTAAGCTGTGTTGTTTCACCAGAGGTAATGCTGCAAAAAAAAAAAAAAAAAGAAAAAAAAAAAAGAAAAAGGCCTGCTATAAATAGTTTGTGGAAATGGAGTGAAGAAGGAAGCACTTGGTCCATGCAATAGGATGGCTAAATGCCTTGAGAACCAATGTTCTCATTTTTACCCACTGAAACTTCACAAGACATTATTTTTTGAGTTTGAGTATTTATCTTAAGTTGGTGATAAAACCCTTCTGAAGTGTCAGAACCACATTTTACAATAGAGATGCTCAGAAATGGTCCTGTTTATTACTAAACAAATCCAGAATTGGAGCCTGGCTAGCATTCACTACTTTTAAATATATTCATTTTACATATGAATCCTTTCCTCTTATATTTTATCAACAATGATCTTGAATTATTTAACCTTCAGAGGAAGACCCCATATGCGTCACAGAGATAACGATGAAGGGAGAGCACCATTTATTTTGTGGCTTAAGTTTCTAATGGATTCTAAAATAGGTATTTTAAAAATCAGATGGCTGTCTTTAGATCCAGGAATAAGTGGGAATAATTCCGTTTCTCTCTTGTCACTTGAAAGAAATTAATGAAAAGACTGGTTCTAAAAAATTGTATTTATCCACTCATGTTTTAAAGGATTTGATCAATATGCACTAGAATAAAGAATATGATGCAAGTTGGTGTGGTTTAAATCTGTTCTGGATGGGGTTGCTCTGAGTGACACTGAAGGAAGACAGCTGACCACTGAGGTACGTTTTACGGAATATAAGAACAGCTGATTATCAGTGTGCTTACCCCACAGAGCTTACTAATAGGGAAAAGTTATATTAAAAAGTGAAATATGAATAACAGAATAGAGAAAAGCTATTAACATAAGAAAAGCATGGTTGAAAATTAAAATGTGAGTCAACAGAAGTAATATATAAAAGGGATAGAATACACCTGAAGCTAATAAAACCATTGAAAATTTTAAAATAATTTGTGATAATATAGGCAAATTATGAAATTTAAAAAAAGAACAAAAAGTAAAAAAAAATAAGTATATGAATAGAGAGATAATATAATATTAATAAAGTAGAAACTATATTAGTTAAAACAATATATAAATAATAGGGTTAAAATATAATATTTGTTTCTTCAAAACCACTCAGTGCTTTTAAAGATTCATTGTCTTGGGAAAAGGCCAAATAGGAGCACATAATTTAAAGTTATAAATGAAATTATTAAAATTCAGCTAGTAATTAAATTCAGCTAGTAATTAAATTATGTAGAAGATAAACCCAGTAATGAAAAACTAGGATGCAGAAGAGCAGTGAAAAACATATTTTTAAATTTTTATTTGAAAGAAGGAATAAGTATTATGTATTTCATATATTCAGTTTCAAGAATATATTATACTTCTCACCCTACCCTCCCTCCTTCACTCACTCCCACCCTCCTTCCTTTTCTTTTTTTCTTTTAATTAATCCTCCACTGAATAAAGAATTCAACAAGTAGTAAATAGAAAAGCCACTGTTCCTCAGGAGTATAGACAAGGGCTATAATGTCAATTCCACTCACATACATTATATTTTTTGAACTTTGTTTATTAATTACCACAAATATGAGAAAAATATGATATTGATCTTTTGGGGACGGACATTTTAGTAAGCATACTGGTCTCCAGTTGCATCCATTCTGTTGAGAAAGATAGGATTTCATTCCTTTTTATGGCTGAGTAGTATTCCATCATGTATAAATACCATAAATAAATAAAGTCTTT
This sequence comes from Oryctolagus cuniculus, assembly GCF_051225735.1. Classification (NCBI taxonomy): domain Eukaryota; kingdom Metazoa; phylum Chordata; class Mammalia; order Lagomorpha; family Leporidae; genus Oryctolagus; species Oryctolagus cuniculus. The sequence goes on along the minus strand of NC_142869.1, from coordinate 143,702,407 downwards.
ATCCAGTCATCAGTTGTTGGACATATGGGATGATCCATATCTTAGATATTGTGAGTTGAGCTGCTATAAATGTAGGTATACCGATAAATCTTTCATATGCTGATTTCATTTCCTTGGGCTAAATTCCCAGGAGTGATTTCTGAGGAATCTCCATACTGTCTTCCATAATGGTTGTATGAGTTTACATTCCCACCAGCAGTGTATTAAGGTACCTTTTTCCCGTATCCTGACCAGCATTTATTATTTTTTGATTTTTGAATGATAGCCATTCTGAGGTGAGGTGAAACCTCAGTGTGGTTTATTTGCATTTTCCTGATGGCTGTTTGTATTTCAACCTTTGAAAAATTTCTGTTTGGAGCCTTAGCCCATTGCCCATTTCTTAACTGGATTGCTTGTATTGTTGTTGAGTTTCTTTTTTCTTTCTTTCTTTCTTTCTTTTTTTTTTTTTTTTATAGGCAGAGTTAGACAGTGAGAAAGAGAGACAGAGACAGAGAGAAAGGTCTTCCTTCTGCTGGTTCACTCCGCAAATGGCTGCAATGGCCGGAGCTGTGCCGATCCGAAGCCAGGAGCCAGGTGCTTCCTCCTGGTCTCCCATGCAGGTGCAGGGCCCAAGGACCTGGGCCATCCTCCACTGCCTTCCCGGGCCACAGCAGAGAGATGGACTGGAAGAGGCGCAACAGGGACAGAATCTGGCGCCCTGACTGGGACTAGAACCCGGGGTACCGGTGCCGCAGGAGGAGGATTAGCCAAGTGAGCCACGGCACTGGCCAGAGAATTTTATATCTAATTTCATGACAGTACAGGTCTATAAATTGTTTTCTTTGGGTAGGTATATCTGGTTTTAGTATTGCTGGCATCATAAAATGAATTTTGAAGTATTTCTTCTTCTGTATTCTAGAAGAAATTGGTTAAAAATTGGTATTAAATCTTTAAATGTTTAGTAAATTTTCCAGTGAAAAAATCTAAGCCTGATAACTTCTTTTAAGGAAGTTTTAAAATTATGAACTCAATATCTATAATGATTGTAGGACTATGCAGATTGTCTATTGCTTCTTTATTGAGTTTGTTGGTATGTTGTTGTTTCTTGTCATTTATACGTGCTATAATAAAATTGTTCATAGTATTCTCTATCTGATAATACATATGATATATATAGTGGTATTCTGTTGTTTTTGTCAGTCTTGAAAGATTTACCAATTGTTATGATTTTTTTCAAAAAACAAGGTATGTTTCATTAATTTTCTCTATAGTTTTCCTACTTCAGTTTCATTGATTTCTACTTACTTTCCTTCTTTCTGCTTGCTTTAGGTGTGTTTTGAGTTTTTTCCCTAGAAACATTACTAGTATGAAATTTCTAGTGTCTATAAACTGTTTTGTGCTATACATTTTCATCTCAGTACTGCTTTAATTGTATCCCATATATTTTTATAGTTTATACTTTTTTCATTTATTTCTGTATATTATTTTCTTTAAAATTTCCTCTTTGATTCACAGATTATTTAGAGGTATGTTTAATTTCCATATATTTAGATTTTCATTCAAAGAACATAATCTGTATGATTTCAAAATTTAAAAATTGTGAAATGGGGCTGGCACTGTGATGTGGCGAGTAAGGCTGTCACCTGCAATGCCAGCATCCCATATGGCCGCCAGGTTGGGTCCCAGCTGCTCCACTTCCTATCCAGCTCTCTGCTGTGGCCTGGGAAAGCAGCAGAAGATGACCCAAATCTTTGGGCTCTGCACCTGCGTGGGAGACCCAGAGGAAGCTCCTGGCTTCTGGCTTCTGGCTTCAGATAGGCACAGCTCCGGCCGTTGCGGCCAACTGGGGAGTAAACCAGAGGATGGAAGACCTCGCGCTCTGCCTCTCCTTCTCTCTCTGTGTAGCTCTGAATTTCAAATAAATAAATAAATCTTTTAAAAAATTGTGAAGTTTGTTTTATGGCTGATAACATGGTCGATCTTGTTACTGATCCATGGGCACATAAAGGAAAATTCATAAATACTCTGCTGTAGAGTGGAATATTCTCTCTCTTTCTCTCTCTCTCCCACTCTCTTTCTCTCTCTCTTTTCATACATACCTGCACACATACATGTTTATTCTTCTTGATTGATTGCATTCTTTGGATCTTTATATCCCTGCTAATACAGTGGTTTCTGAGTTGGGGTTATTGAAGTTCTCAACTATAATTATGAACTTGTCTGTTTCTCCTTTCTTCTCCTATTCATGTTTATTCATGTATTTTAAAGCTTTGTTGATGGATGCATACACATTTAGGATTATTATATTTTAAAATGGAATAATGCTATTAGTATGTAATATCCCCATTAATATCTAATAATTCCCCTTGCCCTGAAGTCAACTGTACTGGATGCTAATAAACCATTCCTGCATTCTAAATTAAAATTTGTGTGGTATACCTTTTTCCATTCTTTAATTTCATCTATTTTGCAGAATTTGAGTTTCTTGTAAGCAGAATAGAGTTTGGTTGCATTGGTTTATCCATTATGTCAAAACCAGTTTTTTGGTATATTTACATTTATCAGAACTGTTCATATATTAGCACTTAACTACTTTATTACTTGTTTTGTATTTTATTTGTTTACCTTTTAAATTTTCTGGTACTCATTCCTGTTTTTTGTTTCCTTAAATTGTTGTTAAATTGCACTATTAAAAATTTATTTGAGATGCAGAAAGTGAGAGTGAGAGAGTGAGAGATCCTCAGATGCCCATTGCAGCTGGAGACTGGGCTGAACTGAAGCTGAAGGCCAAGAACCCAATCCAGGTCTCCCACATGGATGGAAAGAAACCAAACTAATTACAGTTTGTTGGCATGAACTTCTTTGGATTTGTCCTATAAAGAGTTTATTCAGCTTCTTGGATCTGTAAGGGTTTTGTCTTTCATCAAATTTGAAAAGTTTTCACCATGCTCTTTTAAATATTTATTCAATTTCATTCCCTCTCCTCTTCTCTAAGATGCTGATTCTTTTGTATTACGTCTTTGGCCATCTACTACTGCCTGCTATGGTCTGCATTAGCAGAAGCTAGAGTCAGGAGCCAGACCTGGGTTATCAAACACAGGTATTATGATATGATTGCAAACATCACAACCAGCTACTTAGCCTCTAGGTTAAATGCCTACCCTTGTTTCTCTTTTCCTGCCTTCTTGTGACTACTTGAACATTTTTTAAGGATTCCATCTTGTTTACATTTTTAAAATTAATCTCTTTGTGTAGTTTTCATAGTTTTTCTGGGTATTCCACTCTACATACGTGACATTAGAACAGTCTGCTAGTGTCATCATTTTACTATCTCCAGTGAAACTTGGAAACTTCACTTTTATTTTGTTCCCTTTATCAACTTCACTATTAAATATGGTTGTCTTTACAGACATATGTGTTATCATTTTTATTTTAATAATCAAATATAATTTATATAGTCATCAGAGAAAGCTGGTATTGGATATGAACATGTATTGCCACTCATTTTGTTCTTCCTTCTTTTCTGTTGTTTCAGGTTTCTTTTATCTTCTTTTTTTCTGTCTGAAGAAACTACTTTAGACAATCTTTAAGGGTACAGGAGCTAGCAACAAATTCTTTAAACTTTCTTTCCTCTAAGAATATTTTTATTTCCCCCTATCTTTCAAAAAACTAATTTAATTTGATATAAAATTGTGGTTGGAGTTTTGTTTTCTTTATTCTTTTAGTATTTGAGAAATATTATGTCATTTCATTTTGGTTTCCATGGCTACATATGAGAAATCCACTGTCATTTTAACTGGCTTTTCCTTTGGGTAATGTGTTATTTCTCTCTGGCTGTTTCAGGGTTTTTTCTTTGTCTTTGGTTTTCAGAAGATTAATTACGGTTTCTTGGCATGAACTTCCTTGGATTTATCCTATTTGGAGTTTACTCAGCCTCCTACATCTGTAAAGTCTTTGTCATTCATCAGACTTGGAGAGGTTTTTTTGGAGAGATTTCAGCTGTATTTCTTCAAATACTTATTCAGCCTCACTCCCTCCCATCTCAGACTCAAATTATTTTGTATAACCTCTTTGCTGATATTTTATTTTTTCGTTTTTTTAAGGTAAATTATAATTTACTCATGCTATATTTTTATAACACCATTGTAAAATCTGCATCAAGCAACTGATTCATACCAGTGTTGACACCAGCTGATGGGCTTTTAAATTAAGGTGTGAAATTCTTTTTTTTTTAACTAATTTATTTATTTTTAAATACTTTTATTACTATTAAGAGAAAGATTTCATGTGTTTCAAAAATACAATTCTAAGAACATAAGGATACTTCCTTCCCCTCCTCTCACCTCTTTCTTTTTTTCTTTTCTTTTATTTTTTATTTATTTATTTTTTTTGGATAACTCACTTTCAATTTACTTTATAATAACAAGCTTAGGCTGGTGCCGGGGTTCACTAGGCAAATCCTATGCCTGCAGCACCGGTACTCCGGGTTCTAGTCCTGGTTGGGGCGTCGGTTCTGTCCCAGTTGCTCCTCTTCCAGACCAGCTCTCTGCTGTGGCCCGGGAAGGCAGTGGAGGATGGCCCAAGTGCTTGGGCCCTGCACCCACATGGGAGACCAGGAAGAACTCATCTGGCTCCTGGCTTCAGATTGGCACAGCACACCGGCCGCAGCGTGCTGGCCGTAGCGGCCATTTGGGGGGTGAACCAACGGAAAGGAAGACCTTTCTCTCTGTCTCTCTGTCTCACTGTCAAACTCTGCCTGTCAATAATAATAACAGGCTTAATACTCCACTAAATCTAGTGTTCAACAAGTAAAATGGTAGAAAGGCCACAGTACCACAGGACTATAACCAAGAGCTGTAAATGATAATCAAATCATAAGATGTTAATTTTACTCATATACATTCATATTTTTTTTTCTTTTGTACTCTATACATTAGCGATAACAAGTCAGAGAAAACATGCTATTTGTCTTTGGGGTCTGGCTTGCCTCAGTGAGCAGAATGGTCTCCAATTGCATCCATTTTGTTGCAAAATACAGGATCTCATTTTTTTTATAGCAAGTAGTATTTCATTATATATATATATATATATATATATATATATATATATATATAACATTTCCTTTACCTAGTCATTAGTTGATAGACATCTGGGTTGATTCTATATCTTAGATATTGTGAATTGAGCTGCTATAAACATGGTGGTACAGATGACTCTTTTCATATGCTGATTTCATTTCCTTTGGGAATATTAACAGTCATGGAATGACTGGGACTTATGATAGATCTATTTTCAGATTTCTGAGGATTCTCCATACTGTTTTCCATAATGGCTGTATTAGAAATTCGTATGCCTTAGTAGGATGGGTGGTTTCAGTTCAATGCTAGACATTTTGTCTTCTGTGTTAGCAGACTCTGAATCCTTTTATTTCAGCTGGAAATCACCATGTTTAGATCTGTGCTGTTTTTTTTTTGTTTGTTTGTTTGTTTTTTTTTTTTTTTGTAGATTGTGATTCCAATTTCAGAGTGTTTGTGGTATTATGATCTAGTTGGTTCCATTGGGATCCTCATTAATTTTTGGTGTTGCTGCTTTAGGGAATAAAAGGGGATTCCCCATGCTGGGCTTCCATATAGAGGGGGATGGTGTAGTGGTATGGATGGGACAAAGAAATTTCTTAGACATAGTCATTTCCTGTGGTTGGGTCTTTTTCCACTGCAGCTTATTTGTCCCTTGTAATATGTTTGATTCCATATTGTATAACCTTCAGTCTACAGACTGCTTCATATACTGCATCTCATTAGTTTCAGAAGGTGGTATTATTGCTTCCCTGATTATAGGCTTTTTAGATACCTGGCGCAAATAGGAGACTTTGAAAACATCAGAGAACATTAGAAATTGTTGTTTAATAAACAGCAGTTTAAGCTGTTATTTGGGATACCCACATCTCATATTGGAGTGCCAATTTGAGTCCTAGCTACTCTATGATTCCATAGATTCCTGCTAATGTGCCTTGGAATCACTATATGATGGCTCAACTTCCCATGCCACACATGTGGGAAATCCAAATGGAGTTCTGGGCATCCCCATCTTCAGCCTGGCCTAGACCTGAATGTTGTTGCCATTTGGGGAATGAACTAACAAATAGAAGATTTCTCTCTGTGTCTTCCCCTTTCTTAATCATTATGCCTGTCAAAGAAATGATTTCTTTATTATCTCATACTTTATTTTTTCATGTTAATGTGATATTAATACAAAGATAACAGATCCATTATAGTTCATAGATACATAGAGAGATATTCGCTCTCCCTCCCATTTCCTTCTTTAGTTTTTGAGATAACATATTTTTAATTTACATTACAGTCAAAAACTTAATGCTCCACTAAATAAAGAGCTCAACAAGTAAAAGGACCTTAGTTCATTGGGAATATAGGCAAGGGCTATAAACAATAATCAAATGGAAAAATGACCTTTTCACCTATACACAGCAACTTTTGACATAATCACATATCATTAAAACTATAGTAGTATGACATCCTAACTATTGGTTTGATAAGGATATAAACCAAAGTTTGACAAAACTAAAAGAAAATTATCATAAATATAAACTTGGTGTTGAAAGACTGAAGTTGATTTGGAGAAAAATAGAATTCAGCAAAAATAATCCATTTACTTATAATTACATAGTATTAAATAATTCCTTGTTTAGTTAAATGCCCAGTGTACTTGGTTTTTCAAGCCTGTATGTGTGTGTGTATATGTTGGGAAAGGGGTTTTGTGTTAAGCAGAGAAAAAGAGGAGGAGAAAGTAAAAAGAACTATAATAGCAGTGGGAAAATTTACATGTGAAGACCTAGTGACTCAGATTAATACTGTGTTTCTTTTAAATATTAATATATTGATTTCAAACACCACAGTGTATTTTCAAGGCTGATCTGCTGTCATACAAACAAGGTCCTGAGTGAAATAAAATGGGATGAATTTGAAATATTTAAATAAGTAGTTAAAGAAGGGAACTAGCTTAATAAATTTGTATTTTCATAGTTTGTGGACATTTTCACACATAATCATTTTTAGTTATATAAAGAAATATGTGGTAGACAAAGAAGATGTCAAAGGATTTATAACTACAGGTTAAAAAAATAAAATTAAAAGTTACATGGCTTGGCCGGGGCCGCAGCTCACTGGGCTAATCCTCCACCTGTGGCGCCGGCACCCTGGGTTCTAGTCCTGGTTGGGGCGCCTGATTGTGTCCCTGTTGCTCCTCTTCCAGTCCAGCTCTCTGCTGTGGCCTGGGAAGGCAGTGGAGGATGGCCCAAATGCTTGGCCCCTGCACCTGCATGGAAGACCAGGAGAAAGCATCTGGCTCCTGGTTTTGCAAAGGCGCAGCACGCCGGCCGCGGTGGCCATTTTGGGGGGTGAACCAGCGGAAGGAAGACCTTTCTCTCTGTTTCTGTCTCTCTCTCTCACTGTCTAACTCTGCCTGTCAAAAAAAAAAAAAAAAAAAAAGTTACGTGGCTCATCCCCATACCATTAAAGCAATAGTAGTGATATGCGCTTAAGTTTTATTTTAGGTTTGTCAGAAGTGATAGGATCCTATTTCCTAGATACTGTTTCAGATCAAAATAGATGGCCTATTCCCCTTTTGGATAGACAGAAAGTTGTGACTTGATGACTGCCAAAAATCATTTCCAGCTTCTTAGTTTCTGCTTTTAACTTTCCTAACAATTCACTAAAAGGCTGAATAAAGCAGGGGCAGTCTTAAGAGAGAACATTGAAGTGATGGAGCTTATTTTTTATTTTCTCATGGAACAGTTTCTTTGATAGGACAACCTTTATCTGAGGGTCAGCATAATTGCAGTCAGCATTTAAATGCTGTGTCTGAGCTGCCAGATAAGTCTGCTGTGAGCCCTGCACACCATTCCTGGATCAGTGAGCAAATGGTGTCCCTTTGAAGATCAAGTCAAGTCCTTCAGGATGCATTGTCAACAAGCCTGATGAGATACAGTGTTGGTGCTTTGACATTTTGGTTGTGATTTGAGTTTCAAGTGTTTTGGATTATTCTTTACTATTATGCAGAAATCACAGCTTCAGGCTATTCTGTGCTGTTTGAATAGTTAAACAAGCCTGACTGTTAGAATTACAATGCTGAAAGAATGGACAAGTGAGTGACATGACCTTGAACATTATTTATAATGCCCATCATTATCATCTCTAGACTTAAACTTGAGGTTTGTAAATAGATTTACACATTTAAACCTGGATATGTTTTTGTTTGTTTTGTGGGCTTTTGTTTTTTTCCTGGCAGGCAAAATTAAAATTGCTGGACTTTCCTTCCCTTAAATTTGGACATAGAGAATGTTTGTTACACATTGATTTAAATAACAACCTATTTAAATAGAGTAAGATCCTATAACAAAACCCCACAGTGATGTGTTTTATTTAGTCTTGCATTTCAGTCATGTTCTGAGTTACAACATTGTTTTGTTAAACACAGTGCCACCATTTTTTTATTTCATTCTTAAAATAAAGATTTACCTTAACTGTTTTATTCTTATCCTTCTATTTTGTCAATGCCAGTTAGTAAAGTTAGTTTTTTCTATATTTCAGAAAGTATTTAAAATACTATCACTTAATGTCAAATAATGCTTGATTTTCTTAATGCTCCATAAAATATAGAGGCTTTGGAAGTTGAGAATGTTTGTAAGTCAATATGCATTTTCCAAAAATTGATTGATGTGAATAATAAAAGCATTTTGGGTGTTTTGCTTGTTTTTCATCTTGAAGTACTTTTATGTTTTCTTTCCTTAATTTCTAAGTTGTACAAAGTAAACACTGTAGAAGTAATGAGTTTCTGAAGGTAGATGTGATTTCTTGTCTCCTTCATCCTGATGGCTGATACAGATAACAGTGGGGCTTAGAGATTTGTCACACAGGAGGTTATTAATTATGATTCCAGAATAAGATCACAACAGGAAAGCATTGTAATCTAATGATTTTTCTAGTTCTAGTTGAAGGTATAATGCTTGTAATATTTTGTTTCTAGATACTCCATGTTTCTGTTTTATGAGTTAAAATTTTGCTTAAGTAGCCCTTTCACATACTATTATACAACTGCTATTGTTATTGTTGTCTAAATATAGTGGAAAATACAAATTTACAATCTTTAAGCAAGATGAATGCTGTAAATGTATGTTTGAGATTTTTATTACTGGTAATTTCTTACGACACCTTCAGCAATGTCACCTTCAAATAATTTAATTTTGGATGTATATTTACTTTCATACAGGCATAATCATGTTTAGAGAGGGACTTAGTGTTTGTTTATAATAGAGTCAGACAATGTTAAGTCAAATATAGAAGTCCTCCCTTCTATATGGTTTCACTTTCTATGATTTCAGTCACCCTGGGTCAACTGTGATCCAAAATTACAGTATAGTACAATAAGATAGTTTAAAAGAGAGAAACTGTCGCTCCCCATCTTCGTGGAGGAACGACACAGGACCCTGCGCTGTTCTTTTGTCTGCTCGGCCCTCCCCGGGTTTGCTGCTGGTTCTTCCCAGGTTGGCTACCGACCCTTCCACCTCCGTGGAAGGGCGGTTCCCCCTAGCCACTTTCCCCACTTCCGCGGGGGAGCGGCACACCGCCGGCCGGCTCTCTCGGGGGCTGCACAGGTGTTCCTTCAGATAGATGTTCCCCTTAGATGTTCCTGGTGCATGTTGTCTCTCTCCTCCTTTATAGTCCTCTTCCACCAATCCCAACTCTGCTACCCACACGCCGAGTACGCTGCCCTCCTCCAATCAGGAGCAGGTCCTACAGTTTATTGGTTGAACTGGAGGCAGCTGTGTAGAAGCTGTTTCTCCCTTCTCAGCGCCATATTGTGGGAGAGCAGATGCATAGAATAAGTCTTAATTCCAGTAACTTAGTCTAGTCCGAGTTGCTCCCAGTTGCTCCCCACAAGAAACCACATTCACAAAAGTTTTATTACACTATGTGATTATAACTGTTCTATTTTATTATTGCTAATCTCTTACTGTAACTATAAATTAAAAAATTATAGGTATGTAAATGCAGGGGGAAAAAACAGTATAGACGGGGTTTGGTACTCTCTAGGGTTTCAGACCTCTGCATAACATCTTAGAACAAGAAGGGGAGTACTGTATGTTTGTATTTTGTCTTTCAAAATAGGCAGTTTAACCCTGTTGATAACATATATTAAAATATTTACATATCCAAAAATTGTTTTTTGTTAGGGTAACTGTATTTCACAAGGAATAGCATGGATTAGTCAGTGTTCTTGACAAACAAATTATTATTTCATTTAAAGCAATAGAAAGATATATACATGGTGGGGGTGGTGCTGTGGTGCAACACATTAAGCCACCACCTGCAATGCTGGCATCCCATATGGGTGCCAGTTTGAGTCACAACTGCTCCACTTTGGATACAGCACCTTGCTAATGGCCTGGGAAAGCAATGGAGGATGGCTGAAGTCCGTGGGCCCCTGTACCCACATGGAAAACCCGGAAGAAGCTTCTGGCTCCCAGCTTCGATCTGATCCAGCACCAGCCTTTGGGACCATTTGGGGAGTGAATCAATGGATGGAAAAATCTCTCTCTCTTTCTCTCCCTCCTCTTTTCTCTGTAACACTGCCTTTCAAATAAATACATAAAATATTTTTTAAATGTACATACATGGTTTTTTCTATATATCTTACCTAATTTGGGAGAAATACTAAGAGTCATGGCAGAGAGAAAGAGAGAGCTCTTCCATCTGTGGGTTCACTACCCAAATACTCCTAATAGCCGGGCCCTGGCCATGATAAAGCCAGGAACTCAATTACTAGAGCTGTCACCTGCTGTCTTCTAGGGTGTGCATCAGCGGAAGCTGAATTAGAAGCTAAGCATGGCCTTGAATCCAGGCATTCTGTGGGGAGCAACTCAGACTAGACTGTTACTGGAATTAAGACTTATTCTATGCATCTGCTCTCCCACAATATGGCGCTGGGAGAGGAGGAAACAGCTTCTACACAGCTGCCTCCAGTTCAACCAATAAACTGTAGGACCAGTCCTGATTGGAGGAGAGCAGCGTACTCGGCGTGTGGGTAGCAGAGTTGGGATTGGTGGAAGAGGACTATAAAGGAGGAGAGAGACAACATGCACCAGGAACATCTAAGGGGAACATCTATCTGAAGGAACACCTGTGCAGCCCCCGAGAGAGCCGGCCGGCAGTGTGCCGCCTCCCCGCGGAAGTGGGGAAAGTGGCTAGGGGGAACCGCCCTTCCACGGAGGTGGAAGGGTCGGTAGCCAACCCGGGAAGAACCAGCAGCAAACCCGGGGAGGGCCGAGCAGACAAAAGAACAGCGCAGGGTCCTGTGTCGTTCCTCTACGAAGATGGGGAGCGACACATTCAAATACAGGATGCAGGTGTTCAGAAGTGGAGACTCAATTGCTGAGCCTGCTCCTTCCCCTTCTTTTGATGGGGAGGCCAGCATTAATATGCTTGTTTCTATAAATGTAGGAGTAATTTAAAATGTATACTTTAAAAAAATAAAAAACGTGGCCAGCGCCGTGGCTCACTAGGCTAATCCTCCACCTTGCGGCGCTGGCACACCAGGTTCTAGTCCCAGTTGGGGTGCCAGATTCTGTCCCGGTTGCCTCTCTTCCAGGCTAGCTCTACGCTGTGGCCCAGGAGTGCAGTGGAGGATGGCCCAAGTACTTAGGCCCTGCACCCCATGGGAGACCAGGATAAGTACCTGGCTCCTGCCATCGGATCAGCGCGGTGCAACGGCTGCAGCGCGCTGGCCGCAGTGGCCATTGGAGGGTGAACCAATGGCAAAGCAAGACCTTTCTCTCTGTCTCTCTCTCACTGTCCACTCTGCCTGTCAAAAAATAAAAAATTAAAAAACGTGCTGGCCAGTGTGGTACAAAAGATTAAGCCACTATTTGTGATGCCGGCATCTCGTATGAATGACAGCTCATTTGTGTCCTAGCTGTTCCATGTATGAGCCAACTCCCTACTAATGTGCCTGGGAATACAGCAGAAGATGGCCCAAAAATTTGGACCTATGCACCCACAGGGGAGACCCTGTTGGAATTTCTGGTCTCTAGCTTCAACCTGGTCCTGCTCCTGGCCCTCACAACCATTTGGGGAGTGAACCAGTTTATGGAAGATCCCTCTCTGTCTCCTCCTCCTACCCCCTCATAATGAGGCCTTTCAAGTAAATAAAATAGATTTTTAACAAAAAATAAAATAAAATGCATATCTTAACTACTACTAGAGAATAAAGGGAAGGATAAAACTGGTGGCTGAAAGCCACAGAAATCTATAAAGAAAATTTATATCTTACTGATTTTCCTACTTCTCCTCCTCCTGTTATTTTTGCAGTTCCTTTCTATTGAAACACAGATCAAGTCTTTGAGTATCCATTTCTTCAACTTTAAAATGTAGGTATTTTTAGAACCTACCTCATAGGGTGGGATGGAGAATGAAATAAGTTAAAGTATGTAAAAGCGCTCAGCATACTAAGTGCTAATTCTGGCACGCTGGAAGGGCTTAACAAAATTACTTGGCATTAGTATACAGTTTGCATGACTCTGTTCCCAACTCTAGAATTCTCAAAATGCTGAAATTCAGCTAATATGAATCACTCTTGGTAGAGCTTTTATTTTGTAAACTGGATTCTCTAAATTGAATTTCCTTTGAATCTAAATATGTTAGTTGTTTGAAAATACTTCAAAAAGTTCATGGAAAATGATATTCAAGGATAAACTTATTTGTTATCCATTGTTTTTTAATTCCATACATGTGAAGAATCTTGAAAGTGTTCATAAAAACCTATATTATGGAGAAACTATGTAAGTATTTCAAGATATTTTGAACTAAACTAAATTAATTTTTTTTTTGACAGGCAGAGTTAGACAGTGAGAGAGAAAGACAGAAAGAAAGGTCTTCCTTCTGTTGGTTCACTCCCCTAATGGCCACTACAGCTGGCGCTGTGCTGATCCGAAGCCAGGGGCCAGGTGCTTCCTCCTGGTCTCCCACGCGGGTGCAGGCGCCCAAGCACTTGAGCCATCCTCCACTGCCTTCCCGGGCCACAGCAGAGAGCTGGACTGGAAGAAGAGCAACCGGGACTAGAACCCGGCTCCCATGTGGGATGCCAGTGCTGCAGGCGGAGGATTAGCCAAGTAAGCCACGGCACCAGCCCCATAAATTTATCTTTTAAAAAGGATTTATTCATTTATTTGAAAGGTAGGGTTACAGAGAGAGAGAGAGAGAGAGAGAGAGAACTTCCATCCACTGGTTCACTCCCCAAATAGCCACAAAGGCTGCCGCTAATGTTCCAGGGCAACACCTAGGAACCTGAAGCTTGTTCCGGGTCTCCCAAGTGGGTACAGGGGCACAAACACTTGGGCCATCTTATGCTACTTTCTCAGGCACATTAGCAGAGAGCTGAATCAGAAGTGAAACAGCTGTGACCTGAACTGGAGCCCATATGGGATGCTGGCTTTGCAGGCAGCAGCTTAACCTGCTGTGCCACAACATTGGCCCCAAATTTATCTTTTAATTACATTTATACACTAATTTCTGATGTACCACCATTCTTAGGCTAATCTGCTGAGATAAGATTCTCTTAGGTTTGAGAACAATGTTTGCCATATCTTTTTTGTGAATAATGTTTCCTTAAATATAGCAGTGTTTACTTTAACCCTGCATCTCTATGGAATCAGAGTTCCCCATATGAACAGGATATGGGCAGTCAGATTGTAAGCTGCTCCTCCCCTATCATGCCTCCTACATGGGCTTTAGCAAAGCCTGGGCATTTCCTTATTCATGAGATTTCTGAACTTCCCAGAATCCTGGACTATATGTCCTCTGAGAAACCTTCCTAACAATCTGTTGCATATTCTAGAAACCAGGATTGAGTTTGGGAGTCCACCAATAGAGAGAAAGTTTTGAAGTGATTTCTGCTTGCCTGATAGTTTCCAAAATTACTACTCAATTAAGATTTCCCCAAATGAGCCAAAATTGCATGCTTCAAATCCTCTATGCCTAACTTGGCATAGTTGACATTCTGGGCTTTGTGAGTAGTTTATGGAAATCCAAACATTTATTTTAGTAGTCTTATAAACATGAGAGTTTGCTAAATGCATTTTTCACTAATGAGATAGAGATGCTTCATCAATTCTCCAGCAACAGGTGCATTCTTCCTATCTTTAATTTATATATGGCTTTATCTGATAGCCTCTACTGCAGCAAGAAAAGTTGGCAACACTGCTTGAAAAAAAAAAAAAAAAAGAGACTCTCCTTCAATAAAAACAAAACAACACAATTACAATGATTTTGACTTGAGTAAATAGATTAATAATTTTGATCTACTCGCATATGCCCTATGACCATATAAGTTTAAATCAGAGATCAGTGAAGTAGTTGGCGTTTTAATCACTTACCACAGAGCCTAGCACTTTAAAATATTGAAACCACAGAAGAAAGATGTAACTTACACACCAGTCCATAAGGTTTTGGCGTTGGTGATTTCTGCATAGCACAGACTGATCTGTGTTCCTTAGAAAGTGTCCATCCTTCACATTGAAGTGCTTTTAAAATTTGGAAATAGGCCATGAATTGCAATAATTTTTTTTCATTTTTACAATACCAGAGCATAATCTGATGTTTTAATCATTTTAATTAAAAAATCCATTTCAATCTAAACTGATACATCTGACATATTATAATAATTCATCCACAGCAGTTATGCCATTATACTTAGGACAGCCTGTTCACTTTGTACTTTTTATCATGCATGGATAAAATACTAAGTGAATTTTCAATTTTTCTTTCCAGCATTATTTTCATTGAGAAAGTCTCTACTTGTTAGTAAATGGCATTGTTGAAATCACTGTGTTGAAACGTTTCTGCAGTGTCTTTTGTCATAGTTAAGTATAAGTAATTCAGATTTTTGAACAGAGTATTTAATTTTTGGGCTGGTGCTGTGGTGTTGAGGGTGAAGCCACTACCTGGGGCATCAGCATCCCATATGAGCTCTGGTTCAGGTCCCCTGGCTGTTCCACTTCCAATCCAGCTCCCTGCCAGTGTGCCTGGGAAAGAAGTGGAGGTTGACCCAGGTAGTTGGGCCCCTGAACCCACATGGGAAACTCAGAAGAAACTCCTGGCTCATGGCTACAGTCTGACTCAGCCCAGTGGTTGAGGCCATTTGGGGAGTAAACCAGCAGATGGAAGATTCTTTCTCTCTCTCTCTCTCTCTCTCTCTTTCTCTGTGTCTCTCTGCCTCTCTCTCTGCCTCTGCCTCTCTGCAATTCTGTAATTCTCTGTAACCTGCCTTTCAGATAAATTAATAAATAAATAAGTAAAATAAAAATTTTTATTTTAACAAGTATATAACAAAATGGCCACTTTTAATATTTTGATGCATTCTAAATTCTAGTTAATTTAATCTGAATAATTCAATTCTACAATGTATTAAAATATTCGATACACATAGCATGTCAGGTGATTTTTAAACCTTACATTCCAACAATTCAGTTTACATTTTCTTTACTTTGGTGTATACTATTTATTTGCTCTATACAATTTTTTTGGTTTAGAATCAAACCTGATGTTTTATTTTCAAACCTTACGTTACTATAAAGTAGATGGGACTGTTCTATAATAAAAGTTACCTAATAAAGCTGTATTTCATTAAATAAAATCAATTAATATTTTATAGCTTTTCTAATGAACTATTTAAACCTGGTTTGCACAGATGTTCTATTCAGTCAGCTGTGCAGAACAGATTTTCCTTCTTTCCAAGAGTTTTTTCCAATGCATTTTGTAAACACTGAAATATATATTTTAAAAAGTCATCAATTTCTCAGTGACAGACCACAGTAGTTGGAACTCAATAGGAAAACAAAGAGATGTAGTTCTAATATAAATTCAAAATTTTTACATGAAAAAACTTTATTTAATCCCTATCCTTGAATCTTCTTCTCAACTAATCCTACTGTCAATTTACTTTTCATTCAGCCCATCTTCTTAAATATTTAAGCCTTTGTCACTCAAAAGTTGAAAGGAAGATAAGTGCCAAGAATTCTTTACTTTCTTTTTTATTTCTTACATCTATAATTAAAGCAGAACTATAAGGTTAGAGAGGAAATTATGTTAATTAACTAAAATAATAATTAAATTGGACTAGGTTTTAAATATTGCTTTATTTCAGCAAGTTTATTTTTTGTAAGAGTGCTTGTTTTAAATTCCACATTCCCCAAATATTCTTGGAAGATTGTAGTAAATTCATTGCTAGTTTAAGGATCCAGATGAAAGGTAGAGTGCATGAGGCTGTGGACCCAAACCTGAGATTCTAACAAGCTATGTGTCATTATCAGCTTTGCCTGTATATCTGTCCCCAGGGTTCTTGTAGAGATGGCACTGAGCAAACTCCCAAAACTCCAGCCTTTAGGACTTTGTAACACTGAGTACACACTAGAGGGACACAAAGATGTTTTGCTTTTTTAATTTCATTCCATGCTCCCCACACTTCTGTATTGGTCACATTTTCAGTCTCATTTGAGCTAAAAATGCCTACTATGTGGTCTTCATTACAAGTTCTAACCTCAGTATCACCTTCTGTAGGTCAGACCTGAAAGAAGGAAACAAAATTGTTTGATTGCCTCTTGTATGCTAGGGACTAATCTGGACCATGCTTCTTCAGCTTTAACCCTAAACAGCTGTGCTGTGAGATAGATGTGTATTCTCATTTCAGACAAGGAAAGAGGCTTGGAACCTGATACCTAATGAAAGGTCATGTAGCAGGCAAATGCTACAGTTAGGGAAAAAATCAAAAATAGGCTCTAATGTTCAAGTGATTTACGTGAACACCAAAGCTTTGAATTAGTGCCATAAGCAGAAACAAGTAACAGTCTTCCCAAAAAGGATTGTCAGAATGTAACAATTAAGAGCACAGACCACAGATCATGTGATGCCTGGATTCAGTACTGAGCACTGCCACTTTAATGACCTGTAGCAAATCACTCAGCCTCTCCAGACTCAGTGTCCTTACCTGTAAAATAAGGATAATAGTAGCTAGCACACAAAGTGTCATGTAGATTACATAATCAGGTCTTGACACATAGTAATGCCATCATATGTTTGGGTCCAGTCTAGTTCCTGACTCAGATGTAAGAATGAATTTGAGCATGAGACATAAGTGAAAGTTAACAGAGGAATGAGATTTATTGTTAACAGAGCAGCAGTATACATTTGAGAGGGATATCCCTATTATAGGATCTTGAGTGAACAGAGAAATACTATATTCATAGGAGATGGTGTTTGGGGAGGAGTTTTCTAGGAATAAGTAGCCAGTTCTAGGATTTGAGTTTTTGTTCTTTTTGGGGGGGACGAGGGGGTGGTTCTTATAGTGTCAGGTGAATGATAGACATAGGAGAATAAGAGTGTCATCTGTGGAAATTCTATTATAATGTTGTTATAATTGCCTATTGATCACCATGGAGACATGGTCTGCAACCATGTTATCTTCAGTCTGAACTGGTTCTCCTCCTCCTCCTCCTCCTCCTCCTCCTCCTCCTCCTCCTCCTCCTTCTTCTTCTTAATTTTAAGTAGAAGGGATTTTGGAGGCCATTTTACTTAGTCCTTTCTTTTTCTGAGTAAGGGTTTAGAACCTCAAGATATGAAATCGTTTTCCCAAGCAAGACAGAAGCAGCATCCAGTGTTCCTAATGCTCAATGTGGTGTTCCACCTGTAAGCCACAACAACATTGAGAAAATAACAAATGGTGATATTGTATTGAGAATTTATTTGCAAAACTTTTTATAAATTCTTATGCTTTTTATACAATTGGCCTATTGTGAAATAATATCACCTAACATCACATTTTAATGGATATGGATAAAAGGAATGAATCAACACATTATGAAAATACCATTACATTTTATAAGTCCATAAAATGTAAAGATAGTTCATTTTAGGTAAAAATAAAATATTACATAGTAAGCTGTGAATGAAAAATGATGGTAAAATAATTTTACTCACATATGAGAGGTTTATTTAGCTAAGGAATTTATGACTTCCTGAATATTTGTCAAAACTACTGATGTGGAACAGAGTCATTGCTCTCTCCTGATGTCTTAGATGCAATGGCTTCTCTGGCACTGCATATTTTGTTCTAAAAGAGAAGACAGCACAGTGATAAATGCACACATATTCTATGTTGTTAAAGTTTCAAAAGTGATAAAACTCTGTTTTCACAACAGATTAGAAATATTTCTCTTCTTCTGGAAAAAAGTAATGAGCTACATAAATATCAAAATCAAAAGTGGCTGTGAGTGATGATACTACATTTTTTTCTCTGCAGGAAACTAGTCTTTTTGAATTGTGTAAACTTAGAAGAAAACAGTTTCTGGATTTCTTTTCAAATTAATATTCAACACACAAATTACTGAGTATTTTTTCAAATGCAAGTCAATATGCGAGTAGCTAGAGACACTGAAACTGATAAAACATTACTTTGACAATCAAGGACATTAAAAAAACTAAAGTTACATAGTGTTGTTGAATAATTTGGCTAGTATGTGCAATACAATTGAGAAAATGTCAGATCATATGTGCTCATGAAATGAGCTCTCATTATATCTTAATTACATTAAATAGTATCAGAGGTACAATTATTTTTCACTTGCAAAGGTCATTGTAATTTCTTTTATTTGTATAATTAAATTAGAAGAGCTACAACACATTAATACAGAACTGATATAAGATTTCTTTAATGACAACATTTTACTTTGGGGCATACAAATTAAATATTTCCAGAAAAATGTGAGTAATCTCTTAATTAGCCATCATTCACAGATTGTGAAAATGTGTACTTATTTGATTAATAGAATGTGTCACATTTGCTTATTCATCTTCAAAGAAAAACTGTTATCATATTTAATCCATGCTTTTATTGTTCATTTTTCTCAGACATTTCAGATGAAAATCTAACAAAGAGATAAATATTATATACCTCCAAGGAATTCCATGACCATTATGTATGATAAATTTAAGGGGAATGCCAGTTCTTTTTTTTTTTTTTAATTTTTTTTTATTTTTTTATTTTTATTTTTTTTTATTTTTGACAGGCAGAGTGGACAGTGAGAGAGAGAGACAGAGAGAAAGGTCTTCCTTTGCCGTTGGTTCACCCTCCAATGGCCGCTGCAGCTGGCGCGCTGCGGCCGGCGCACCGCGCTGATCCGATGGCAGGAGCCAGGAGCCAGGTGCTTTTCCTGGTCTCCCATGGGGTGCAGGGCCCAAGCACCTGGGCCATCCTCCACTGCACTCCCTGGCCACAGCAGAGAACTGGCCTGGAAGAGGGGCAACCGGGACAGAATCCGGCGCCCCGACCGGGACTAGAACCCGGTGTGCCGGCGCCGCAAGGCGGAGGATTAGCCTAGTGAGCCGCGGCGCCGGCCCAGTTCTTTAGTTGGAAGTGCAGGAATGGAGCTCAAGATTGTATGGTAGAAGAGAAGAGAGAGGACTACCAGAGCTCTACATGCTAAAATAATCCATAATCTGTCGCTCCCCCTCTTCATGGAGGAACGACACAGGACCCTGCGTTGTTCTTTTGTCTGCTCGGCCCTCCCCGGGTTTGCTGCTGGTTCTTCCCGGGTTGGCTACAGTCCCTTCCACCTCTGTGGAAGGGTGGTTCCCCCGCCACTTTCCCCACTTCCGCGGGGGAGCGGCACACCGCCGGCCGGCTCTCTCGGGGGCTGCACAGGTGTTCCCTCAGATGTTCCTGGTGCATGTTGTCTCTCTCCTCCTTTATAGTCCTCTTCCACCAATCCCAACTCTGCTACCCACACGCCGAGTACGCTGCTCTCCTCCAATCAGGAGCAGGTCCTGCTGTTTATTGGTTGAACTGGAGGCAGCTGTGTAGAAGCTGTTTCCTCCTCTCCCAGCGCCATATTGTGGGAGAGCAAATGCATAGAATAAGTCTTAATTCCAGTAACTTAGTCTAGTCCAGAGTTGCTCCCCACAATAATCCATCTTAGCTTATTTGAAAAGCTAAGAAGAAAGTGGGGCTGGTGTGATGGTACAGTAGGTTAAGCAAAAAACCTGCATACTTGGTCCCCTGCCATCCAAATGGGAGACAAGGATGAAGTCTGTGGCTCCTGGCTTTAGCATGGTACAACCCTGGCTGTTGCAATCATTTGAAGGGTGAAATAGTGGTTGGAAGACCTCACTCTCTCTCTCTTCTCCTTCCCTCCTTTACTACCTCTTTTCCTCCCTTCCTTACTTTCTATCTCTGTTAATCTGCCTTTCAAATAAATAAATATTTTAAAAAAAATAAAAGAACATAAATCTAAGAAGGGAAATTGATCACTCAAAATCAATGAAGCTGTGGAGATAAGCAATTCCTTAAGATGAGGTGATCCACAGTGTGGCAGAAGTGAAGAAGAAAAGAAACATTTGTAACTGGTTTTGTGGTGAAGGAGGTTAAAGTGTGGCTTGAGACACCAGCATATTAATCAGAGCAGCAGTTCGAGTCTTGGCTACTCCTCGGCTTCTGATCCAGCTCCTGAATCGTATTCCTGAATATGCTTGGGATGGCAGCAGTAAATGACCTCTGCTACCCACATGGGAGACAGGGATGCAGTTTCAGGCTCCTAGCTTCAGCCTGGCTTGGGCCTGGCTGTTGAGGCCATTTAGAGAGTAAATCAGTGAATGGAAAATAGGTCTTTCTTCTCCTAACCCCTGACATCTGTCTTTCAAATAAGCAGAGAGAGAGAGAGAGAGAGAGAGAGAGAGAGAATAAGACTTTAATAGAAAATAAAGATAACACAGAAAGAGTCACTAGATAAAGGACTAACAAAGAAGTCTGAGTATTAAGGTAGGATTGAGTAGAGAGAAATAAAGGTGTTTGGTGTTCCTCATGTATTGAAATAATTTAATAAGATTATAAATACTTGAATATGACACTAGATTTGACAACAGGGTTACATTTTTTTAAGATATTTATTTATTTATTTATTTATTTATTTATTTGAAAGCGTTACAGAGAAAGACAGACACAGAGAGGGAGGTCTTCCATCTGTTGGTTCACTCCTCAGATGGCCGCAACAGCCAGAGCTGCGCCGATATGAAGGCAGGAGTCAGGAGCTTCCTTCAGGTCTCCCACACAGGTGCAGGGGCCCCAGGACTTGGGCCATCTTCTGCTGCTTTTCCAGGCTATAGCAGAGAGCTGGATGGGAAGAGGAGCAGCTTGGGGCTAGAACTGGCGCCCATATGGGATACCGGTGCTTCAGGCCAGGGTGTTAACCTGCTGAGCCACAGTGCCGGCTCCAGTTAAATCTTTCTTGTTGCTGTTTTATTGTGCTATTTATTCTTCTGTAAGATGTTTATTTGATAGGAAGATGTTCAGTATTCATCACTTAATCCAGCATATTGTTATGGAACAGGTTCTTTATGAAATGAAGTATTGTTAAGCCTGCTCTGGGGAAAAAAAAAACTGTAAAAGATAAAGATGAAGCAGCTTTCCCAGTAATTTTTTTTTTAGTTTTTTGTTTGTTTTGTTTTTTCTTTATTTCTTTTTCTTCTTTCTCATACAAAGTGCTCAACTCTTTACCTAGAATAGAGTTAATCTTCTGTGTATAAAGTTATATGAAAATAGATCTTAGTGAAAAACAAGATTGGGAACAGGAGAGGGAAGAGGAAGAGGGGTGGGAGGGCAGGTACAGTGGGAAGAACTGCTATATTCCTAAATTTGTATTTATGAATTGCATGCAAATAAATTTAAAAAATAAAAAGAGAAAAGAAAATGAGGATTGTCAGGGTCAGGAATAGATGGGATCATGGCCACAGATAAATAAACAATGATATTTACTGGGAACTTGAGAACCAGTGACTCAGGATGTTAAATAGAGTTACAGTGCCTGTGCTCACAGAAGATCGACTAATAGCGTATTTGTGTCTCTCTCAAAGAAGTGGATGCGATGAACCATAACCGATTGCATAGGAAACACCCTTATCCTGAAGGAAGAATTGGTAATCTTATTCATGCACAATGTACTTGCAAGCTACTTTGTATTTATGTGAATCAGTAGCTCTGAGAATACAGAAGGAGAGATAATTTCTGTCTAAGGAGACCAAGTGAGTACTGAAGAAACATTTAACAGGAGATCCTGGCCCTAGGAATGGGAAGACCTCCAACAGTAATTAACTGCATGAGGAGCAAATGCCCAGGAGTATAGAGGGCTCAGTAACCCATAAGTTAAATATACTGCCACAGGCATTGACTTTATTTATAGGAATCATGAAAATAGTAGGAAAAACGTAAGAGCAGATTGCAGAGGGCCTGAGTGCCTGGAAAAGGGTTGATGTGTTTTCAGACATTTGGTAAAATAATGAGCAGGAAAAAGCAGAATCAAAAAGCCATTCAGGAAGATTTGCCTGTATATGCTGAAATGGAGAAAGGAAAAAAACTCTTGGTCATTATTATTATCTTAAATTTTATACTCTGAAAACAAAACCTGAAAAGTAGGCTGCTTTTTCTGAGAGGCAAAATGTTCATAGGAAATTACAGGAGTATTTGCAAGGCCAATTGGAAAGAAATAAAGCTACTTGTGTTAATGAGTGATGTCCTAATGAGAACAGAAATGCAAACAGGAAGTGCTTTGAGGGAAGGACACTTTATAAGCAAATGAGAAAAATGTTGATTCTTTCTTGCTAATTAGGGCAGAATGGCAACATAAGAAAAATCACAGTGGTGCATATAACTATTCCTGAAAGATAAGGGATGCTTTTGTACATCCCATACAATTTACATTTATTCTTCCTTTGAATTTGACTAGTTAAAAGAATAATTTTAAAAAGAGAAAAATGTAGATGGGTTATTTATGAGTCCCTAATAATAGTAATTAAATGCTAATATTCCTATGTTTTTAACTGCTTCTTATTTGGCAATTTCCTGTGCACTGTTGAAAATATGGGATAAGGGGTGGTGTTCTTGACTGGAAAGAGCCAATGCAAAATGAATGAAAATCTTAAATTCCAGCATACTTTTTATACTAGAGATTTTATTATTTGTTTGAAAGGTAGAGTTGCAGGGAGAGAGAGAGAAAGATTTTTCATCTCCTGGTTTACTCCCCAGATGGCTGTAATGGCTGGGACTGAGCCAGACAGAAGCCAGGAGCCAGGAGATTCTTTCGGGACTCCAAAATCGGGGCAGGGGCCCAAAGACTTTGGGCCATCTTCCGCTGTCAAGCATATTTAATATGTTACGTATGGTTTCATATAAATAAAAGCTATACCTGTCTCACAGAATCTTTAAAACCAAGAAGTGATTGGGCTTTACAGATCTCTATATACTTAGGCTCTTCTTGTTTTTCATAATTCTTAGATTTTATAGAACATATCTAGACACAATGCATTATGAGAATTTCTTAGTTCTTTAACTTAGCAAGTTCAGTTAACAGCATTTTTTCCCCTCTATGCCTCAACAAAATCCAAGATGCCAATCTTGGTGCCTTCTTAGATTCTAGTGTTGATATGTCTTAGTTTACTGATGCTACCATAACAAAGTACCACAAATTGAGTGGCTTCAATGACAAAACTTACTGCCTAACATTTTCAGAGGATAGAAGTCCAAGATCAGAATAGGTAGCATGGCTGGTTCCTCCTGAGAACTGTGAGAACCGTTTCATGCTTCTTCTGGTGGTTTGCCAGCAATCCTTGGTGTCTCTTGTCCTAAACAAAGGATACCGTGATCTTTTCCCTCATACTTACCTGTGTTCTCCCTGAATTTGTTTATTTGTGTTCACATTTCTCCTTTTTTGAAAAAAAAAAGTATTTAAACCATTTGTGGTTTTTTTTTTTTTTATTTATTTCAAAGATAAAGAGGAAGGGCTAAAGCAAGAAGGTTAGGGCAAAAGAGTGAGAGCAAGAACGAGAGAGTGAGAGAGAGAGAGAACACTCCTATCAACTGCTTCACTCCCCACTTAGCCAAAACAGCCAAGACTGGCCAGGCCAAAACTGGAAGCCAGGAACTTCAACCAGGTCTCTCACATGGAGGCCAGGGACCCAAGTTTTTGAGCCATCACCTGCTGCTTTTCAGGGTACACAAAAGGAGGAAGCTGGAATTGGAACTAGAACTGGGACTCGAACCCAGACACTGCAATTTGGGATGGGTGTCCCAAGCAGCTTTTTAACCACTATGCCAAATTCCCAACTTCTGCTTTTAATGACACCAGTAATATTGAATTGAGGCATACACTATTCACTCTGACCTCATGTTAACTAATTACATGTGAAATGATCCTATTTCCAAGTCGGATCATATTCTCTGGAACTAGGGGTTAGAACTTCAACATATGAATGTGGGGAGCACTATTAAGTCCTTAACAACGTGTAATGAATAGTTGGGTGTGGACATTGCTGACAGTCATCTTGTAAATTATCTTCTCATTCAAGATTTTCCATTCCCTATAATTATCTGGAGAAGTTATAGACACGAGGAATTCTTTTCCATACATACCCAAGCTCTACCACTGGGGATCACCTCATCATTGGTTTCCCTGACATCAACGCTTACTCCAGGTCCAATTCTCTGGCATACTCTTTAATTCAGTCACTTGGGGGACAATACCACTTGTATATTACCCCTTCCTCAATAACCTTCAGAGGCTTCTTATTATTTACATGATAAAGTCCAAGTACTTAAATATACCATTTAGAGATTTCCAGCCACCAAGCATTTGTACAGTCTCCACAGTTACAAATCTTCATTGCAGTGAAACTTAGCCATTCACTGTTTTCTGAAAACACCATAAACTTTCCTGATTATTCATCTCTGTTCAGCCTATTTTTTTATTGGAAGCTTCTTTCTTATCTGTATCCTATAAGCCTGATTGAAAGCCTACTTCCTACACAATACTATGCACGAGTTGTTCCTGCCACTCATTCCTGTGGCACTTACCTTCCTGTAAAGAAATCTGAACTGAAGTCTGTTTACAATGCTGTTGTTTTGTCCCATGTTTATGTCCTTACACCTCCCTAGCAGGCTTGGGAAACATCATGGGAGCAAATACATTCCACTTCATTGTTCATAGAGTAATGGAACTCTTCAAAGTTTATTGAAATAGATTGATTGTTTTTTTTTTTTTCTCAGTGAAGGATCTAGTGGCTATATTTTTGCTTCATTTTGACTTTTTATTCACCCAGTTAGTTGTTACATTCCCAGTTCTGAGAGTTTCACATTATCTCATATACATTTGGAGCTAAGGGGGTTGGATCCATCCCAGAAAACTGGTTCATTTACTCTTCAGAGCCTTAGTTACCATACTGTCATGAAATTAATGATTTTTACTTATTTTTAATAATAACTATGATGTATTAATGTACTTCTAAAGTGACTCCTGGATCCAAGATTCTGTAGTTTAAGGGACTATACATTGTATCACTAAATTATAATCAGACTTGACAGGTTTTTATGGATATGGAGATGGATGGACTGGTGAGCTTTTGGTTACTACTGATTGAATATTCATCCTCATTTATTTGATTTTATAATACATACTCTGGCTACAATATAAATAGTTTTGAAGTGACTTTTTTAAAATGAAAACGAATTAAAAGATAATTTGAAGATAATTTTTTTTTTTACTTTTTAACTTTTATTTAATGAATATAAATTTCCAAAGTACAGCTTATGGATTGCAATGGCTTCCCCCACATAACGTCCCTCCCACCCGCAACTCTCCCCTTTCCCACTCCCTCTCCCTTTCCATTCACATCAAGATTTATTTTCGATTCTCTTTATATACAGAAGATCAGTTTAGCATACATTAAGTAAAGATTTCAACAGTTTGCACCCACACAGAAACATAAAGTGAAAAATACTGTTTGAGTACTCGTTATAGCATTAAATCTCAATGTTCAGCACACTAAGGACAAAGATCCTACATGAAGAGTAAGTGCACAGTGACTCCTGTTGTTGACTTAACAAATTGACACTCTTGTTTATGGCATCAGTAATCAACCTAGGCTCTTGTCATGAGCTGCCAAGGCTATGGAAGCCCCCTGAGTTCGCTGACTCTGATCATATTTAGACAAGGCCATGGTCAAAGTGGAAGTTCTTTCCTCCCTTCAGAGAAAGGTATCTCCTTCTTTGATGACCCGTTCTTTCCACTGGGATCTCACTCGTGGAGATCTTTCATTTAGTTTTTTTTTTTTTTTTCCCAGAGTGTGAAGATAATTTCTATAGTGCTATATAAGGAACCCTTTTTGAAGGTTTTTATTTAATGAACACAAGTTTCATATGTACAGATTTTAGGGATATAGTGTTTCTTCCCACCATCCCTGCCCTCTCACCCTCACTACAATCCCACCTTCTACTTCCTCTCCCATTTCATTTTCCATTAAGATTCATTTTTAATTGGCTTTATATACAGAAGACCAATTCTATACTAAGTAGAGATTTCAACTATTTGCACACACACAGACAAACAAAGTATAAAGTACAGTTTGAAGACAAGTTTTAATGTTAATTCTCTTAGTGGACAGAGGTCCAACGTGGGGAGCAAGTGTACAGTGACTCCTGTTGTTGATTTAACAACTGACACTCTTATTTATGACATCAGTGATCACCAGAGGCTCTAGTCATGAGCTGCCATGGCTATGGAAGCCTTCTGAGTCCACAAATTCTCAACAGTTTTTAGACAGGGCCATATGCAAACTATTCTTATTACCGGACACTTGGTCTTTTTTTATGTTATCCCTATAAGGAACTTTTAACAGTGATAAGCTATAGGGAACAGGACTGGAAAAATGAGGGGGAATAGAATTCTCACTTTAAACCTTTTTTAAAACAGATTATGTATTACTTTCATAAAGGAATATGATGCATTTTGCAGGCCAATATCATTTTTTAAAGACAGGCTTGTGAAAATCAATAAGAAATAAATATAAATGTTTCCTCTTTTCTTCATGCAGAGTCTTAGAAGTTATGTCAAATCTGAAAGTGTCTGTATAGTACATTGATAGATTTATTAGTGTCCTCTCATTTTATAACTTTTAAAGTACTTCCTAATGGTGCTTGCCTCAGCATCATGTAACTAAAATTGGAATGATACAGAAAAGATTAATATAGCCCTTGTGCAAGGCTGCCACAAAAATTCATGAAGCATTTCGTATTTCCATATTTTTTTACTGCACTAAAAGCAAAGGGGCAGAAAGAAACTTTTGGGGATGATGCATGTTTATTACATGGAGTGTACTGTTAGTATCTAGGGTAGGAATAAATTCTAACTTATCAAACTGTGCATATTAAATACATACCAGTGTTTGTATTTAAATTATATCTCAATAAAGCTGTAAATAAAAAGAATGCTTCCTCCTGATAATTGGTATAGTGATTTGAAGATGGAGAAAATGTAAAATAAAACAATAAACCAAGAGAAGCAAAATAATATGTGGTACTTGGTATCTGAGTTGACTTAATTACAAATAGATGAGCAATAAATATGAGTTCAGATTCCCTGGACACGCTGACTAAAAAGAATTTCTTGGGCTGTATATTTTTTCATTGTGTCGTAGAAGAAAAAAACCATCTAAGTCAATCTGTAGAGAAAAAAAAAAAACTGTCCTGGCATTGACTTAGAGATAAAATTCATTTTGGTAGTTCTTTTGTAAAGGATATAGGACATATAATAGACCATGTCTTCAACTACAATTTTGTAAAAGACACATTTTGTTTCAACAGACATTTATTTTTATTGAGGATTTCATGGTGCTCAAGATATAATACTTCCTATTGACACAAGGGAGTTATTCTTGCAGAGAATGAAAAATAAGGTCTAAGACCTTTACTTTCTAAAGATTAATTTTTTTAAAAGTTGAACTAGAAGATCTGAAATTTCCTTGCAATATTTATAAATGTATCATTAAATGTGAGTATGGTACTGGAAATAAAAGAGGGAGGGATATCATAGGTAGGTATGTTGTCTGTGTGAAGTTCCAACTGGCAATCCATCTCTACTGCACCAGGAGTGCTTCTTAGGGATGCAGACAAGTCCAAGAAAACTAATTCACTAACCAGGTAGTGGAAACAAATGGAACTGAAGCTGAGGAGTGTAACTGTGGCTCCCAGGGCCAAGATATCATGATGATGGTTGTGAAAATGTATCCGGTTTTCTGTCTCGCATCCAAATGGTTTGGATTCCTGTCAGCTTGTCTAAAATTAGGAAATAAAAAATAAATGAAGGCAGGCTTTGAAAATCCACATCAGTTCAACCCATTGAAAATTCACCATAAGAGTTCAACTTTTTGAAATTTTAACCAGTTGAAATTATATGGTTTATTCTTAGCCATTCCAGGTTTAACCACAGCTTCATGTTCCTCATGAATTAGGCTCTCCTTGCCATTACAGGTAATAAACACTGTCTCCTTAACCAATGATGTTAATTTTTATGTCCTATCAGCTCTTTAAAATAGATATATTTACCATTTACAGGAAAATGTCACCTCCTTTTCTGTTGTTGGTGAGGCCTTACTTACATCACTACCAAGGAGTTAGCTCTCAGTAATTAACCAAATGGTTCTTTCCTTGTGTGCTTCCATTTGTTCAACAGATACTCAATCCAAGAGGTATCACCTCTTAGGAGTTGTGTGTGTGTGTGTGTGTGTGTGTGTTTAAAGTGCAAAAAAATTATTTGTACTCATGTCAATGTATAACATGAATGAAACTGACATTTATTAAATTCTGTTTATGAATTAAACACTCTGCCAACAACAGTTTTCTAAACAGAGGCTCATAGAAGTACACGAATTTTTCATAATCCTATGGGGAAAACCAGCATTAAATTCAAGTCTATTTATAATTAAAGCATTTGTTTGCCATTGGATATTCCTTTCCAATAGGAAAATGATAATAATTGTCACTTATTCTATATGCATTTTTGGCATTACTTGCCCTAATTTTCCAATATAAAGACTATGTACCTTCTCTGTGTCTTTAGATTTAAGGATCTTTCCACTAGAATCCTATGTTGTCAGATGCAGAAAAATGATCTGGTTCATTGGATATAGTTTGCAATCATGTTTATAATACTTTTGAGTTCATGCTGGTTAGCCTTCCCTAATTCAATATGTTCTCAATTTCCAAGAATAAACTGATGTAAGAGTTTCTGTATCTACAACATGGCTAAAGAAATCTTTAGATCCAGGACTGGTACTACTCCCTTCTTTGGGATCTTACGACAAATGGCCATCCAGAGGCTACCGTCCTGAATCAGAGTTTAAAAATAAATGGCAGGAGCTATTGAGTTATGAAAGCTGAAAGATACTGCTGCACATTCATACATGTATACATTCACACATTCACACATCCCTCTACCTTCTTTCTCATCCAAGTACTAACTAGGCCTGACCCTGCTTAAATTCCGAGATCAGCTGTAGACTACCTTCTCTCGTTATATACACACTTAAGTAAGAACTCGATGTACAATAGCTTGTCTAGGGAAAATCAACTCTCAAAAGACAAATAATATAAAAATAAATAACAGACAATGGATATAAAAACACCATTGGATTAAATGCAAAATGAACAATAAACTTGTGAACAAATGAGTATTATCAAGAAAAACCTTGGTACAGAGTAGATAGGAAAGTTGTGGCTGAAGTTTTACTATGCATTTAAATTTTTTTTAACTTTTATTTAGTGAATATAAATTTCCAAAGTACAGCTTATGGATTACAATGGCTTTCCCCCCCATAACTTCCCTCCCACCCGCAACCCTCCCCATTACTGCTCTCTCTCCCCTTCCATTCACATCAAGATTCATTTTCAATTCTCTTTATATACAGAAGATCAGTTTAGTATACATTAAGTAAAGGTTTCAACAGTTTGCACCCACATAGAAACACAAAGTGAAAAATACTGTTTGAGTACTCGTTATAGCATTAAATCACAATGTACAGCACATTAAGGACAGAGATCCTACATGAGGAGTAAGTGCATAGTGACTCCTGTTGTTGACTTAACAAATTGACACTCCTGTTTATGGCATCAGTAATCTCCCTATGCACCAGTCATGAGTTTCCAAGGCTATGGAAGCCTTTTGAGTTCGTCAACTCTGATCATATTTAGACAAGGTCATAGTCAAAGTGGAAGTTCTCTCCTCCCTTCAGAGAAAGGTACCTCCTTCTTTGAAGACCTGTTCTTTCCACTGGGATCTCACTCACGGAGATCTTTCATTTAGGTTTTTTTTTTTTTTTTTTGCCAGAGTGTCTTGGCTTTCCATGCCTGAAATACTCTCATGGGCTTTTCAGCTGGATCTGAATGACTTTAGGGCTGATTCTGAGGCCAGAGTGCTGTTTAGGACATCCACCATTCTATGAGTCTGCTGTGTATCTTGCTTCCCATGTTGGATCACTCTCCCCTTTATTT
Source organism: Oryctolagus cuniculus (assembly GCF_051225735.1). Classification (NCBI taxonomy): domain Eukaryota; kingdom Metazoa; phylum Chordata; class Mammalia; order Lagomorpha; family Leporidae; genus Oryctolagus; species Oryctolagus cuniculus. Next base: position 143,671,996 of record NC_142869.1, on the reverse strand, counting down.
ATTCTATCGGTTAGTATTAGCCTACACTAGTCTTGTTTATGTGATCCCTTTGACTATTAGTCCTTTCATTATGATCAATTGTGAACAGAAATTGATCACTTGGACTAGTAAGATGGCATTGGTACAGCCACCTTGATGGGATTGAATTGGAATCCCGTGGTATGTTTCTAACTCTACCATTTGGGGCAAGTCAGCTTGAGCATGTCCCAAATTGTACATCTCTTCCCTCTCTTATTCCCACTCTTATATTTAACAGGGATCACTTTTCAGTTAAATTTCAACACTTAAGAATAACTGTGTATTAATTACAGAATTAAACCAATAGTATTAAGCAGAACAGACAAAAAATACTAAGAGGAATAACGTATTAAGTTGATCATCAACAGTCAGGGCTATGGCTGATCAAGTCACTGTTTCTCATAGTGTCCATTTCACTTCAACAGGTTTCCTTTTTGGTGTTCAATCAGTTGTCACCGATCAGGGAGAACATATGATATTTGTCCCTTTGGGACTGGCTTATTTCACTCAGCATGATGTGTTCCAGATTCCTCCATTTTGTTGCAAATGACCGGATTTCACTGTTTTTGACAGCTGTATAGTATTCTGAAGAGTACATATCCCATAATTTCTTTATCCAGTCTACTGTTGATGGGCATTTAGGTTCGTTCCAGGTCTTAGCTATTGTGAATTGAGCTGCAATAAACATTAAGATGCAGACCACTTTTTTGTTTGCCAATTTAATTTCCTTTGGGTAAATTCCAAGGAGTGGGATGGCTGGGTTGAATGGTTGGGTTATATTCAGGTTTCTGAAGAATCTCCAGACTGACTTCCATAGTGGCTTGACCAGTTTGCATTCAACAGTGGGTTAGTGTCCCTTTTCCCCACATCCTCGCCAGCATCTATTGTTGGTAGATTTCTGTATGTGAGCCATTCTAACCGGGGTGAGGTGAAGCATCATTGTGGTTTTGATTTGCATTTCCCTGATTGCTAGTGATCCTGAACATTTCTTCATGTGCCTGTTGGCCATTTGGATTTCCTCTTTTGAAAAATGTCTATTGAGGTCCTCGGCCCATCTCTTAAGTGGGTTGTTTGTTTTGTTGTTGTGGAGTTTCTTGATTTCTTTGTAGATTCTGGTTATTAACCCTTTATCTGTTGCACAGTTTGCAAATATTTTTTCCCATTCTGTCAGTTGTCTCTTCACTCTCCTGACTGTTTCTTTTGCAGTACAGAAACTTCTCAATTTGATGCAATCCCAAATGTTAATTTTGGCTTTGACTGCCTGTGCCTCCCGGGTCTTTTCCAGCAAGTCTTTGCCGGTGCCAATATCTTGAAGGGTTTCTCCAATGTTCTCTAATAATTTGATGGTGTCGGGTCGTAGATTTAGGTCTTTAATCCATGTTGAGTGGATCTTTGTGTAAGGTGTAAGGTAGGGGTCTTGCTTCATGCTTCTGCATGTGGAAATCCAGTTTTCCCAGCACCATTTATTGAATATTTATTGAATAATATTGAATGAATATTTATTGAATATTTATTGAATATTGAATGTCCTTGCTCCAGGAGTTGATTTTAGATCCTTGATCAAATATAAGTTGGCTGTAGATGTTTGGGTTGATTTCGGGTGTTTCTGTTCTGTTCCATTGGTCTATCCATCTGTTTCTGTACCAGTACCATGCTGTTTTGATTACAACTGCCCTGTAGTATGTCCTGAAATCTGGTATTGTGATGCCTCCGGCTTTGTTTTTGTTGTACAAGATTGCTTTAGCTATTCGAGGTCTCTTGTGCCTCCATATGAATTTCAGCATCATTTTTTCTAGAACAGACTGCAGAAGAAAAATCATATGATTATCTCAATAGATGCCGAGAAAGCATTTGATAAAATTCAACACCCTTTTATGATGAAAACTCTAAGCAAATTGGGTATAGAAAGAACATTCCTCAATATAATCGAAGCAATTTATGAAAAACCCACGGCCAGCATCCTATTGAATGGGGAAAAGTTGGAAGCATTTCCACTGAGATCTGGTACCAGACAGGGATGCCCACTCTCACCACTGCTATTTAGCATAGTTCTGGAAGTTTTAGCCAGAGACATCAGGCAAGAAAAAGAAATTAAAGAATACAAATTGGGAAGGAAGAAGTCAAACTATCCCTCTTTGCAGATGATATAATTCTTTACTTAGGGGATCCAAAGAACTCTACTAAGAGACTATTGGAACTCATAGAAGAGTTTGGCAAAGTGGCAGGATTTAAAATCAATGCACAAAAATCAACAGCCTTTGTATACACAGACAATGCCACAGCTGAGAAAGAACTGCTAAGATCAATCCCATTCACAATAGCTACAAAAACAATCAAATACCTTGGAATAAACTTAACCAAGGATGTTAAAGATCTCTACGATGAGAATTTCAAAATCTTAAAGAAAGAAATAGAAGAGGATACCAAAAAATGGAAAATCTTCCATGCTCATGGATTGGAAGAATCAACATCATCAAAATGTCCATTCTCCCAAAAGCAATTTATAGATTCAATGCAATGCCAATCAAGATACTAAAATGTTAATAAATCTAGGCTGGTGCCATGGCTCAATAGGCTAATCCTCTGCCTTGCGTCGCCGGCACACCAGGTTCTAGTCCCAGTCAGGGCACCAGATTCTGTCCCGGTTGCTCCTCTTCCAGTCCAGCTCTTTGCTGGCCCGAGAGTGCAGTGGAGCATGGCCCAAGTCCTTGGGCCCTACACCCACATGGGATACCAGGAGAAGCGCTGGCTCATGGCTTCGGATCAGCACAGTGCGCCACCCGCAGTGCACTGGCCGCAGTGGCCATTGGAGGGTGAACCAACGTCAAAAGGAAGACCTTTCTCTCTGTCTCTCTCTCTCACTCTGCACTCTGTCAAAAAATTTTTTTTTTAATTTAAAAAATGTTGATAAATCTCTTATTTCTGTGAAGGAAGACCGTGAATCATAAATGCAAAAACTCCTGAAAGCAATAATGAGACCATGGGAGGAAATGGAATGTCAGTTGGTAGAATTCAGTGAAGTGGAAGAAACAAACCAAGGCTATCATGGAAATATAAAATAATTGTAAGGATCAGATATGAAAATAGAGAACAAAGCAAAGACAGAGGTAGGATAAATAAGATGATGCAAGCAAGTAAAATAGAAATAGAATTCCAAAAGGACTAGGGAGAAAAGGATAGATGTATAAATCAGGCAAAGCATAATCCATATATGTATAATTGAACTCTGAAGAAGGAAACCAACAATATAACAGAAAATATTTGAGAATATAATTGGAGAAAAAAGTTGCATACTGAAAAGAATATACAAATCTATTATATATGTGTATATATATATATATATACCAGTGAAAACCAACCTCAAACTTTCAACACTTAGATATGTCCACCTGCTACATGTGCTCAAGACATATGTACTAAAGATATAGCCTAGTGAATTTATTAACTGTCCTTTTTGAATAAAGTGGATCTGGGGTAGTATCCAAGTGTCTGAGTTTCGTTTTGTTATTTTTTGTTAAGAGAGAGTGAGAGGAAGGAAGGAAGGAAGGAAGGAAGGAAGGAATGAAGGAAGATAGGAAGGAAGGGAGGGAGAGAGGGCGGAGAGAGGGAGGGAAGAGGAGGGGGAGAAAGAAAGAAAAAGAGAAAGAAAGAAAGAAAGAAAGAAAGAAAGAAAGAAAGAAAGAAAGAAAGAAAGAAAGAAAGAAAGAAAGAGGAAGGAAGGAAGGAAGGAAGGAAGGAAGGAAGGAAGGAAGGAAGGAAGGAAGGGAGGGAGGGAGGGGGGGAGGGAAGGAGGGAGGAAGGGAAAGAAAGAAAAGAAAGAAAAAGAAAAGAGATGATGGGGGGAGGGAGGGAGGGAGGAAGGAAGGAAGGAAGGAAGGGAAGGAGGGAAGGAGCTGCTATCTCTTGGTCACTGCTCTAATGCCCTTGACAACTGGGGCCAGATCCTAGATGCAGAAACACAATCCCTGTCTCCCATGTAAGTGCAGGAACTCAATTACTTAGGCCATCACCACTGCCTCCCAGGTTCTGCACTGATGCATTGACAGGAAATGAGTCAGGATCTGGAGCTGGGAATCAAATCCAGCCACTCCAGCTTGGGAAAAAGCATCTTAACTACTACTGTTAGCTTTTAATGAATGACACAGAAAGTAGTCTGGGAGTAGAGGGGATGGGACGAGGAGAAATGTTGATCACATGGTACAAAGTTTAAGTTAGACTGCAGAATAAATTTTAGTTGGTAACAACAGTTAATAATGTATATTTCAAAAAAAAATAATGGACTTGTTAAGTTCTCACCACCAAAAAAAGATAAATTAGGTGATAGTTTATACTAATTAGCTTGATAGAATCTTTCTGTAACAATACATACATCAAAGCATCATATTGTATGGCATATACACACAATTATTATTTGTCAATTAAAAATAAATGTAAACCAGCCAGGCAGAAAAAAGACATTATTTATAGGAAGGGAAAAATGAACAGGCAAGCTTTAGGTCAATAGTACAAGACTTCTGAAATACTCAAGAAGGAAAATGTGATCAAAGAATCTTAGCCCAACCAAGATGTTTATTAAGTAAAGGCTAAAAAGAATATTGGATATGCCACTAATCAAGAAATGCTGCTCACCTACCAAAGACAGAGTTTCCACAAGTCAAAGGAAGGCAGGGAAGGTGATAGCCAAAGGACTGAAGTAAGCCCATAATACATATAACAGAAATAATACTAAAACAAATATATGGGTTAGATGAACATACAACATAAATTTTATGTCGTGGCAATTTAGAAAGATAGAAATAAAATTTGAAATGCAAAGTGGGTGGGGGAATGTTGGCAGTTTCTCCGAAAGCTAAACTGCAGTTACCATATGTGGAATACCATAGTTACGATATTTACTAATTACCTCATTTTAACAAAGTGGAGTCAAAGGATGTCACTGAATACTGATAAATAATAAAATTATAACATGGGATTTTTACACCTCAACATTATAAGATGGTAAGTAAATGTTATTTTAAAAGTTGTGCCGGCGCCGTGGCTCAATAGGCTAATCCTCCGCTTTGTGGCGCTGGCACATCGGGTTCGTTCTAGTCCTGGTCAGGGAGCCGGATTCTGTCCCGGTTGCCCCTCTTCCAGGCCAGCTCTCTGCTGTGGCCCGGGAGTGCAGTGGAGGATGGCCCAAGTGCTTGGGCCCTGCACTCCATGGGAGACCAGGAGAAGCACCTGGCTCCTGCATTCAGATCAGCGCTGTGCGCTGGCCGCAGCCAGCCTCGGTGGCCATTGGAGGATGAACCAATGGCAAAGGAAGACTTTTCTTTCTGTCTCTCTCTCACTGTCCACTCTGCCTGTAAAAAAAAAAAAAAAAAAAAAAAAGTTGTATTTATGGGCCTGCACTGTGGCTCACTTGGTTAATCCTCCGCCTGTAGCACCAGCATCCCATATATTGGCGCTGGGTTCTAGTCCTGGTTGCTCCTCTTCCAGTCCAGCTCTGTGCTGTGGCCTGGGAAGGCAGTGGAGGATGGCCCAAGTGCTTGGGCCCTGCACCTGCATGGAAGACCAGGAAGAAACACCTGGCTCCTGGCTTCAGATCATCACAGCACCAGCCGTAGTGGCCATTTGGGGAGTGTACCAACAGAAGGAAGACCTTTCTCTCTGTGTCTCTCTCTCACTAACTGTGCCTGTCAAATAAAAAATAATAAATAAAACAGTTGTTATTTATTTATTTATTTATTTGAGAAACAAAGAGACAAACAGAGCTGGTTCATTTCTCAAATGCCTGCAGTGGCTGGGACTGAGTTCAGACAGGGTTCAGAAATACAATTTGAATCTCCCACATGGGTAGCAGGAACCCAGTTATTGAGCCAACACTGTTGCCTCCTAGAGTTTGCATTTGCAAAAGCCATAGCTGGGAAGCAAACCCAAGCACTCTAATGTGAGATGCAGGCATCTTAAATACCAGGCTAAAAGTCTACTCCCTATTACTTTTTAAAAAAAATCATGTGAAATTGTCAGATTGCAGTGGTCAGACCAAAAGGTTTGGGATGATAATATGGGTATTTAAAAATGTCCAACTAAAAATTGAGTAATCTTTAAAAATGTAATGGGGTACAGAACACAGAATACTGATTAACAGAGACTGACGGGAGAGAGGATTACAAGGAGTTTGGATTTAAAAATAGGCTCAATTGGGTGTGGTTCATTAATTGTGACAAGATAATGTGAGATAATAACAAGAGAAATGGGGTGATGGGCATATGGGACCTCTTGGTATTATTACTTGAAATTTTTGTTTTGTATGTTTAAAAACCTATTCTGAAATAAAATATTAAAAATAGTAAAATGAAACAAAAGAGAAAAATAATGAATGTATGTTTCTCCCTAGAAGATACTATGAAAATAATTTATAGCAAAACATAACTATAAAATAAATATCCATGTTCTTTCTTGTACTTGATTTTGTGGAAAATGCAGTGTAGTGCACGAAATCATGGTTAAGTTGAGACTATGAACCTAATGAAAATAATCAACAATTCAATGCCTGCTGGCTTTTGGTACCCAACACACATTTCTATGGATATAGAATCAGAATCAGAATGTTTTTTGCTTTGCTTGGTTGTGAGTGCTGAAGAGTCAAGAAAGCACTAACCCTTTCCAGGAAGTAAGTCTTTTAAAGGAGCACCTATAAAGCTGTCTTATCATTTACATTGGTGTGCAAAACTCCTAACTCTTTGGCTCATGAGAGCAAAAAGATGTTACAAAGTACTTTATGGGATATGGCATATTTTTAGGGTCCCAAACACTTTCAAGAATCTGGTTAAAGCAGTATGTGTTTCCTCAAGGAAATTGTACAAGTCATATGTCACCTACACAGGTGCTGCTCAACTTGCAATGGGAGTATGTCCTGATTAACACATGTAAGTTGAAAATACATATAATACACCTAATCTCCTGACCATCCTAATTTAGAAACTCAGAACACTGTAAAGTATCAGTTGTATACCCTTGTCATGGTGTGGCTGGCTTTGAGCTCACTGGCACTGCCCAGTATAAGAGAGTACCATACCTGAGGAAAGATAAAAATTCAAAAGTGTGCAGTTCCTACAGAAAACATAACACCTCTGTAAAGCTGAGAAATGATGTCTAAGCATTGAAACTCAAGGACACTCTGTAACTGTGTGGGATTCACGGAGCCCCTGTAGATCATCCAGGGAGACCTCAGGTTTGTGGACTCTGAGTTAGTGTCTCCGGCTTAAAAAGTTCTTTAGGCTATGACTGTTCCTCTTGTTTCCACTGTTCCTCTTGTTGATCAGAACCAGGTGCTACTGATAGCTCTGAAAGAAGGCAGGCTGATAAAACAGCATTGAAAACCCCTCTAAGCTATCTCTTTCATTTCTGTCTGAAGTGTAGGAGTGGCTGGTTGCAAAATCTGGTCCATAGACCATGCACACCAGAAACAGCTGGATTCTGGTTTAAAAAAAGAAGTCAGTTTGTTTTTAAAGCACACATTGCACTAGAGAAAGCAGGAGCAACTGCAACATCAGAGCTGGGCTCCTGATTCTCCAAACCATGTGTAGAAGAACAACAATAAATAGCCCCACCCATAGTCCCACTGCCCGGGAAAATGAAATATTTGAGTCACAGCAGTTGGTTGCCAAAAAGGAGTCATTAATCATTATATATCCAAAGGTTCTTTTTTTTCTATTTTAAAATGACTGACATTCTAAGATTTACCACATGCCCAGCCTGTATATTTTACCTTCATTGCAGCTCAGTGATCATTTGTCCTAAAAATGGGGAGGATGATGTTCCTGGGTCACTAACCACTCGTTTGTATGCAGCTCAGTGTGGTTGGGGATGCTAAGCAGCTCGCATGGGATAGCTGACTAGTTGGCACACTTTCACACACCATGATTAAGCTTTCAGTTACTCATCCGGCTGGTAGACAAGTCAGAGCCTCATATGCTGTCTTTTAGCCTGAGATCAGACTGTGCTTTATGAATGAGTGTTGTCACACATGGTTATCTCAGTGGACATTGTGGTACAATTTAGAGAATGCTTTTGCCCAACAGATATCCACTATGGTACTTTTTCAAGAGTGATTTCATGTCAAGATTTACAGATTAAAGCCATAACCTTTGTCCCAAAAAGGACTGATACCATCTTGATCTCAAGTTTGACCTAACACCTCAGATTACTTCATTCAAACCTGGGTTCATCTCTTTCTGTGCCAGCTGGTTTGTGTGGTTCTTTCTCTTCACAATTTTCTTTATTTTCATGTGAAGTGAAACTGGATATATACAGGAATGTGCACAAAATATTTAATGTAGTATTCTGTGCCCGTGGGCCTATGCAGCAGTCTCATATGCTTCAATTTGTTACTGCACTTCTTTGGAATTCACAATGAACTTCACAGTGAAATGTACAATATAAAATGCCCTCAATTTCACACATATTTAAGGCAAAAAGATCTCTTGAAAACTATAAGTGCAAAGTCTCTGAACAAAGTGAACTTTTGATACTTAGAAAGTAAGGATTTAAATTCTGTGGATTTCAGTTTCAGATTTAGTTATTTTTAATAGATAGTTTTGGCCGGCGCCGTGGCTCAATAGACTAATCCTCTGCCTACGGCACCAGCACACCGGGTTCTGGTTCCGGTTGGGGTGCTGGATTCTGTCCCGGATGCTCCTCTTCCTGTCCAGCTCTCTGCTATGGCCCAGGAGTGCAGTGGAGGATGGCCCAAGTCCTTGGGCCTGCACCCGCGTGGGAGACCAGGATAAGCACCTGGCTCCTGGCCTCGGATCAGCGCAGTGCACCAGCCACGGTACGCCGGCCGCAGCGGCCACTGGGGGGTGAACCAACGGAGAAGGAAGACCTTTCTCTCTCTCTCTCTCTCTCTCTCTCTCACTGTCCACTCTGCCTGTCAAAAAAAAAAATAGTTTTGTGCATATTTAAAGTCTGCAACATAATATTGTGAGCTACACGTAGTAAAATGCTTGACAGATGACTATCCACGAACATGTGGAGTATCTCATGGAGTTAATTTGTTTGTGATACGAGTAGCTAAAATCGCGTATTTAACAAAAATGTCTAGTATAATGCCATTTTATTAACTGTGGCTTTCATGCTGTTCATTAGATCTCTAGACTTGTTCATTCTACATATCTGCTACTTTGACCTGCTTCCCTCCTCCTCCCTTTCAGCTGCCCACATGACCACGTTTCATTCTCTATGTGTCATTATTCAGCCTTTTTAAAAATGGAGATCCTACCATTTATCACAGGGTGGATGGACCTGGAAGTCGTTATAGTAAATAAGATAAGCCAGATACAGAAAGAAAAAGAGTGCATGGTCTCATAAGTGGAAGCTCAAAAGAAAAAGGCAGATATTCAGATTTTATTGTTAAAAACCACTGTTAGCATTTAAAAAATACCATTACTCTTTCCTCTGAAAACACTCTTTAAATTTTATTCATTCTTCGGATTTTGTGAATATGTACCTTGTAAATGAATTATTGAAAAGCTCTTTTTTCCTTCTGGTACATAAGTTGTTTTATTTTCAAGTTGGTCATATTTTAAACTATATAATTCATAACAATATTTAATTAATCCTATACTATTATATTAGTGAGTCCAGATTTTATTTTTAAAAATGACTCTACCATAAACATTTTATAGCACTGCACAATATACTAGTGTTTAAGAAGTTGGGCTTTGAAGTTGAGGAGATTAAACCTCAAATCCTGGCAATGTCTTTTAATGGCTGTGTGACTATAGAGGCATTGCTTACCTTCTCCAAGCCACTGTCTGCCTATATTCCACCAGGCATGGGGAACCTTTTTTCTGCCAAGGGACATTTGGATAGTGATAACATTATTTGCAGGCCATAAAAAATTTTCAACTTAAAAATTATCCTGCTATGGATTTATTGAATTTCGAGTCCTGCTTGTAGTTGCTTTGACAGGGCCAGACCAAATGATTTTGCAGGACTTTATTGACCCACGGGCCATATGTTCCCTCCCCTGTTCTAAATAGATATAAAATACTGCCTTCCTAATAGAGCTGTCCTGAGAATTAAGTGAAGTAATCTATGCAAACCAATACAGTATTAGCTGTTGTTATGATGATAGAGTTTGCTGTTCTCAATTATTGAGTTTATCTCCCAAGAATAGGGATATTGGTCAGATGGCATGGAAACTCATCCATTTAATCATAATATATTTCAATATCTACTCTGCGATGTGCTAAAAGAATGTGATATGGTTCCAAATAAGAGCTATTTTCAGTTTGGAAGACAGGCATTACATGAAGTGATTGTACTTAACTACAGTGTTACAGAAGATAAAGTGCTGAGTGTTAAAGAAATACAGGCTGAGAAATACTCCTGTATAGACTGATTTTAAAATATTGAACTTTTAATTTATATGTGAGACTAATGAACCTGGTTACTAAAATCCCCAATAGCTTTTAACTAATTTTTTCTTTATTTGCTTAACAGACATAAAGTGTTATTTCCTTTCAAAATAGTATTTTATCTAATTCTTCACTTTAAATGTATTTGTATATATAACTTGTATATTATGTAATTTGTATATCATATAATTCTAGGTTAAAATTTGTCACAAAGATTTACCCATCCTTTCCATGTGGCTATGTTTTTAGGATAGTAAAATTATCTTAGTAGTTATTTTGGATTCTCCCTTAGCTTACTTTTTTTTAAAACTATTTTTCTGATGTTAAGTTTTTTGGTTATTGTACCAAAGCCTTGCAGTTTTATATTATCACATATAATTTATAATTTCTTCCATGGCTTCATGATCTATATTGTACATTTTCAAAGGACTTTTTTTATTCTCAACACTGGGAGTTTTCTTGCTGTATCCAAAATGCCATTGATATCACAATAAGAATTATTTTCCATTTTGTATACATGAGCCATGGTTACTAATGTTCACTCAGTTACTAATGTTCACTCAGCACTATGCAGAGCAGCAAAATGAAGCTTGAAACCGCAACTCCAAAACTTTTCTCTGATGAAAATAAACTATGCTAATGATTGTATATCTTTCCATTTGTATGGACAGAAAGTGATTCATGTTGTCAGCTTCGAGAGATCTTCAGGATGTGGGCATGTTTCACAGAGTAACTTCCTCCAAATTAAATGTGACCTCCACAATGTACATTTATATTTATGTTGTCCTTTTAAAATGGTGATTCATCAGTCCATTACTAATGAATGGAAACCAAAAACCAATTGTTTCTGAAATTGCAACATGAATGCTAGTTTATAGACTTTTGCGTAATATTTTGAAAACATTCCTTTTGGACCACATTTGAATATTCTTAAAATAATCCATGAAAATTGTTTGTAATTGTATATGTCATAAATGTATAATACAATTATACTTTCAAGAATGATCTTATGAAGAGGGACAGGCTACTAGAATTTACTCAATCTGAGGATAGACCATGGCATTGTTAAAGCTTCCCAATTACAGATTTTTTTTTTAAAGATTTGTTTATTTATTTGAAAGTCAAGTTGCACAGAGAGAGGAGAGGCAGAGTGAGAGAAAGAGGTCTTCCATCAGCTGGTTCACTCCCCAGTCGGCTGCAACCAACAAAGGTGGGCCAATCTGAAGCCAGGAGCCAGGAACTTCTTCCAGGTCTCCCATGTGGATGCAGGGGCCCAAGGACTTGGGCCATCTTCTGTTGCTTTCCCAGGCCATAGCAGAGAGCTGGATTAGAAATGGAGCAGCCAGGACTCAAACCAGTGCCCATATGGGATGCCAGCACTGCTACACCACAGCGCTGACCCTCAATTACAAATCTTTGATGGGAAACATCATGGGTTGGTCAGTTTGTTCTGTCTTATATTGAAGATTCTCAACTAAGTTCTCCAAAATATCAGGAGCAGTATGGCCAGAGACACAGATTAATTCATCATTCATTTGTTATAAAGAGAACTGACTTCATGTAGTTCATAGATACAGTTCTAAGAATTTAATGACATTTCCCTCCTTGCCCCCGCTAGTCCCCTTCCTTCCTTCCTTCCTTCCTTCCTTTGTTCTACGATTTTTATGATAGCAGAGACTGGCGTTGTGGCATAATGTGTAAAGCTGCTGCCTGTGACACTGACACGGGCATCCCATGACACTGGTTTTTGTCCTGGCTGATTGCTTCCTATACAGCTCCCTTCAAACAGCCCAAGTGTTTGGGCCTTTGCCACCTACGTAGGAGACCTGGATAAAGCTTCTGGCTCCTGGCTTCAGCCTGGCCCTGTACTGACCATTGCAGCCTTCTGGTGAATGAACAAGCAGATGGAAGATCTCCCTCTCTCTGTCTCTCCCTCTCTTTCTTTAATTCTGACTTTCAAAATAAATAAATATACCTTTAAGAAAATATTAAATTTTGTACCCTATTCTTAATTTATTTTATTTTGGTTGATTTTTACATTGTTCTTATATACTTAGAGTATTTGTTGAGTATCTTAGTACACCTGACTGAACTGAATGTTTGAGGCAATACAAAAAAATTGCATAATGCCAGTTCTGCTGTAAATTAGTGTAGCATTGGTCCACAATATAATTTACATTTAAAAACATTATCTATGAAAGACATTGAGACAATATATGAAAATAATCCTAAAATAAATATAATTAAAATATAAAATAACATTTCCAACCTATTGGGAACTGAAATAACCATTTCCCTATTTTGTGATTCTTAACCATGTCCACTGACATTATCAATAAATATAAATATTGTAATAGACATTTGGATATCCATTATCTTATGTAATATTCATACCCCAGTGAGGTTGATAACATTAATCCTGTTTTATGGATAAGGAAATGGAACAATAATTTTACCTAAGAAGTAAAGAAGCAGAACGAGAATATGAATCCACGTTTCCTAATACCATGCCCTTTTTTCAGTCCAAGGTCACGTCTGTGTCTCAAAAGTGCTTACCAGATGTATGTGTGGATGAAATGAATGTATAGATGGTAGATAATTGGATTGCAAATCTATTTCATTATTCATTCATAGTCTCTTATCATTTAACTCTGAGTTACTGTATTTGTCCTGGAAGCAAATTTTTATCCCTCAAAGGAAGAAGAATTATCAATTGCTACTGAAGAGTAATTAATTCAAGTTGATTACTTGTAAAATTCTTAGAACATACTGACCTGATGCAATTTTCCTCTTGAATTGTTAGTGTTATTTTCCATTAACTGACAACTGTGTGTTTTTATTTCATTGTTGTTTATATCAAATGTAAATGTTTTGAAAATGACCCTACTTAACAAATTAATTAAACACTCATTAAAATCCTCTTTATGCCTGCATCAGTAATTTAAATGGATTTGAATATCATGTTAAGACTCTGGTTTATGAACTCAGGGAAATAGTAAGCACTACTTAATAATCTGTACATACATGCCATGATGCTCAATGCGCTTTTCTTTGACTAAACAATTTCACATTTAAATTCCAAGTTTAATCTCAGTTTTCCAAACTGGAAGGTCAATACCATTTGTTAGAATAAAATGACTTTTCTTCATTTCTGTAGAGATAGGAAGAGCAGAATTATTATCCCAGGTTCAGCTGAGCTTGTAACGAAGGCTCAACCAGTCACTTACCTTCAGACATCAAGTTCTAAATAATCCTTGCAAGTGGTGCAGTCACTGAACTCAGACTAAACAGTTCCCATTATGTGGTGCTTCCTATACTTGGGAATGGGGCTGGTGATTATGGGGAACTTAAAAACGCGGGTAATGTTGATAATGAAATTAAGAGCTTTTAAAAAGAATAAAATTACACTTATTTTATAAGTGCCTATTTAAACTTCTAAAATTAGGATTTGTTTGAAAGAGATGTGGGTGTTTGAGAGAATGCTAGAAACCAAAACTTGGCATACAAAACAAATACACTAATCAGATGAATGGATAAATAAAATGGGGACTATATGCACAATGGAATGCTATTCACCAACAAAAAATGAAATCCTGCCATTTGCAGGAAATTGGATAGATCTGGAAACATCCTGTTAAGTGAAATAAGCCAGACATAGAAACAAAATGCCTCATGCTCTCCCTCTTTTGTGGGAGCTAAAGAACTTAATCTGAACTCAAAATATTGAATATAAAGGCCGGGAAGGATAGAGGGACTTTGGATAGAAAGAATTAAGAAGAAGTTGGGGATGTGGTTCATTAATTGTGAAAAATACAGCACAGTAATTTGAAACATTTATATGGGAAGTTTGGTGCGGTTTATTCATTGTGACAAGTATCTCATACTAATATGTTAACAGGGAAGCTGGGTATGGGGTATATGGGAATTCTGTATTCATAATTTTTGTTCTGTAAATTTAAAACTATTCTGAAATGAAAAATTAAAAACTATACTCAGTAAATTCATTTTATTGATATAGACTGTGTAATAGTAGGCACCAGCCTTATTAATATGTAATTGGAGAGAAATATAAGACAATATTTATGTTATTTATGACCTATTGTGCTTTAACAGTCAAGCTACATAAATTTCCAGATCAAAGCCCTTTGGGTCTACATAGACAGCATCAAAAATCAACTAATCCAAAAGAAGCAAAGTGGGCAGAGGAATATATTTACACATCAAGAAGACAAATATCTGCATGGAAATCTATGGACTTGGAAGCATGTGTGGCATGGAGTATCATTTCACATAAAAGTAGAAGTGTGGAATATTAGTGATCAAGTGGATGTTATTGATAAAAGCTAATGAACACATATCTCAGTAAGATGCATGAAAAGCAGGTATTCAGATATGCATTAACTTTTTCATGGACTATTTATTGAGTCTTTATAGCCTTCAAGCAATGGTCAGAATGCTCATGGGGATATCAATTTAATGATACAGTACCTTTACCTGAGCAAAAACTAAAGTCCTTTCTATATTATGTCCTGACTTATAGGTTATTTTAAATTTATGTGAGAAGTAAGTAACAGCTGCTATCTACTGAGTACCACTGTAATTTTTAATTTTTTAAAAAATTGTTTAGTGTTTAACAGATTCAATATAGTTCAAGATACTTTTCAAATAATATATTTCCTTCCTTCTCCTTTCTTTTGCCTCCATTCATTCTATCTTTCCTTTCTTCCTTACTTCCATCCTTCTATCCTTCTTATTGCCTTCCTTCCTTCCTTTCTTCTTTTTCCTGTACCTTCTTTCTTCTTTTTTAGTTTTTGAGATAATATATTTTTTGACAGGCAGAGTTAGACAGAGAGAGACAGAGAGACAGAGAGAAAGATCTTCCTTCTGTTGGTTCACCCCTCACATGGCCTCTATGGCCAGCGCGCTGTGCTGATCCGAAGCCAGGAGCCAGGTGCTTCCTCCTGGTCTCCCATGCGGGTGCAGGGCCCAAGCACTTGAGCCATCCTTCACTGCCTTCTCAGGCCACAGCAGAGAGCTGGACCGGAAGAGGAGCAACCAGGACAGAATCCGGCGCCCCGACTGGGACTAGAACCCCGAGATACCAGCGCCGCAGGCGGAGGATTAGCATAGTGAGCCAAGGTGCCAGCTGAAATAATATACTTTTAATTTACATTACATTCAAGGTCTTAATGTTCCACCAAATAAAGAGTTCAATACATAAAAAATAAAAAAAAAACCTTAGTTCAGCAAGAATTTAGACAAGAGCTACAAATGATAATCAAATGGAAGGATGATCATGTCACCCATATACAGTAAATTTTAAAGTAATCACAGATATTAAAACTATAGTAGCATAGTGTTCTTAACCATTGATTTGACAATGGTATAAATCAAAGTTTGACAAAACTTTATTTGCAACAATAGTGATATGCACAGCAATTTCTTTTTTTGTTTTTGTTTTTTAATAATTTTTTTCTTTTTTAATTTTATCACCCATATATATGAGAGAACATGCTATATTTGTTTTACTGTGTCCAGCTTATTTAACTCAACATGATGTCCTCTAGTTACATCCATTTTACTGCAAGTGGTAGAAGTTCATTCTTTTTTATACCTTAATAATATTCCATTGTGTGTGTGTGTGTGTGTGTGTGTGTGTGTGTCCCATTTTCCTTCTTCACTCATCTGTTGAAGAACACCTTGGTTGATTCTATATTTTGGCTATTGTGAACAACACTGCTATAAACATAGTGGCATGGATATTTCTTTGATGCAAAGTATTCTTGTCTTTTTGGCATATACTCAGTAGTGAGATGAAGACAAGTCTATTTCTTATTTTTGAAGAATTATCCACACTGTTTTCCACAGTGGCTACAGTAATTCATATTCCCTCCAAGAGTATATAAGTGTTCCCCCTTCTCCACATCTTCATCAGCATTTCTTACTCTCTGTCTTTTTTTATTTTAGCCTTTCTGGCAGGGCTGAAGTGATATCTCATTGCAGTTTTGATTTGCATTTCCCTGATGGCTAGTGATACGGAGCATTTCTTTTCATATATTTGTTGGCCATTTGTATTTTTTCTTTTGAGAAGTGAATATTGAGGTCATTTGCCCATTTCTTAAGTGGATAGTTTGTTTTGTTGAGTTTTTTTAAGTTGTTGATATATTACGGATGTTAAACCTTTGTATCTCACAAATGTTTTTCCCCATTCTGTTGTATGTCTCCTCATTCTATTGATTTTTTTCCTTTGCTGTCAGAAGCTTCTGAGTTTGATATAACCCCATTTGCTTAGTTTTGCTTTTGTTGCCTGTGCTTTGAAGGTCTTATTCAAGAAGTTGATACCTACACCATTGTCTTACATTTTTTTCCAGCACCTTCATAGCCTCAGGTCTTAAATTTAGGTCTTCGGTCCATATTGAGTTAATTTTTATAGATTGTTAGATAAATAGATCTAATTTCATTACTCCACATATATACATCCAATTTTGCCAGTACCATTTGTTGAAGATTTTATCCTTACTCTTAGCATGGACTAGGCACTTTTGTCAAGTTGACTGTGTGTATATGGATTAATTTAAGGGCTGTATATTCTGTTCCATTGATTTGTCTGTTGGTTTTTATGCCAGTACCATGCTGTTTTAATTACTATTTTTTAAGTATCCTTTGAAGTCAGGTGTTATGATGCATATCCAACTTGATTTTTTTGTTGTTATAGTTCAGGTTTCCTTTGGCTGTTCTGGGTCTTTTGTGATTCCATATGAACTTTAGGGTTGTTTTTTCTAATTCTATAAAGAATGTCATTGGTATTTTGATAGGAATTGCATTCAACCTGTAGATTTCTTTAGGTAATATAGACATTTTAATTATTGTGATTCTTCTGATCTATGATCAAGGAATATCTTTCCATTTTTTATATTCTTGCTGATCTCTTTC
Source organism: Oryctolagus cuniculus (assembly GCF_051225735.1). NCBI lineage: Eukaryota > Metazoa > Chordata > Mammalia > Lagomorpha > Leporidae > Oryctolagus > Oryctolagus cuniculus. The sequence goes on along the minus strand of NC_142869.1, from coordinate 143,654,636 downwards.
ATCAATGATTTATAATTTTAGTTGTCAGGATCTTTCAATTTTTTGGTTAATTTTATTCTTAAATATTTGATTTTTGTGGCTATTGTGAATGGAATTTTTTTATTTCTCTGTTAGTGAGTTTATTAGTAGCATATAAAAAAGCTACTGTTTTATTTTCTGTATGTTTACTTTGTAACCTGCAATTTTATTGAATTCGTTCTTCAGTTCTAACAGCTTTTGTTGGTGTGCTTAAGTTTTTCCACATAGAACATCATGTCATCTACAAATATGGATATTTTTATTTCGTATTTGATGCCCTTTATTTCTTTCTACTCTATAATTGCTCTTGCTAAAACTTCCATTATGATATTGAATAAAAGTGGTGAAAGTGGACCGTTGTCTTGTCCCATATCAGACAGGAAATGCTTTCAAGCTTTTCCCCATTCAATACAATGTAGGCTGTTGGTTTAATCATATATAGCTCTTAAAATTTTGAGGTATGTTCCTTCTAGACCTAATTTGTGGAGAGTTTTTATCATGAAGGGGTGTTGAATCTATTAAATGCTTTCTCTGCATCTATTGAGATGACCATATGGTTTGGTTCATTCTGTTGACGTAATTTATGATCTTTATTGATTTCTATTGTTGAACCGCCCATGCATGATAAATTCCACTTGATTATAATGTGTGTGTTTTTTTATGTGGTTTTGGATTTGGTTTGCTAGTATTTTGTTGAGAATCTTTGCTTCTATGTTCATCAAGGATATAAGTCTATAATTTTCTTGTTGTGTCTTTGGTGTCTAGTTTGTTCTTGTTTTTCTAAGTCTTGAAAATACATCATTAGATTATTTATTTTGAGGCATTTCACTTTTTTAATGTAAGCACCTAATGCTGTAAACTCCCTTTTAATATTTTTTCTGTATCCCACGGATTTTGGTAAGTTGTGTTTTCATTTTAATTTTTTTCAAGAAAAATTTTTAGTTCCTTTTTAATTTCTTCAATGACCTATTGATCATTCAGTTTAAATGCATTACAAATAAAGGAATTAATTTGATTAAGATTCATAGTGACTCTTTTCATTTAAGAAATAAGGAAACTGATGCACAGGGCATTTAAGAAGCTTGTTCAAGGTCAATCAGTCAATAATTAGCTAAGCAGACCCTTGGCTCTAGAGATTGTAGCTGCAGAGTCAGCACAACTCTATATTCTGAATCACTAAAGGAAGACTAAATACTGGAGGCTTCATTCTGATTGATGAGTAACTTATGGTAAATATATTTATGTTATTGATGGAAAATGTAGATTGACTTGAAGTTTACAATTTTCCTCGCAAAAATATACTAGATATGGTCAGATTAATAGTCAACTGATTATAAAGGAAGCTTTGTAATTTTAGAATATATATAATTATTATTAATAGCTAAGGACAATAAGACACTTTCTGGCATCCAAACATGAGTGATGTTTCCAAAGAAATGATTCAGATTCAAGAGGAAAGGAGGGAGGTACTCATAAAAAGGATATAACAGAGATCAAAAGAGGTTAGATTATAAAGGACACACTGGGGAGACTTAACACAATAAAAAGAAAATTTTAGTTAATAAAAAACATAAAAGGTGTAAATTATAAGTGGCTACAGTGCTTGAAGACAGTGGTGATCTAGACAGAAAATGAATACACTTGCCTTGGTTTTTTTAAAGAATTATTTGAAAGGCAGAGTTACAGAGAGAGGTAGAGGCAGAGGCAGAGGCGGTAGAGGTGGTGGTGGTAGAGACAGTGGTAGAGTGAGAGGCAGAGGTAGAGATCTTCCAACTGCCGGTTCAATCCCCAAATGGCTGCAATGACCAGAGTTTGGCCAGGCTGAAGTCAGGAATCAGAAGCTTCTTCCAGATCTTCCATGGGTGCAGGGGCCCATACTCTGCTGCTTTCCCATGTGCATACAGGGAGCAAGATAGGAAGTGGAGCAGCCAGGATTCAAACCACCGCCCATATGGGATGCCAGCACCACAGGCTGGAGTTTTAACCTGCTGCAGCATAGTGCCGGCCCCACACTTGCCTTGTTAAACAAGTTTGGTCCTCTAGGTCCACAGCAATCACCATTTAAGGAATTGAAAGAACCAGCAGATTTATTTAAGAAATATTTGCTAATATATTGAGAAGGATCTTGTGCTAAGTACTTTAATTTATTAGACTTAAGCTTTATGACTGCTCTTTAAGGATATGCTCTATTGATGTTGCTATTTACAGACAAGGAAACTGAGTCTTGAGAAACTAAATATCTGGTGTCCATTGAAATAGCCATAAATTGCTGAGGGTTCACATGTACATATATTCCAACTAAAATCCCATGTGGTTTCAAACATTAAAATCAGTGTCCAAAACATTTTTTTAAATATAATTGGTCTCAGAGCTTGACTTTAGTTCTCACCAAAATACTAAATCTTTATTAAGCAGTTACACAAGTTAGAAAATACCAAAAAGAATAAGTCCAAATACTTTACGATGGATTGATAGGCAGGTAGTAAAGGTGATGCTATAGATGTACTACTATCTGTGAACTTTAGAAGGTCATGTGGTGTCTTTATTTTAAATATTGGGAAAGGAGTACTAAATAAGGATACAACTAAATTTCATCTAAAATAAATTGATTAATAGATTGGTAGAAATTGAGGGGAAGTGGACAGTAGTGAGACAGGATGAGGGTCATCATGACAAAACAGACCTGTTTGTGAGCCTGCACTTAAGTCAACATTTTTTTTCAAATGAATTATTTGAACGGGGAATACGATCAGCAGAGTTTCCATGTTTATATCAGTCACTTCATGCAGTTAGGATTCTGAAGGAATAATGAATGGCTTATACAAACACTAGAGATTTGAAAGTGATGAATATGAAATCCAAAATTGTGGGGAGCAATTCGGACTATACTGTTACTGGAATTAAGATTTATTCTATGCATCTGCTCTCCCACAATATGGCGCTGGGAGAGAAGTAAACAGCTTCTACCCAGCTGCCTCTCACCAACTTGACAAGCTGCAGGAGCTGCTCCTGACTGGAGGAGAGCGGCGTGCTCGGCGTGTGGGCAGCCGAGTTGGGATTGGTGGAGAGGACTATATAGGAGGAGAGAGACGGCATGGTGGTGTGGGTTGGTTGGAGAGTGCATTGGAGAGTTCGCGGGGAAGTTCGTTACTTCGTTCTTTCTCATTTCTCTCTACTCATTCTTGCTTTGGGAGTTTGCTGTTTACTTATTCTTACTTTACTATAGAAAGGACTTGTAAAAAAAGGGAACAACAAGCGCCCGGTCCGGTGCGGCTCCTCCGCGTGCGGAGGAGCAGCAAGTGGTGCCGTGACTCGGATATGAAGCCTAGGCAGGGCTTAGTGTCGTTCCTCCACGAAGAGGGGGAGCGACATAATGGTGCCGTGACTCGGATAGGAAACCTAGCTCGGATTAGGAAACCTAGGACGGATAGCAAACTTAAGAGGGAAGAAACGGGAAGAAGTGGGAAATTACCGGAGAGAGAGACTAGCAAACAGCCTAGGGAAAAGCCGGACGAAAAGGGTGCCGGAAGAAGCTATTGAAAGCCTAGGCATAGACTCGGATACGGACTACGGGGGGAAGCTGGGAGAAATCTCTAAGGTCGAAAGCGAAAGTGAAAGCTAGAACAAACAGACTCGGACGCGGACTGTGGGGAGAGGCCAGGAGAAATGAGGGAGGAATATCGTTGGAGGAAAGCTTGGGGAAACATACCGGGTAGAGAAAACTGTTAGGGAAATTGAAGCCGCGGGGGGCAGGCCGAGGCGGAAACGAAAGCCACTTTGGGGTTCTCAGGTTAGCCCGGGAATAGGGGGCGAAAAGTTGAAACCAGAAGCTGAGACGTAAGCCAGATTGGGATCCGTCTGATTAGCCCGGGGAGCAAAGGACGGGAAGCCAAACCGTGGGGCGGAGACGTACGCTGGGTTGAATTCGCCAGGCTAGCCCGGAGAACTTGGATTGAATGCTAGTGGCGGACACGTGAGCTACGCTGTGTTACTCGCGGAAGCCGCCGCGTGCAGAGAGCACGGGGCGTGAATAGATAGGGAACGGGGCTGGCGTAGGCCGTGGTGCGGACGCGAAGGGCGTGGAGACCGCGGAGCGCGAAGCCAAGCCGCGCAAAGCCGGGAAGCCGCGCAGATGAGGCGCGGGCTGAAGCGGCTCAGAGCCGGCGAGGCGCGGAGAAGCAGCCTCGGGGCGGAGCCCGCTGGCGGGGCGAGGCGCCGGGAAGCTGCGCGGAGCCGTGAAGCTGCCGGCAGGGCGAGGCGCCGGGAAGCCGCGGGGATAAGAGAAAACAGAAGTTTAGAAATGGAATGAGAGCGGGAAGCTGCGGGGATAAGAGAAACAGAAGTTTGGAAGTGGAGTGAGAGAAATGGGAATGTTGGCAGATAGAAGTAAAATGGGAGAGATAGGAATGCCCGGAGATAGAGAAATAGAGAAAAATAAGGCCTCCCCTCAACATGCCAATTAGAAGGCTTGGATTCGGTCTGCCTAATCAAGTGAGGCGATGAGCACCTGCGGGCAGCTAGCAGCTTATGAGCCGCAGGTCACCGAAGACAGGCACGAACCAACACTAATAAGTCTCCCCCACAATAAGGCAATGAGAAGGCTTGGATTCGGTTTGCCTGATAGGTCTTGTAAGTCCCCTGCAGGCAGAGCAGAGCATGCGCTGCGGGGCACCGAACACAGGCACGCATCAGCGCCTAAAAACCTCCTCACAACATGGCGAAGAGAGGACCCGGATTCGGTTTGCCTGATAGGACTTGTAAGAGCCTGTGGCAACTCTAGCAAGTAGAGCAGAGTGTGTGCCGCGGGACACCGAAGACAGGCGCGTATCAACGCTAAAAAATAAAAAGAAAGGGGGATCTGTGGGGAGCAATCCGGACTAGACTGAGTTACTGGAATTAAGACTTATTCTGTGCATCTGCTCTCCCACAATATGGCGCTGGGAGAGGAGAAAACAGCTTCTACGCAGCTGCCTCCAGTTCAACCAATAAACTGTAGGACCTACTCCTGATTGGAGGAGAGCAGCGTACTCGGCGTGTGGGCAGCCAAGTTGGGATTGGCAGAAGAGGACTATAAGGGAGGAGAGAGACGGCATGCACCAGGAACATCTATGGGGAACATCTAAGGGAACCCGTGCAGCCCCCGAAAGAGCCGGCCGGCGGTGTGCCGCTCCCCTGCGGAAGTGGGGAATGCGGCCAGGGCGAACTGCCCTTCCACGGAGGTGGAAGGGATAGTAGCCAACCCGGGAAGAACCAGCAGCAAACCCGGGGAGGGCCGAGCAGACGAAAGAACAGCGCAGGGTCCTGTGTTGCTCCTCCACGAAGAGGGGGAGCGACACAAAATTATGTGCAAAAGTAACTGTTAAAATATGAGAGGTCAAATAGAACTGATTAAGAGTTGATATTTAGGCCGTCGCCACGACTCACTAGGCTAATCCTCCACCTGCGGCGCCGGCGGCATCCCGGATTCTAGTCCTGGTTGGGGCACCAGATTCTGTCCCAGTTGCTCCTCTTCCAGTCCAGCTCTCTGCTGTGGCACGAGAGTGCAGTGGAGGATGGCCCAGGTCCTTGGGCCCTGCACCCACATGGGAGACCAGGAGGAAGCACTTGGCTCTGGGCTTCGGGTCGGCGCAGCACGCCGGCCGCAGTGTGCTGGCCATAGCGACCACTTGGGGAGTGAACCAACAGAAAAAGGAAGACCTTTCTCTCTGTCTCTCTCTGTCTCTCTCTCTTTCTCTACCTGTCAAAAAAAAAAAAAAAAAAAGAGTTGATATTTAATAAAATGTGCAGAATTGGCTGGCGCCGTGGCTCACTAAGCTAATCCTCCACCTGCGGCGCCAGCACTCCGGGTTCTAGCCCCGGTCGGGGCGCCGGATTCTGTCCCGGTTGCTCCTCTTCCAGGCCAGCTCTCTGCCGTGACCCGGGAGTGCAGTGGAGGATGGCCCAAGTGCTTGGGCCCTGCACCCCATGGGAGACCAGGAAAAGCACCTGGCTCCTGGCTTCGGATCAGCGCGGTGTGCCAGCAGCCATTGGAGGGTGAACCAACGGCAAAAGGAAGACCTTTCTTTCTGTCTCTCTCTCTCATTGTCCACTCTGCCTGTCAAAAATAAATAAATAAATAAATAATAAGTTTGATTTAATAAAATGTGCAGAATTGTAGTTGAATACAAGCACAATTAAATGAGCAGTGTGGCTTATGTCCCTCTAAAAATGTGAATTTATTGTGCTACTAAACAGGTGTTATTCGAAAGAAAGGAACCAGTATTTCCAGTGTGCTATATACTAATTAAACACGATCCCAAATCGGGTGATTGTTCATGGCTCTACATTTAAGAGAATCATGAGGAATCTGGAATTTATAGTTTGGATTATTATAATTGTCTACATACTTCCAGAGTTCAGAACACCATGGCATGAAAATCAGAATGCTAGATTGCAACTCCATCTCAGGAAGACCTTGCTAATGAGAATTGACTCTGCCTCCTGAAATGTGGTACACTTTCAATCACTGGTACTGGTTGTGAGAGACTTGGTTTTGCATTAATTGGCCCTTGTAGATCTGATTGTGCACCCGATCCTTCATTGGGAATGGTAAATAGTGTACATTGTGTACGTGAGGACTGAGAGACACTGTATGTTAAGGGCTTAGTGCAACATTTGGCACATATAAAGTACTCAAAATGGTACCTGTACTTATTACTAAATGGACAGTTTCCAAAGAAAACCCTATAGAAAAGGGTGCTTTTATCAAACAGAAGTGGAACAAGACAGTTCTAAGTTGAATTCCGAATTGTGTTCCATTACTCACGCTTTATGAGGCCAATAATTATCCTCCTGTTTTCTTAAGCATACTTACATCATAGTTATGAATACTTTCATGCAAATCTTTTGGCCTTTCTTTCCATTAATAGGCTCTCAATATACTAATCTGTATGTAAGAGTCAGTGTGTAGGAAGCAATCTATTTAAAGTAAGTTAATACACATAGTTTCCATGTAACTATATATCCCCAAATGCCTATTTTAGGTATATGTAATATGTGTGAGGTCAGTTATTTTCATTTCAGCTCAAATTGCTAAATATTGCTGGTATCTGGGACTGTCAATTTTTTTCTGAATAATACATCAAATACATAAAATGCAGATGGATACAAAATTATCTGTACAGTTGATAAAGCTTTGCGCTAATAATTGTGAATACCTAAGTAACTTTAGCTGGATTGCAAAGTCTTTAAATATAGATCTCAATTTGCTTTGTCAAAGGCTGATAAAAGAAGGTGCAGTAATTTTTTAAAAGATTTATTATTTTTATTTTATTATTTGAGAGGCAGAGTTCCAGGCAGAAACAGGGAAAGAAAGGAGAGAGGTTTTCTGTCTGTTAGTTCACTCCCCAAATGGCCGGAATGGCTGGAGCTGGGCTGATCTGAAGCCAAAAGCCAGGAGTTTCCACCAGGTCTCCTATGTGGATGCAGGGGCCCAAGCACTTGGGCTGTATTCCACTGCTTGGCATATCTGTTAAAGCTCACCTATCAGGATAGTGTCTCATTAGCTTTTGTTATTTTTGTAATGAATCCAAAATTTAACAGCCCTAGGTCTTTGCATAAATTTGATATTTTAAAAAAGAGAATCATTGGGGCCGGCGCTGTGGCGCAGCGGGTTGAAGACCTGGCCTGAAGCGCTGGCATCCATATGGACACCAGTTCTAGTCCCGGCTGCTCCTCTTCTGATCCAGCTCTCTGCTATGGCCTGGGAGAGCAGTAGAGGATGGCCCAAGTGCTTGGGCCCCTGCACCCACATTGGGGACCTGGAGGAAGCTCCTGGCTCCTGGCTTTGGATTGGCGCAGCTCTGGCCATTCCGGCCAACTGGGGAGTGGACCAGCGGATGGAAGATGTCTCTCTCTCTCTATCTCTCTCTCTCTCTCTCTCTGCCTCAACTCTCTCTGTGTAACTCTGACTTTAAATAAATAAATCTTAAAAAAAAAAAAAAGAGAGAATCATCTCTCTGTAGAATGATTGGATGGGAATTTAAAACTATTAAATACTGAGAAATTATGTCTTGGTTTACAGTTTGATGCATTGCTATTAACTAAGGTGTAAAATGCCTTTCAACGTATAAAAGCTATTAATATTTAATGTGGTGCTCTTCTATTTAACAGTCTTCACAATAATGTGCAAAGAGTAAAAATAATGCTTTGTATTTATGTACACATGTCTCCATGGAGCCCAGAATCTTCGGTTGACGGGATCTAAAAATGGCTTTGTCAGGGAGAACAGGAAACTAATATCATAATTATTTTGTAGGTATTGAAACTGACACTTAGACTATGAGCAGCTACTAATGGGGACATTAAGCAGTCAAAATGATATGGATGGCTTCCTCCAGCTGTCTTCATGATCAATAGTGACCATACTAAGTAATCATAGAATTCTCACTTTATTTTTGGCTTAGAAAGACAAACTGAATGACAAAACAGCATTTTGAGGACTCAGTATTACACTAATTATTAGAATTCTCTGGCAATATTTTGTATTACTTCCCTTTGCTTTGGCAATATGTGAATAATATAAACATATCATTTATTTTATTTCTTCGCTCTCTCACAAAGAGTCATGTACCAAATTATTATAATTTTAAGTATTTTCCAAGGAAAGGAAACCAATAATTAAGTGAAATACTATACTGTTTTATCTTTAAAAATCTGTTTTATAGTGTGAAAAAGCAAGCATTGTAATGCTACTGTATTGTGAGTTGGGATTTTTTTAAGTTCTATCTTTGGAGTGAGACTCACTGATTTGTACAGTGATGAAATTGTAGCTCCAAACTGTTCATTTCTTTCCTTTACCTTCTTTGTCAGTCAGAGATTCTAGATAATGGATAAAACCAGTGAAAGAGAGAGAGAGAGAGAATGGAAAATTTCCCCAATTTATATCAGTGGTCTTGAACCCTTATCACCATAATCATCTTGAGGGATTTTTTAAAGTACAGATTGCTAGGCCCCAACCTATAGTCTGATTCAGTAGATTTGGAATAGGGCTCAAAATTTATATTTGTACAAGTTCCCAGATGATGTGAAAGATGCTGTTCCATGGAACACTGATTTTGGAAAACCAGTGACATAGAGAATGGGACTTCTACTTTTATTCTTTACAAAGGCATAATTATGACCTGATTTTTTAAAAAATTAATGTCAACCAAGCTATAGATTGTGGAAGATGGGGGGGGTGCAGGGAAGGAGAGAGGGGAAAGAAGGAAATTAAACTCTTTCTATTCAAGCAGAGAAATTCCAATCCTGGCTGTAAGTTAGCAGCAATTGTAAGGTCACTCTCAGATGAGACTTGTGTTTGCATTCCATTTCAATATTCATTCAATAAATATTTATTTATTTTTTGGAGCACTTATCATGCAATAGGCTTGCACACAACAAAGAGAAAAGAATGGTTCTTGCATTCTGTAGAGCTAAATTTGCACTTGATACTACTTTATTTAAATATACTCAGTATGCCTTCAATTTTATTGCATTTTTGAACCTGCCGTGAGTTCCACATATATGAGTATAATTATTTACCTCTTACTTATCTCAACACATAATTAGGAGTTATAAATATTTTCCCATTGGCACTGTCTCTGCGTCAGGGTCTAAAGAGATGATGAAAACAGCTCTGAGTGTTGATAGATTTAATACTGGGTCACTCACTCATAGGTCTTTGGACTGGAAAGCTTAACATGACAGAAAAGATAAGTGTAACATAGGTATTTCAGTGAATGGAATCATGAAAACTGAAACTATGTGAAACCTATAAAAAAGACTGTTCAAACTCATTTTAAATTGCATCTCTTTGGTCATTAATGTAGAAGATCTATCTTAATAATCATGTTACCAAATACAAGTATTTTCTTAAAATAGTAGTAACTGGCAATGGCAAAATGGTATTAACATAGCATCCTTCATATACTAACAATGAGAATTATAGTCTAATACAATTTGACAATGTACACTAAGAGCTTTCAAAACATGCTTAGAATTTTTGAACCAATGTTTCCATATGATCAACTTATAGAAACTGAAATAGAAATATGTAGAATGGTTACACACTGACTTTTGTCATAATGTTGGTTTAAATACCAAAGTATTAAAAATGTAGCTCAATTGTCATAAATAATGTCCATTTATACATTTTTGTACATTTAATAATTTACAAAATAATTATATAAGTGAATTCATGGTACAAGTTTGAAAAAATACAAAATTCATAGGTCATTTCTCAATTCCTAAACCTAAGTAGACAGAGGAAAAATGCTTCAAAAGAAATACACCACATATTGAAAGTGGCTATTTCTGTATTTTGTTAGTTCTTTCTCTTTGCACCTGACAGTGTTTTCCAAATTCCATCTAAAGAGAATATCGTTTTATTATATGACAAAAAATGAGTGTGTGTATGTTTTTGGGAGAGATCAGGGAGCATATTCGTAGGTGCCATGTATGGACACTTCAGGATCTGGGGCTCAGGTGCAACTCACTGAGATGTCTTTGCAGCATTATGTAACCATAACCATGCCCTTATGCTGTTTTACTTTCATACACTTGTCAGTGTTCCCAGATAGATCAAAACTTTGTCTTTAAGGACAATGTTCCCTTTATTAGGTAAAAAGAAAAGAACAGAAGCCTAAGTAAAACCTGTGTGTCCTGATTGTTCACTGAGTTCTGAGCAGCCTTGGTGCCTCCCCTCACAAGCACACTAGTTTCCTGTCTGTAGGCATTCCTCACAAAGAAAGGCTGTGGGGAAATATTTCTAAGAGGAGCTGACATGCTACCATACTCCTGTCTACAGCTAACTCCTCACAATGCTTTTATGGTGCTACTTCATGGTAACACTATCGAACTATTAATCTTCACTACTATCTTGTGAAATGGGTACTCTTATTTTTTCCACTTGAGAGACAGCAAAATGAGGCTTGAAGGTGGCCAGTAATTTGTCCCACAACTGGGAGGAGGTGAATCCAGGAAGCAAATCTACTGGCTCCAAAGCCTGTGTTGCTTCATAATAGCATGCCAAATAATCTATCTTTCATAGTGTTACTTCAAACATCAGAAAATGTGAAAAGGAAAGACCTTCAATGTATGATTGTGCTTGAGAGTGAAAAAATGTTCTTTTTACTCTGGTCACAAGCATGGCTCCTAGGTGTAAATCCAGTGAACTCTGGGAATTAATACCATACATTTCATTTTCACCAAGCCTAACCTAGAACTTGGGATATGAGGGAGTTTCTATGCTGATTTTGAGCATCTGTCACAGCAGCTGTGTCCCCAGCTGCTCCATTTCATTATTGCATTACAGAGGCAGGGGAGTTTGTTTTTAAAAGTGGTCCTTAACTTTTTAGTAATTAAAGGAAAACAGGATGCATAATATCTGAAAAAGTTAGCTTTGAGTGATTAATATTTTTAGTTGATGATTTCCAAGGCATGTTATCACTACAATATAATTCATGGTTAGGGGAGTATATCTTCTTTGGTCTTAAAAATATTTTTTCTTGCCTCATGAGATAACAAATAGCAATTAATGAACCTTCAACATAAGGTTCATATGCTCATTTTTTCAACCTTGAGTGTGGGAAGCCTAGAAAAAATCTATTAATAAAATATAATATATAATATAATCTATTAATATATTATATATAAATATAATATAACCTATTAATAAAATTTAAGCTAAGCTGAAGTTCTGTAGTCATTTATTTTCCAGTCTTTCTCTAGGAGACTGGCTTTATGATTATAAGAACAATGGTTACTATGATTTGAAAACTCTAGAGCTTACCATGCAAGCTCATTTGAAAAAAATCTAGCAATAATACCTTATTAATTTAAGATCCATATTCCTTTGTTCCTTTGGTCTGTATACTTTGTTCACTGCCTTTGAAGAAAGGCACAGATTGGTTCCATATTGACAAGTAAATATTCTGGATGCATTGAGAAACCCAGAATTTAAGAACTGCTTTCCAAATGTGTGTGAATGTTTCTTGTGCTTGAACATTTGGAGTTACATTTCCTATGCCTAGTTTATTTGGAGGTGATTTCACAATTGGAGAGAATAGCAGTTTGGGAAGATTGTCAGATGCTCAATAGGAGTTAAAGTGCAGAACTCCCTTAATCCCAGTGCTCAGTGTTGCTAAGATGTCATGTTTTGGAGTTTTCACATTAATTATAATAGTGGTATTGGTGGTAGTACTAGACAGCTAATCTTTTTTTCTCAAACATAGACTTCATCTACTTTTTAAAATAGTACCTTCTGGGACAAGCATTTGGCCTAGAGTTAAGACATCCGTGTCCCACACTGGCATACCTGGACTTGCTTGGGTTCCAACTCCAACAACCTGAACACAGATCATAGGAGGCATCAGTTATTACTCAAGTGATTGGGTCCCTGGCATCCATGTGAGAAGCCCAGATAGAGTTCCAGGCTCCCAGCTTCAGGCTCAGCCCAGCCATAGCTGAAGCAATAATTTTCAAGAGTAAACCAGTGGATGGGAGCTCTTTCTCTTTATGTCTCTGTCTCACTCATTGTCTCCCTGCCTCTAAATAAAAACTTATTAATAATGCCTTCCTATGAACTGTGCCTTTCTTGTGAATGTATGTTCAGAGAATCTTTATTTTATACACACACCAGCCATGCACATAAATACACAAAAAATCAACTACCTGTTCCAAAATTGACTTTGTCTATGAGTCCTTCCTTACCTATTCAAGGCAGAATCAATAATTCTTTCATCTTTCATTTGTTTTCCCATAGTGTTGGGTGCATCCCACTGCTGTAGCACTTTTCACATTGTATTTCATGAAGCTCTGTGCATTTTCTTTCTCTCCCAGAATGTGGACCACTAGAAAGCAACAGCCAAGGTTTGCTTATCATCGATCCCTTGTGTTTAGGACACAGACTGACACATTTTTTGGATTTATAGTAAGTGTCTGTTGTTACTTTTGATTTTGGAAATACTAAGGAAAATTTCCTAGGAATGGCATCCATCAAAACTTCTTTCTCAACACCTTATACAGAAATTTTAAGAACTTGGGTCTGGTACTGTAGCTCAGTGGGTTAAAGCTCCAGCCTGCAGCGCTGGCATCCCATATGTACTCCAGTTCGAGTCCCCGGCTGCTCCACTTCAGTGGAGGATGGCCCAAGTCCTTGGACCCCTGAACCCAAATGGGAGACCCAGAAGAAGCTCTTAGCTCCTGACTTCAGCCTGGCCTAGGCCGGGTCTTTGCAGTCCTTTGGGGGAGTGAACCAGTGGATGGGAGACTTTCTCTCTCTCTCTCTCTCCCTGCCTTTCAAATAAATAAATCTTTAAAAAGAAAAAAAAAAAGAACTCTTGAGAAGGGTATTCTAGACATGAGCAGGAGCAAAGGCAAGATCATAAAACATACCTTGTGTATTTGGGGGATGGTATGACAATAGGAGGAGAGGGTTTGGGTCTGGCAGATAGTGATATGCATGGGTCTGTGTTATGGAAACATCGAGGATGATGGGGTGGATGGCATCCTACTGGAGGTTACTGGAAGTAGAGCAAATGGTAAGCAACTGCAATTCCTGAGGAATTACCATGACACATCTGTGTTTTTTCATCAAGAAGAGGAAATAAGAATAGCTATTTGTTTTGTTCTTTTCCCCCAGCTGAGAGATCAATCTGTCCTCTCAGATAGAGGGAGTATTTAATGACTTATGATGGAAATTGTGCATTAATTTGCGAAGAGTTGAAGATTACAACTTCTCCTATTTAATAAGTGTTATCTAGAGTGGTGTTTCTTTTGTTTGCTTCCTTGTATCCTGAAAATGCATTGTGTTGTAGCCTGGAGAGCTAATAGACTTGTGATCTGAAAATATAAAGGTTTTCAATGACTAAAAAAAAATAAGAAACACTGCTTTTGAAAGTTGACTTCCTGAAAAGTATATATATGTGAGTACTTCAAAAAGTTCATGGAATGTGGAATTAAAAGGTTAATTTAGGGACCAAACTTGTAGTGAAGCAGATTAAGCTGCAGCCTGTGACACCAGCAACCCATTTCAAAGCATCAGTTTGAGTCCTGGCTGCTCTGATTACAATCCAGCTGCCTGCTAATGTCCTTGGGAAAGTAGAAGATGATCCAAGTACATGGGCCCTGTCACTGACATGGGCCCTGTCACTGACCAGGATGGAGTATAAAGGCCGTGGTTTTGGCCTATCCCAGCCCCAGCCATTGTGGCCAGTTGTGGAATGAACCAGTTGATGAAAGATCTCTTTCTCCTATCTCCCCTATCTCTGGTACTCTTCCTTTCACATAAATCTGTTTAATAAAAGATAAATTTATTTTGTTGCAAAAAATTGAAATCAATTTATACAAGAGGTCTTTAAAAATTCATGAAAATGCATATTACAAAAAAAGTATATATGGATTAAATATACATATATATGTATAATTATGCATGTATATGTATAATTATGCATGGCTTCTTATATGTGTGCATAAATATATGTGGATGTATATATAGTCCATGTAAGACCTAAATTTTAATGCATGCTTAATACATGCTAGACATAGATATTAAGATTGTTACATGTGTGGTCTCGTTTAACATTATGAAGTTGATACTATTATCCTAATTTTAGACATGAAATAAATTAAAAATGCTTTATTAGGATTTTCCCTAACTCACATGAGGAAGCAGTGTAGACGAATTTAATCCCACAATATCTGACTAAAGACTGTGTCTAACCAGAGATATTTTGACTCTGGCTTCAATGGAGCATCAGTGGGAGGTTAGATAACTGACAGTGTTGATCAGACTCCTCTTTACTGAAGGAAAGCTTTGGTGGACCCCAGGTAGCCTCTAGCAGTCCAGGGATACATGACTTTCATAAACCTTCATATTGTCATCACTCACTACTGCTCAACTGAGACTGTACCAAGAGGCTTCTGAGTTCCCTCGATTACGTTGGCTCCACCTCCAAACCCTTTTTCATACTATAGACTAAGTTGAGTTTTCTAGAACACACATCTTTTCATCAGTTTCCTGCTTAAATCCTTCAGTGGCTTCTCATATCTTTCTGAATGTTTTAAACTGAATGTTTCTGAATGTTTTAATGTGGTTCATAAATGCCTTTATGGACTCTACTTATCACTCTGTTTTCCTTCCACTCTCATGTACCACGACAACTTTCCACAGCTCCATGTTCATTCATATTCGGCTTCACACCTGCTGCCTGCTGTAACAACAATTTGTACACCCCCACCTCCTTCATCATGCTTCATATATTGGAACACATTCTGTAGGAAGTTGCCCTAAAGTTAGGTTAACTTCAGTTAGTTAGGTTAACTAATGTATTTCTGCTAGTTGTCCTTGCAGCGTTCTTGACTTCCCTCTCATAGAGCATCATGTAATCACAATGACTTTTTTTTTACTTCCTACTTTAAATGATGACGGAATCATTTCTTCAACATGTATGGAAAATGAAACAATGTTACTCATTCTTTTGTTTTCAATTCTTAATACAGTAAGACCTCAACATTTTTGTTATGTGAATCAATTAAGGAAGACATCATTTAAATATTAATTGGTAACTCTGAAACATGATTTTAAGTGTTCAAGAAGCATAAATTCAGCAGGCACCGCAGTTCAATAGGCTAATCCTCCGCCTGCAGCACCAGCACCCCGGATTCTAGTCCAGGTCGGGGCGCCAGTTCTGTCCTGGTTGCTCCTCTTCCAGTCCAGCTCTCTGCTGTGTCCCAGGAGTACAGTGGAGGATGGCCCAAGTCCTTGGGCCCTGCACCCGCATGCGAGACCAGGAGAAGCACCTGGCTCCTGGCTTCAGATCAGCGCTGCACGCCAGCCGCAGCACACAGACCGCAGTGGCCATTGGGGGGTGAACCAACGGAAAAGGAAGACTTTCTCTCTGTCTCTCTCTCTCCCTGTCCACTCTGCCTGTCAAAAAAAAAAAAAAAAGTGGTATAAATTCATTCAATCCACATAGAATTATTTTCTTTTGCTACTGTTATTGTGCCCAATGTGATGAGACAGATGCTTCCCAGGGAGTTTGGGGAGCCTGTTCAAGGTCTCTTAATGGCAATGCTAGCAACTGATCCCAGACTGTCTTGCTTGAGATTCTTGATTACTACTTCTGCCTTTCTGTGAAAATTTAGGGTCAACAGATTGGTATTTTTAGGTAATACTTGGAACCTCAGGGTACTCAGAAAAGAGGAAGCATAGGAACCAGTTTAGTTCCCATCTCTACCACTGATAATTGTCTTTTCTGTGATCTCTGTGAGTTAGCTTAAGATTAGGCAGCATTTAAAAACTGTGGAGGTCCTTGTTCTGGAAATGACAAGGATGTGAACCAACTGCACTGTGAAGAAGGTAAAATGTTGAGAGGCAATTACCAAGTGACTGTGAGCTAAGATAGGCAATCTAAGCCCCACCTGAAGACTTCTTCATGTTCTTCTCTCCACTGTTTTAGAAGTGCTTAATTTCATCCCAATATTCTCTGATGGAGAAGTTGGATTCAGGTCGACCAATTAAATAACCACCTTAAAAACACCTAGGGGATTGAAATGAGTCTCTATTATCATATTTAATATGGCACACTATTTCCAATAATATTAACTTGCACAAGAAATGCAGATCATTGCCTAGTCCATTGGCTAGCACATAGTGGGCAGTCTGCAAATATTAGCTCTTTAGTTCACTACGACTGATTTTATTTTTCCTGTGAGTTCTCAATGACATTACCTTTTCCCCATCTCTAACAACTCATCAAAAAAAAAAAAAAAAAAAAGGAAAACTAATAAGCATTCTAGCTAATTTGGTACATGTTATTATTATAATCACCATGGTACCCAGTCTCTTTACTGAAAGCAAACAAATTTATAGGAAGAAAAGTGTATCCTTTGCTCTCTCATTTGAAGTGATGAAAGCATTGCCTTTTTGTCCTATGTTGTCTTTTGTCAGTAGACTTGGTTTTCCAGTGTCTTCACTAGAAATATTAATTGTGGCCGTATATACTTTGAGGGAATCAGCAAGTTTTATTAAATATTAGACAAGCCCATCTTTCACTTTTGAGAAATACCAACACATGACTATATCTAAAGATTGAATGTTAGATGATGTTAAGACATAAAAAAATTAATAAATTCACATGTTACATTTCTTATTATAATTTTCTTTTAATGACAAATGCCCTAGTGGCCAAGCACTGAAATTAAGTTCTTGCTAGGGAATGAAAGATAAGTGAAATTGAAATGTATTTTTTATGTAAATCCATTTTCACTTATTAATAGTACTAAGTGTTTAAATTAATGTAGAACAGCTCACTTATTGCAAATAAATGCAAAGTTCTAGTAATGCAAATGTAAAAGGGACCACAGTACTGCATATTGTTATCCAAATTATGTCCATCTAATGATCAAGTTGCAGTAATGACACTCAGAAAATACACTCACAGCAGTTGGTAATCTGCCCACAGTATACAATTCTGAACAGATTATGTGTGAGGTATTTTAGTCCTTCTCTCAGCATGTTTCAAAGAAGCCTTTGTTGTTTGAACTTTGAAAGCCACAGGAAAACATTTTTAGTGGTTTTTCTTCAATTTTGAGGAGTTGGGTATATGGTTACTCATTACCTGAATCCACCAGTAATTTTTACTTTGATGCACACAGCTCCTTATTTTATGATGTGTGAGGAGGCTGCAGCATTTGATGGCCAATATTTGTCCTGCAACATGTGAAATTTTTAAAAATAAAGAATTAATAAAGCAATTCACACTAGTCAGCTTCCTAAATGTCTTTGCAAAAATTGCTACCATTTTGTGGGTGGCATGGCACAATGGATTAAGCAGCTGCCTACAATGTCAGCATCCTATCTCAGAACACTGGTTAAAGTCCCAGCTGCTTAGCTTCCTATCCAGCTCCCTTCTAATGTCCCTGGGAAAGTAGCAGAAGATGGCTCAAGTTCACAGATCCCAGCCACCCACGTGACAGACAGGATGGAGTTCCAGTCTCCTGGCTTCTGCCTGGCCCACCCCAGCTTTTGCTGCCATTTGAGGAGTGAAACAGAGAATGGAAGATCTCTCTCTGTCTCTGTCTCTCTGACTCCTCCTCTTTCTTTCTTTGCCTTTCATATAAATAAATCTTTTTTTTTTAAAAAAAGAGCGACTATTTTAACATAGGCATTATTTCTATCCATTGTTCTATAAACTAAATAAGTAATAATTATTTAAGTCTCAAGAGAATTTTCTAAAACATTTGGTTGTGGATATAAACAAATGTGAAAAAATGATCACATAAGAATTCTAATGTGCAAATTTCAACCCAGTACAGTGTAAAACATCATTTATAATGTATATTTCGGATCTATGAAGGGTGAATTGAAGAAATATACTACATAAAATTGTGTTAAAATTTAGAAATGAAATTAATAATTTTGTGTGAGTTTTAGTATTTCTGGGTGACATTGATTTTAGAATTTTTCGCATATATTTCTAAATTTATTAAAAACAAAGCAAGCAAATGTATATTTTGTGGGTAGGTTATTTGCATAGTTGGAATTCTTGTACATAAGGAAATCATATTATTGTAAAATAGCATTATTTTAATTCCAAAACAATCATAGATACAGATTTATTAAACAGTTGCTGCAAGATGCATGGGGTTGTATTCTGGTGATCATTCTGATGATCAGAATATGAAACAATTTGCGATAGGAATGTCCAAGCACACACCTGTGAATTTCTGCAGTAGCCTGGAGAAAAAGAAGAAAAAACCTAAATCAGTGCTGTTACTTCATGTACACATTTGAAAATTTAATTGAGTAATCAGCCATGCTGTTTGCAAAGTAGACAAACAAATACAGTATTAGCATATCACACTTGGCGGCTAAACTTTAGATGTTAAGAGAACATTGTGACTATCATTTTTCCTAGGAAACATAAGTTAATCATGTCTGCTTAAGACCTGGTGCCTCTGGGTTCCAGAAACTCTTCAAACTGTGTATATGTATGTAGCATTTAGGCTTAGGTTTAACTTCATGTAACAAGAAAAGCAAAAAAGAAAAGAGAGAGAGAGAGAGAAGAAAGAGAAAGAGAGAAAGAAAGAATGAAAGAAAGAGAGGAAGGAAGGAAGGAAGGAAGGAAGGAAGGAAGGCAGGAAGGAAGGAGGGAGGGAGGGAGGGAGGAAGAAAGAAAAAGAAAAGAAAAAGAGAAAGAGAGAAAGAATTAAAGAGAAAGAAAGAAAGAAAGAAAGAAAGAAAGAAAGAAAGAAAGAAAGAGAAGAAAAACAAAGAAAGCTTAAGTTTAATAGAAGTTTATTTCTCCCTCATGTAAAAGAAATTCCTAAGTAAGCTATCCTGGGCTCCCATGGCGATTCCACATTGTTCTTAAGGCTTGTGTTTCTGCTTTGTCATTATCAGCTTAGAGTATTCAAAAGTAAGGGTTTAAATGATGACAATAATATAATCCCACCTGTAGTACTAGCCACTTCCCTTTTGCCATAATTTTGCCATAGGCACACACATATTTCTACTTATACTACAACTTTGTTACACAACCATAGTCAACTATTAAAGTGAGGCTGATATTTTTGTAGCATAGCACATTTTCCATGATTCTGTTACTGAAGAAGGGAAAATAGATATTGTAAGATAATTAGCACAAAAAGCAAGTTTCTGCAGCACAGTCATGCCGTGGAAATTGGAGGTTGTTTATTGAATTTCAGCTACACTGTATTCATATAAGTATCCATATGCAAGTATCCATATGCTTTAGTGCTCCCCTTCTAGGAAACTTTATGAGACTGGAAAAACAGATGGTGACATCCTTCCTAAACTTATCTGTGTATAAAATGAAGGGGGATTGGCCAGATTCAGGTGAGCCAGGAGAATATTGGAGTAGATGTTCTGATCTCAGCCTCCATAAACAGAACAACTGAGGACATTGAGAAACAGCAACAGACTCAAATCACTTTGGAGAGCCCTTCCGAAAGAGTAGATCTGAGATCTCATGTCAAAAATATAGAAAGGTAGCAAAGCACCATTCCTGATTCAAGAATAGTATATTTAATGCCTGTTTATAGTAATTATAGTAATTTATTTTATGGAGAACAAGGGAACTGATGACTGCACAACTCTTTCACCTTAATTCACATACAGAGAAAGTGTACTCCATACCCCATGAGTAGTGATGTATTTGAACTGGGAAAGGCATCAAATAAAATTAAAGATGGAAGGGGATATATATTTGACACAGTAATTAAGAGTCCACTTGATATACCCACATCCCATATTGGAGTACCTTCTCTATTCTCCATTCTAGCTTCCTGCTAATGTGCACCCTGGAAGGCAGGTGATAGCCAAAGTACTTGAGTCCCTGTCACCTGAAGTAGACCCAGACTGAATTCCTAGTTCCTAATTTCTTTCTGGCTCATATCTGGGTGTTCAGCCATTTGGAGCTTGAACCAACAGATGGGTGATATTTTGTCTGTCTTTCTTTCTTGCTCTTTGCCTTTCAAATAAAATAAGTTAAAGTTTTAGAAGTGAAAGGAAAACTTACTGGAAAAAGAAAATTTTTTTCTTTTGACTTCATGTGACAAATGGCCTTGTATTTCCTTAATAAAAGCATATATACTAAAGGAGTCTGAAAATTAACACATGGTACAATGGGATCAGTAAATACTCTCAAATTTTGCTTTCTTTGTTCTGCAGTTTATGACACATGACTAATATATTGTGTCTGTTGTGTCTGAGTAATTGAGTAAGAATTTGATAAGTATAGCTGTTTTTCCAGAATTTATGACCACATTCCTTGGACAGTAGCATTACTAATAGTAGTCAAACTGACAAAAATCAAGAAGATGATCATTATTTCACTCTGAGATGAATGCGGTTCTACAAACAGAATTTCAAAATGGTGTGTGTATGTGTGTGTATGCACATACTTTCAATTTATTTAATTAGACAAATAGAAAATAACCCAGTTGGCCACTCAGCAGTGAGTGGAGGCATGTGTGATGGTCTATAAGTGATCCTTTAATTTGTGTCAAAATGAACTTCTGGGAGCTGAATTTATAGGTTTGATTTCACAATAAAAGCATGAAAGGGGTGTGTTTTCCATCTCCTCTGTGTCTAGATGACAGTTGAAATTTAGCAATCTCAAATGAAGAATGCAGAAAGAAGGTGGCTGTGGACTGAGGTTTGTTTGTTAAGAGTGAACATGTTCAACAGCCAAAGTAGTGAGCTACAGATATAGACAGAGAACAGTTTAGAGTGAATTCACAGAAAACCAGAGAGAGGAGTATTGAGACACAAGAGAGAAATAAAAATGGGTAAAAGATGCAGCAGATAGGCTAAGTAAAGAAAAAAACTGAAGGATTGGGAAACACAAAATGTTTTGTCATCCTATCCTAACTAAATTGGAATGCTGAAACCAGGTTCATTCCTATAAGTAAACAAATGCAAAGGATGTTGGATCATTGAATATAAACAACTCTCTGAGAAACCTGCATGTCAGGAGAAAGAAATAAGGCAGAATTAGGTCTTCTGGAAAGGCTATGAAATGGGAGAAAACTACGAAAAGTTCATGGAAGATGGAATTGAAAGTTGTGTGCTTTAGTACATTTTTTTTTTTTTACAGACAGAGTTAGTGAGAGAGAGACAAAGAGAAAGGTCTTCCTTCCGTTGGTTCACCCCCCCAAATGGCCACTATGGCAGGCATGCTGTGCCGATCCAAAGCCAGGAGCCAGGTGCTTCCTCCTGGTCTCCCATGCCGGTGCAGGGCCCAAGCACTTGGGCCATCCTTCACTGCACTCCCAGGCCACAGCAGAGAGCTGGACTGGAAAAGGAGCAACTGGGACAGAATCCGGTGCCCCAACCGGGGTGAGAATCCGTGGTGCCGGCGCCGCAGGTGGAGGATTAGCCAAGTGAGCTGCGGCGCGAGCCGAAAGTTGTGTACTTTGCTACAAAATTTTCTGAAATCTAGGCATTGCTTTTTTCCACAATGTGCAATTGCCGTGAACTTTACAAGGACTTTGCATTTGGCTAGTATGAGTTGAGATGAGCTATGAGTCTAAAATCTAATAAATTTTAAAGTATTGAAGTGAAAAAAAGAATTAAAAATATCAACTTAAATATTTTAAACAGTCTATATTAAAATAATTTTTGGGCCGGCGCTGCAGCTCATTTGGCTGATCCTCCGCCTGCAGTGCCGGCACTCCGGGTTCTAGTCCCAGTTGGGGCACTGGATTCTGTCCCGGTTGCTCCTCTTCTAGTCCAGCTCTCTGCTATGGCCTGGGAAGGCAGTGGAGGATGGCCCAGGTCCTTGGGCCCTGCGCCCCCATGGGAGACCAGGAGGAGGCACCTGGCTCCTGGCTTTGGATTGGCCCAGTGCACCAGCCTTGGCAGCCATTTGGGGGGTGAACCAACAGAAGGAAGACCTTTCTCTCTGTCTCTCTCTCACTAACTCTGCCTGTCAAAAAATAAAATAAAATAAAATAATTTTTGATCTATCAAATGAAATACAGTGCGTCAATATTTATTTTACCTGTATCTTTTTATTGTGGTTGCTAAAATTTTTTTTAAAGTTATTTGCTTCAGGTATCTCACTCTAGTAACACAAAGTGAAGACAACATTTTTTTCTTCATTTGTTTAAAGATTTATTTTTGTTTAATTGAAAGGCAGAATTACAGAGAGAGAGAGAGAGCGCGCGCAAAAGAAACAGAAAGAGAGGTCTTCCTTCCATCCACTGGTTCACTCCCCAAAAGGCTGCAATGGCCAGGGCTGGGCCAGGCTGAAGCCCAGAGCCAAGAGCTTCTTCTCAGTCTACCACTAGGATGTGCAGCCCAAGCAGGTGGGCCATCCTCTCCTGCTTTCCCAGGTACATTAGCAGGCAGCTGGATCAGAAGTGGAGCAGCCAGAACTCAAGCAGGTGCTCACATAAGATGCCAGCTTCTTAGGTGGCCACTTAACTAGCTGCTCCACAATGCCAGCCCCTGCCATCTAGATTTTTTGATAATAACATATGAAGGGGACATCAGAAGCCATTGTAAAAACTGTATTTTTTTTCTACATTAACTTAGGAATGTAATGTGTTATAGAAGAAAGAACATGAGCTCCTGGATCCAGCTTTGCTACTAAGTAGCTCTGTATCCCCAGGCAAGTTATTTATCTTCTGTGAAACTTGATTTCTTCATCCATAAAATGAGAATCATAATACTCCACCACACAGAGTAATTGTCATGATTAAATGTGAATACAAAGGCCTGGCAGAGTGTGTGCAACATAATTTGTACTTAATACAGATTTGTCACCATATTTCCTTGCTATGTGACCTGTAACTCTTGAAAAAATACAGAATTGATCAGGTGCACTGTAAGCCTCAAATTCAGAGAAGCCTAAGACGAGGGTAAGATAAAAAGGGATCAAGGTCATTGATCTTTTACATCAGAAATCAAAATTCTTCCAAGATTAAGATACAGTTGACAGTTAACCTCAGCTTCTTTGGAAGGACAACACAAGAAAATTTATTCAAAGACACATAAAATCTACATGTACTTGCATATACCTGTATATATATAATCATATGTACATGTGTTTACATGTAGAGGTAATAGATATTCTTCAGCGGACCACATGAAATTATATGAAGCAATTTTATAAACTAGAATGCACTGATATAAGTATGAATATTGATGTTATTTCTGTTCTAAAAGAATTTCACTCACAAGAAATTGAAAAAATGGAGAAAAACAGAGCGTAACATCCGGGGGATAAACAGTAGGAAATGTTGAGATGGTGATGAAAGAAGAGAAAGCAGAGAGATATAGAGACCATAGAATTTACCAAAATTCAAAGTTGGAGACATGCATGTAGCTAGTATATGCTGCTCACAATTTACTTCTTTGCTAGTCTTGACACATTCTCATAGAATGCACAAAGTAGCCACTGCGCCTCCATTTTAGAAACATTGTAGTTCCTTGTTAATGTCAAGGTGAACTCCTAAAGATCTCTTCCATTCTGCTTAACCTTGTTTCTACCACTGCCTCCTTCTCTTCCCCCTGCCTGTGCCCAGAATTGCTAAACCCCACATTCTGCCACCATTAACAATACCTTCATTCCCTCTCCCAGCCTCAACTCTTTCAAGTAATATATTTAGTACTTAGAAGCTGCCTCAAATTAAGAAATAGGTGCAAGGATTTATGATAAATTCCCATACTTTGTAGTATCACCTAATTCAGGAACATGTATCCACACTGGGTCCATCAAATTATCTAACAACATTTATTGATAGAAATTTGACAAGTCAGATTATTTTTAGATTAAATCTTGTTTGCATTACTGTTGTGAACAGTGCTGTATTTTTAAATGATGTGCTTAATGTCACAAATTCTAAGAAAACTTTGTGTTACAACAAATTAGAAAATCTAATTCAAGTCAGCTCAAATGGAAGGATTTATTATGTTGCATAAGCGTGTTCCAGGTTTGGTAAGATTTTCTCCAAAGGTCAAGATGTAATCAGGGACCAGCACTGTGGCAAAGTGGGTGCCTACTGCCTACGGTGCTGGCATCCCATGTGGGTGCCAGTTTTGGTCCCAGCTGTTCCACTTCTGGTCCAGCTCTCTGCTATGGCCTGTGAAGGCAGTAGAGGATCGCCCAAGTCCTTGGGCTCCTACACCCACATGGGAGACCCCGAAAAAGCTCCTGGCTCCTGGCTTCAGATCAGCTCAGCTCCAGCCGTTGCAGCCAGTTGGGGAGTGAACCAGCAGATGGAAGACTTCACTCTCTCTGCCTCTCCCTCTCTCTCTGTGTAACTTTGACTTTAAAATAAATAAATAAATCTTTACAAAAAGATATAATCAGAGCCCAGTTTTCCTAGGTATACTTCATTTATTCATGCTCATTTTATTTGGAGGAGCCTTTCTCTTCCTGGCTCCAAAGTGCTGCCAGTAAGTCCTGTGACTGAAAGTGTTCAGATTTAAGTTACACAAAGAAAAGCGAAATTTTCTTATCATAAATCCCAGTGAAAATTTCAGTGTATCTGATTGACTTTAATTGGATCACATGTCCATCTCTAAACCAATCACTGTTCCCACAATGATGAGTCACATTGGTTGGCTTAGAACTCTGTCATGAAAAGCCAAATTCTAGGAATGAAGGGAAAATGGACCCTCAAGAGGAAAATGGGGATTTATTTAGCAGAAATAATGGATACTTTCTCAAGTACAAAAGCAATGAACAATCCACTAAGGCCCTCTTGGCATAGCACTCTGACTCAGCAGAGCTTAATGCATGTGAAATATAGAGTTCTGAAGAGTAGCTTGGGTTGTATGGGCCAAAGAGATTTTTGGGATATAGTATTTCTCTTTAAGAGTAAACAGTATATATAAACTGCAGGTGCAATGACTGGAACAAAAATCAGGCTCCTTAATGTAAGATTACACTCCAGGCCACTTTTTTTTTTTTTTTTTTTTTTTTTTTTTTTTTTTTTTTTGACAGGCAGAGTGGACAGTGAGAGAGAGAGACAGAGAGAAAGGTCTTTCTTTTCCGTTGGTTCACCCCCCAATGGCCACTGTGGCCAGCGCACCGCGCTTATCTGAAGCCAGGAGCCTGGTGCCTCTTCTGGTCTCCCATGTGGGTGCAGGGCCCAAGGACATGGGCCATCCTCCACTGTACTCCCGGGCCACAGCAGAGAGCTGGACTGGAAGAGGAGCAACCGGGACAGAACTGGCACCCCAACCGGGGCTAGAACCTACTAGAACCTGGTGTGCCGGCGCCGCAGGTGGAGGATTAATCTATTGAGCTGTGGCGCCAGCCATTCTGCATGGTTTTTGTTTGTTTGTTTGTTTGTTTGTTTGTTTGTTTTAAAGATTTATTTATTTTGGGGCCAGCACTGTGGCACAGAGGGTTAAGCCGCCATCTGCAGTGACAGTATTCCAGATGGGCAGCAGTTCGAGTCTTGGTTGCTCCACTTTCTATCCAGCTCCCTGCTAATGTGCCTGGGAAAGCAATCGAAGATGGCCAAAGTCCTTGGGCCCTTGCACCCATGTGGGAGATCCAGAAGAAACTTCTGGGTCCTGCCTCCAGCCTGGCCCAGCCCCAGCCATTGTGGCCATTTGGAGAGTGAGAGTGAATCATTGGAGAGGAGATATTCTCTCTCTCTCTCTTCTCTCACTGTAACTGAATGTCAAATAAATAAATAAATCTTTAAGCAAATACATTTATTTGTTTTTAAGTCAGAGTTAGAGAGAGAGAGAGAGAGATCTTCCATCCACTGGCTTACTCCCCAGATGGAAGCAATGGCCAGGAGTAGGCCATGCTGAATCCAGGAGCTTCATTTGTATCTCCCATGTGGGTAGCAGGACCTAAACAGCTGGGCCAGCTTCCACAGCTTTCCCAGGCCATTAGCAGGGAACTGGATCAAAGTGGAGCATCCAGGACATGTACTGGTACCCATATTGGATGCCTGCATTGCAGGCAGAAGCTTTACCTGCTATGCCACAATGGATCCTTGGTCTATGTTTTGGTATTAATTAGCTATTCATTTTTCCCCAGAGTCAAGGACATACCAATACTTATATTTTAACAGAACTTTTAAAAGCATTCACTCTTCTTTCAAGAACTGTATTTTGAGTGCCCACTTTGCTCCAGGCACTTCTAGAATGCAGTGGTTAATAAGTGAAACAGAAGTCCTTCATTGAAATTAAGAAGTGTTTGTTTTTGAGGAGACAGGGGAATGAGAGGTAATAAGCAATATAAATTAGCAAAACTTATGCTCTAAGTTATTAATTAAAAGCCAAAAATTAGAGAAAGAGGCTAGAATATATTGGCAGGGAGAGGTTACAATTATTAGGATAGCAACACTGACTGCAAGGTGACATTTGAAAAAAGAGGAAAAAGAAATTAGTGAACAAGTAATAGAAGTTTTGTGCGGAAAATATTTTAGACAGAGCAACAGGATCAGGGACCATCATTTTGGACCCTTAAAACAGCATTGAGACCAATGTGGATGGAACTGAGCAAGGTGACAGTAGGAAGGGATGAAGCCAAGATGTTAGTGGTGAATGGGGAGATCATCTTGGACTTGAAATGACTCATTTTGCTATTTCCTGACTTAACATGATTAGACTTTTTTCAAATTGGGTTGTTGACATGCCTTGACTTAACATAGCTGATATGAATTTGACTACTGAAGGTCATTACAAGAATTTGGGTTATATTCTGAAAAAGATTGGGATTTTAGGGTTTTAGAGAGAAGAGTGACATGAGCTGAACTTGAACTAAATAGAATCACTCTGGCTACTTTGTAAGAGAAAGATAATGTATATTAGTAGTAAATGTATAAGAAATGATATTCTGGATACATTATAAAAGTAGAGCCAAAAGAATTCACTAATGAGTCAGATATGAGATATGACAAAAAAGAAAACAGAAAGTACTTCAATCATATTTTTGTCACATCTTGAAGTAGAATTGCCATTTAATGAGGTAAGAAAAGCTGTGGCAGTGTAGATTAGGAGAGAGAAGTGCAAATGATCAGGTGATTGTTTCTGAAAACATTGAATTTGAGCTATCTATTGAGTAATCAAGAGGAACAATGGAAAATATGAGTCTGGAGCTCATGGGAGATGGTCTAGGCTGGAGGTATATATTTAAAATTCATCCACCTGTAGTGAATATGCAAAGTTATGAGAACTGTCAAAATCTTTGATAAGAAAAAATGAAGAGAGATACAAGAGATGTGGAAGGAGGGGGAAAAAAGGAATGGGGAAAATCAAAGGAGCCTGAAAATGATGAATATTTTGATACACTGGAAATCAATAAGGAGAGTGTTGAATCCAGAGGCAAAACCAAGATCAACTACATTATTGAGCCCTGTGAGATGAGGAATGAAAACTGACCAGCCTAGTAATATAGAGGGTCACCGGGGGTCTTTTGATGAGCAGTACTTGTGGAGCAGAAAAACCCAATTGGAGAAAGTCAAGGAAATATGGAAGTAGGGAAAGTGGGAAAGGTTATCAGAGACAACAGAAGGATGATAATTTTATTGTAATTTTTATTGTTTCTTTGGATAATTTTTGGATTTTATTGAATAACATTTTTTAAAGAGAGAAATGAAATTAGGACAGTAGTTGAAGGGGCAGGTGGAATGGAGAGTTGTATGTGTGTTTTTTTAATAAAGTAGGAGAAAAATGAGACTACTTCATTCTCTTGATAATGATCAGAGAACAAAGAGCTAAACATAGTGGTGCACTAGTTTTTAGTAGTTGAGTGAGGAAAGGATCTCCAAGTCACCTGGAGTAATTGTTCACACAACCAGGAGCTCAGTGAGTTCAGATTAATAACTTTCATTGGATGTAAGGTCATAGGTGTGCTCAAATGGATAAATGTTCTGAGAGAACCTTTGGGGGTTCTTTTCTAGTTGTTTCCCTTTTCCAGTGAAATAGGCAATAGGATCATCAACTTCAATTACTAATGACCCTTCCCATCTATACCTCTACTTCACCAATTCTGTCTTTAACACTCAATAATTAGTGGCTTATCCTTGTTAGACCAATCCTAAAATAAGTGCATGAGAATTTCCTGGATTATTTGTTAAAATGCAGATGCCTGGTTCCTACTCCAAACCTGCTGCACTATCTCCAGGTAGTGTAAACCAAGAATTTGCATTCTTGTTGGTTCTGATGCATGCTAAATTTTGAGAAACATGACCCGTCTCTCCTTTGGATGCTTCAATTATAAATGCCTTATCTTCTTTATATCCCTGTGAATTGTTGTATCTTTAGAATATTTTCATCTATAATTAGAAAATTTCAGACACGAATATACATCTAAAATTTAAAACTGATGGAAATATTTTTCCACTCTTATTCTTTCCTGATCACATTAAAGGACTGAAGAAAAAATATTTCCATATTATGAGCACAAGTGCACTTAAGAGGTTTCTTTTCTAGACACTAGAGAAACATAATAAGTAATGAAATACCTCCTAAGTTAAATTTCATTTCACACTTTAATCATATCATCAGATTATATACTGTCTCTAGTGAAATTAGTTTGAGAACTGAAGTTCTTGAATAAAAAAGGTTATGTATCATGCAGCCGTGTATGCTGAACTCTTAACAGATTTTCAACAGCAAGAAAGAAAATTGAGTAACTCTACATATTTTAACTTAAAAACAAACCTTTAAATACAATATATATTTTTAAATGTCATGTCATCATAGGGGATTTAAGGAAAATACTGCTAAAACAAAACAAAAATAATAATAATAAAGGTCTAGTTTCTTTCTCCAACACAAATCTTAGTTTGTCTACATATGTTGCGTTCAGTTCTTCTTTGTATCTTACATGTTGCAATCTTTGGAATAATCAGTTTATATTGCATATCTTGAGATTGTTAGATAAAAGGAAGAATCCACTAGAATTCCATTAAGAAAGACAAAGAATAGAAAAACACTGTCAAAACTGAGGTGATTCTAACAACAAAACAGTATGACAAATGATTTGATACCTGTCTGGGATCATAACCTTCAGCATATGTTAGAGTAGAAAAATGCACAGGAGGGGAGTCAGAATGGAATAATTTTAACTAAGGCCTTGCTTTTCTTTGTCAGTGAATAATTTTGTCTTTTAATCAGGGTAAAGTTAAAAAAAAAAGTGATCAACTTTGAATTAATTCTGAGGTTATTAGTATTCTGAGCAATTCTCCTAGATAGTTCTAGAGAATTTTATTCTTACAATATGTTACTACCATTTTCTGATTTTAATGTAAACCTTATTTTCTTTAAAAAAAGATTATTACTTCACAGCTAGATTGCTTAGCCTCTGAAGATAATACCACATAAACTTAGTGAATGCCCAGCAGAAATGAGATCAGCTAAAAATAATTCACATTGTCCTTATTTACTTAGCAATTTTTAAAGTAACATGTTCTTTGTATTATTGGTCCTAAAATATGTTGCCAAATTACTTTCAGCAATTAGTGGTTTCCTGCTCAGCTGTCTCAGTAGATATGTCCCAGCTCTTTTATATGTTTGTGGACATGAATACCTTTTTACCATTGAAGTGGGATTTGAGATTATGGCACCAGCAGGCAATTTCTTGGACAAATTACTATTTAGGCCACTAATGTGAAGGAAGGGAAGAATGTTTATTGCACCGTTAACTGACTCACGCTTCTATAGCCAAAGATTGCACCTGAGGCCACAGTGCTGGGAAACAGTCCAAAAGAAGCTCTCCACCTTCTGTTTTGAGTGACTTGTCTGTGTACTGAGAACATATTTTGATGTTCAGAGAGAAAGAACAGAGTCTATTTTATTATAGCAATGAGAGAATTTAGCTACATGTGCTGGCAGCTTCAACATTTCCATGACAATATATGAAAGATAACATTCTGCATATTTCCAATTAAAATCAATTCAATATCATTTTATAATGGTAAATATTATTTTCCATATGTAGGTATCATAATAAGCTTTTAATCCATATGTCATTTAAAATTTTTAATATTATTTATTTTAATTTTTATTTAAAAAAGAGAGAGACAGATTGATCTTGTATCCTGAATGTCCAAAACATCCAGGGCTGTAAATCCAGAACTCAATCTAGTTTTCCCACATGGATAGCAGGGGCTCAATTACTTACCCCTACACCACTACTGCCTCTCAGGCTATACATTAGCAGGAAGCTGCCATTGAAAGCAGAGACAGTACTTGAACCTGGTCACTCTGATGGGATGTGGGAGTGCCCAGAAAGGCATCTTAGCTGCTGTGCTAAATGCCCACCCCTTCAAATGTATATTTGGAGTACAACAGTTTTATTTTAATATTTCGATTCATAACCAGTTTCCCACCCTAACTTTACAAAGGCAATATGCACAATTTTAAAACCACTTAGTAATAGTTTTCCATAAGAATGTGAGACCAAACTCAGAAATATCTATGGGAACTGAAAAGGGAAAGATGGAACTAGCACTACAACCACAGTCATTTTATGTGTTAGAGTAAGGCAGTTGCTGATACTCAGCTTAAAAATAGATATTCAAATGTTGTTTCAAGGAGCCAGTGTTGGTGGCACAGTGCATTAAGCTACTGCTTGCATTGTAATGCCAGCAGTCCATCCTGGAATGCTGGTTGGAGTCCTGGCTGCTCTGCTTCCAAACCATCTTCCAACCCTCCTTTCCGCTAGTGTGCCTGGGAAGGCAGTGGAAGGTGGAAAAATTGCTTGGGCCCACCAAGTTTGGGGACCAAGATTGGGTGACCAGGGTGGAGTTGCTGACTTCAGCATGACTCAGATCTGGCTGTTGTGATCATTTGGGAAGTGAACCAGCAGATGGGATTTGTCTGTCTCTCTCTGTCACTCTGCCTTTTCTTTTAATAAATAAATAAATATTTTTTAAACAAAAAGAAAGTTTCAACAAAGTGAAATATTTAGCCAAGTGTAAGACATATTGATAGCTTGATCCTTGAGCATCCCAACAGGAGACTTTGGCCTTCAAGGCTCCTTAATGTAACATTGCACTCCAGGCCATGTTCTTCTAACCACAGAGCTACATCATTGTCTTAAACCCTCATCCGAAGGTCCTGATCAACAGCGTTCATATCGTATGTTTGTTATTTCTTTTGCTGATAGTGAACATAAATAAACCAATTACATCTACATTTTCCTTGGATAAAGGTGATTACAGAGGAAAATTGTTTTCCCACAGATAGATGGCTCAGGTAGTAGTGGAGGAAAATTGTAGCTTCCACACAGTGCACTTCTCCACAATCTGGCACAATCTGCATTTCCAGAGATAGATTTGGCATGAAGTCCCCCACTGAAGCCAGATCTTGGGTCTTTACCTTGACTGCTAATTGTCACAAACTCTGGAAATGACTTCTAGGTCTGATCAGCAATTAAGCAGCTCAGTTATTCCTTGACTTTTTTTTTTTTTTAGCATGGATCTTAAAACTGTGTCCATCTGGGCTCACAGGTTGTATGTATGATATTATACTGCTATTTTGAGGACAATGTCTGATAAAGCATCTGTTTAAAAACTGCTTTCAGGAACAGCACCCCATGGTACCACACTCTTACTAACTTCTCAGTAACTTTCTGTTTTGTTTTAAGGCAAACTGTACGTTCCCTGATGCCCCTGCTGTTCAATATAAGCATGTAAGTTTATGTGAAGTATCCTCACAAAGAGTTTTCAGGATAAATCTATACTGTCACCTTCAAAATTCAAGAACAGGACAGTAAACTCAAAATTTCTTGTCATAAGTCAGAGGAAAGTATTCAAAAGTTTATATAGAGATATTAATTTCTTATACAGTTTTTAATACTTCATTGCAACTCAGAGTAGGTATGCAAAGTAAATGCTTAGAATACCCTGAAGTGTCAGGTTTACATTCATTGTTTACACTCAAGCTGAATACTGAAAGTTTATAATCCAGACCACTACTTGAGATTTATGTGAAACAAAAAGCTGTGTCATTTTAAGATAAGTTTTAACAGAGAAAATTCAAGTTGACACATTTAAGGTCAAGTGCCTATCTATGCAAATATTCCAGAAAGAATTTGAAAGTATAAATAGAAATGGGTAGTTTCATGCCAAATAAAAATATGATAATACTACATGATACTACAATAACATTTAGTTTGATCTCTAAAGCCCTTTATATGACTTCTAAAGGGGTATTACATTTATTTTAATCTTATTTCATAGTTAAAGATATATAAAGTGGTTAAAAATCAAAATGAGATGATATATAGTTATATGATAAAATTAGTTGTGAGAGCAATATCAAAGATCACATCCAAGAGATATATTTGGATGAACACTGTGGGAAATGAATTATGAACACATCGACATTCCACTGGAATCTTCATTAGTCAAATACCACTTCAAGCATTACAGCCTTGTTGTTTATCCCATTTAATGGGTTTAGAAATGCAGCAGAACCCAGCGAAGAGTGGATTCTCTAATGGAAGCTCTCATGAAGAAAGTAAACAAAAGCAACACACAAACTAGATTTGTTGAAGTCACTGAGCCCATACTCTGAAAACTACATATGACTTATTGTAAATACTTATATGCAATATTTTGAAAAATCCATTTAATATGCTAACTCAGTCCCCTGAATCTTTAAGAACTGGTGACCTTTGGGGCTGGTGCTGTGGCATAGTAGGTTAAGCCCCTAGCAGCAGCACCAGCATCCCATTAGGATGCTGGTTCGAGACCCAGCTGCTCCACTTGTGATCCAGCTCCCTGCTGATGGCCTGAGAAAGCAGTATAAGATGGCCCAAGTTCTTGGGCTCCTGCACCCATATGTGAGACTCGGAAAAAGCTCTTGACTCCTAGGTTCAGATTCGCCCAGCTCTGGCCATTGCAGCCATTTCAGGAGTGAACTGGCATGTAAAAGACCTTTCTCTCTGTCTCCCTCCCTCTATCTGTAGCTCTGCCTCTCAAATAAATGAATAAATCTTTAAAAAAAAATAACTGGTAGCCCCTAAGTAATGGGTCAAGATAATGCATAATAATATCACCTTTGGTACTTCATGTTTACATGTTCTCTGTTGAGATTTTCTCTTACTCTGTCTCCCCTCAGAGACT
Organism: Oryctolagus cuniculus; assembly: GCF_051225735.1. NCBI lineage: Eukaryota > Metazoa > Chordata > Mammalia > Lagomorpha > Leporidae > Oryctolagus > Oryctolagus cuniculus. The sequence continues at coordinate 143,621,021 of NC_142869.1, read as the reverse complement.
TGCGTCATCCCTGCACAGCAGGAGGTCACTTCCTAACTACAGCCTGATCATTCATGTTCCTGTGTCCATCTCTCATCTGTAGGGGATATATCCCAAGACCTCCTCTATAGCAATGTTTACAAACCCCGTGAATATAATTATAAAACCAATACTCTGCACTTCCCAGCCCCTGGTTTGTATAGGATTTAGATATTAAAAACTTTGAGTTTAGCATAAAGTTTCACAGGTAACTGTATGACTTCTAGAAGTCTACACACACCCCACAGATGAAAATCCATGCTTTAGAGACCGGCACTGTGGTGCAGCGGGTTAACACCCTGGCCTGAAGCACTGGCATCCCATATGGTCGCCGGTTCGAGTCCCGGCAGCTCCACTTCCAATCCAGCGCTCTGGTATGGCTTGGGATAGCAGTAGGAGATGGCCCAAGTCCTTGGGCCCCTGCACCCACGTGGGAGACCCGGAAGAAGCTCCTGGCTCCAGGCTTCGGATCGGCGCAGTTCCAGCCGTTGCGGCCAATTGGGGAGTGAACCATCGAATGGAAGACACCTCTCTTTCTCTCTCTCTCTCTCTCTCTCTCTCTCTCTGCCTCTCCTCCTCTCCTCTCTCTGTGTAACCCTGACTTTCAAGTAAAATAAATAAATCTTTAAAAAAAGAAAATTCATGCTTTAGAAATCACCTGCCTGTCAATTATTGGTAAAGATTTTGACACTTTATAACTTCATCAGAAATTGTCTTGGATGAGAATTGGTACTCGTTGTAAAGGGCATGGGTGGCAATTCTGTCCTTCTCCAGACTCCTTATCTGCCTATTAAAAAAGGCCAATCTGCATGCTCAATTTTGTTGACTATCAAATGTGTATGATGCAGAATACACACGTGCAAATATATGTGCCTTTATCTTTTCTCTAAAGCTGAAGGAGACAAGATCTAGCAATGCATTAAGCATGTGATTCAGAGATATTTTAGATGAAAGACAAGACATGCTGACCTTAATTGTCATTTCTAATTATACTAGTTTATGAACAACATAAGGATCTGTCTCTGAGCTATCAATTCATGTGACCTATTAGCCAGGGGTAGTTTCACTCAGCAAATGTTTGATAGGAAGATTAAGTAGTATCATAAACATTGACAGAGTTCAGTTATGAATTTATACCTGTTTAAGTCATTGGATCACAGAATCCACAGACCAAGCCCAACCACCCTTAGAGTCTAAGCATCATTGCTAATCTGAACTTTAAGACACATTTTCTTATTCACTAAATTCCATAATTGCAAATATGTTTTACAGGCACAGGCTTTGGAAAATCCTTATAACTGAAAACAGTCAGTCACAGGGGATTTTTTTTTTTTCTATAAAGTCTGTAACAAACTAAATCATATGTCGTTAATATCACTACTGTAATTTGTTGTTTATTTCCAAAGTAACAAAGTATTTAAAAATTATACTTCTGTATTATCAGATGTATGTTTTCTAAAGGAAAGGACTTTAAATCATGTAAGATACCTAATATTTAGGACTTTAGAATTTGAAGCATTAAAACATATAGCTGGAGTGGGTGTTTGACTTAGCAGTTAAGCCACCAGTTGGAACATTCACATCCAATATTGGAGTGCCTGGGTTTCAGTCCTGGCTGTTTCTGATTCCACTTTCCTGCTAATGTGCACCCCAGGAGACAGCCCACAATGATTCAAGTTAACTTTCCACTTAGTTGAGAAACTCTAATTGTGTTCCTGGTTCCCATCTTTGGCCTCACAAAGCCCTGGCTGTTGAAGTCATTTGGGAAGTAAATCAACAGATGGGAGATTTCTGTCTCTCAAATGAAATGATAGTTAAAGATATATTTATAAGTGGCTATCATAAATGATTTCTCTGTGGACTCTTTCAATTTTGGAGTTTAATGGTCTCTAAAGAAATACTTGAAATATCTTTGTTAGTTCATTAGTATTTAAACAGTATTATTCATGAGTAATTGAAATATTATTTAGTAGCAACCAATACATGCTACAATATCTTTATCCAGTATGGTCAAAAATAAATTTATTTTGCCAGGGAAACTAAGATTGTCTTAGTTCAGCTGCAGTGTAGCAATTGATGTTTGGGATACTCAAAGGCAGTGTGGCCATGGTTTCCTCATAAGCTCATCCTGCTTCCACCAGCAAGCACTCCTGTTCAGAAAATCTTTAACTTGCTCCCTACTGATGGCCAGGGTTCTCTTTGCAAAAATCCTATCTAACCATCTTGGTTCTTTGATTATTCATCTGTAATGCCTTCCTAAGGATTGCAAGATAAATTTTACATCTTTTAACATCAATACAAAGCTCAGCTGAAAGAAGCAATATATAGGGAAAATTGCTGAAGGCACATAGCAACTTCTATTGTACTTCCAATTGTACCCTTAGTTCTAATCAGATCCCTAAAAGAGACCAATGCTTGAGCCTGTTGGTGTATCTGCTCCTGAAATCTCCAGGGTATTTCTTTCTCTCTTTTTTTTTTCTTTTTTTGACAGGCAGAGTGGACAGTGATAGAGAGACAGAGAGAAAGGTCTTCCTTTGCCGTTGGTTCACCCTCCAATGGCCGCCGCGGCCAGCGCACTGCGGCCGGTGCACTACGCTGATCCGATGGCAGGAGCCAGGTACTATCCTGGTCTCCCATGTGGGTGCAGGGCCCAAGGACCTGGGCCATACTCCACTGCACTCCCTGGCCACAGCATAGAGCTGGCCTGGAAGAGGGGCAACCAGGACAGAATCTGGCGCCCTGACCGGGACTAGAACCCGGTGTGCCAGCACCGCAAGGCGGAGGATTAACCTAGTGAGCCGCGGTGCCAGCCCAGGGTATTTCTTATTGCTTTTATTGAAATTTTTAAATGTTCATTTTCATCTACTTGAAAGGCAGAGTGAGAGATCCTCTGTCCATCCATTAGTTTTCTCCCCAAATGCCAGAAACAGCTGGAGTTAGGCCAGGCTGAAATCAGGAGACAAACTCATTTGGGTCTCCTGTGAGGGTGGCAGGGGCACAAGCACTTGAGCCATCATCTTCTGCTTCCCAGGATACAATAACAGGAAGCTGGATTGGAAGTGGAGGAGCTGGGATTTGAATCGGAATGGGATATGGGCTTTCCACATTAACACACTGCATTACAATGCCCACCTGGAGATTTCATTTTAAAGATAAGCCTCAGTTTGTGCAGAAAGGGATACTGGGAAAGGACATATCAAACCTATTTCTCTGTTAGCTTCAAAATGCAACTGAAAATATCACTCATTGTATCCTTCAATTTCCCCTACATCAGATGCATTGTGAAAATTAACCACTTTATTTAATGCAAATAATGCCTTGCTGACTCTTATTAAGTGATCATTTTAGAAACTGAACTTATTCCAACTTTTTTTTTTTACCTATTTCTCTTTGTGTCCAGACTCCAGAAAGATTGAAATTAAGCTCTGGTACTATGAACATGCTAGTTCTTAAGGTTACATATTTTGCTGCCCCATTATCTTTTTTTCTGTCTTGTAGCCAACCTATTTTAACCTGGTTTATAAATCTTTGGCTATAAGCCATCTTAAATCTTAAATCCCTTCAACAAAGGAATAGTTTGGACAATAAAAGTCTCCTTTCACATGGCTTTTGGGGCTCTCTAACATTTGTTTTGAGTTTCCCTTGTCAGATATGTCTTTTTCTTTTAGTTTTTGAGAAATATATAATTTATTATTTGAGATAATAAATGTTTTTAAACTTATATTATAGACATATAGAGCTCAACAAGTAAAAAATAAAAGGAAGACCCTGGTTCAGCAGGAATATAGACAAGGGTTATATTCCTATATATATATGGTGAAATGGAGTTGCTTTTGACATAAACAGCTAAGAACTCAAAGTTTTTATGACATCCCATGTGCTCTCAATCTTGTCCATCACCAGTTATGACATCTTTCTCTGAATGCCATACCTTTCATTCCCATTTCTCTGCCTGAAAGGGTCCTAATCACTCCTGAAAGCCCACATCAAGTTATGTATGAGATCTTCCACCTTCATCTGAAAGAATGTGTCCCCCTAAAACTAAGGTCCTTTCACGTCCTGAACACCCATCTATTACAAACCAGCCACATTGCCTTGTGCTTCCTGATCTCTGCTTCATTGCATTAGTACAATGTTGACCCCATGAATCTACAAACTATATTAGTTTGCTAGAGCTGCTGTAACAAAATACCAGTGGGTGCCTTCTATCACAAAAGTTTATCTTTTTTACAATTCTGAAGGCTGAAATATGAAGATTGAGCTGTAAGCAGGGCTAGTTGCTTCTGAGGCTTTACTCTGTGGCTTACAGATGCTACTTCTCCCTCTGTCTTCACAGTGTCTTCTCTGTGTGTGTATGTCTCTGCCCAAATCTTTTCTGTTAGGTACACCGGTCAAGTAGGAGTAGGGTCCATCATAATGACCTCATTTAACTTGATTACCTCCTTAAAGACCCTCTCTCCAAATACATCACATTTTGAGGTCCTGAACATTAGGACTTCAACATATGAATTTTGAGGGGATGCAATTCAGCCCATAGTAGAGAAAATATTTTTCTTCCTAGTATAAACCCTTTGCTTATTTCCTGTCATACCATAAAAACAAGTATTTGCTCATGAATGCTCTAAGGAAAGTTTCATTTTTACTACTTATAGTACAATATTTAAAAAGATGTTCCTCCCTAACATACAAAACACTGACATGCATTTTGTGTGTTGCAAAACTGCTGTAACATTGTTTTTCACCAGCTTGTTACATAAAATACTAACTTCCCTGCAGTCAGGAATTTACCTAGCAATTCTGTTATGCTGCCACCAAGTGACACCTAGATGAAACTGACTCCACATGTTTTGCCAAGTTGAAGCTTTTGCTTAAAGATTGAAGATGGTGAACATCTCTTTAAAATTCTCAAAAAAAAAAAAAAAAAAAAAAAAACATAATTTGGCATTACTATATTTTAAAATAAATTACCTTTATTAAAATGAAAATTGAATCGAAGCCTGAAGAAACACTGACAGGTAATTACATACTTCAAATATTTTAAAAATGAGCCAGCATTCATGGTCTTCTGATAAAATGCTGACATGCTAGAAAATCCATGATTTGTATTCGTTTGTAATTCTAACTGCAAGCCTCTCATGAGTCCATTCAGAGAGATACTGTGTTGATTTTGTTACTTTGTCTCACAAAGAGAGAAAAAGTATCAGCAGCATTTCAAGTGGGGAAAAGTGGTGGGCCCTTAAATTCAGAGTTGGAGTACAGCAGGAATTTCTTCTGCAGAAGGAAACTGGCCCACTCCAACCTGAGGAAAGTTCAGTGAAATGTGTACTGAGAGCTCTTCCAGTTGCTCCTGGATTCATTCACTTACCACCCCTGCCATCCATTCATGTCTTCAGCCAATGAATATCACCCCACACTGGGGCCTTTTATGACCACCTATGGGGAAAGCACCCCCTCACCACCCATTCCTTCTCTGTCAATAGCATCATAAAACATAAACTGTGGATATATATAGCTTAATCAATTTTTACTTTACTTGCAATGCAAGAAGGGAAACACTGAGGACTTCTTGATTCCTGAATGTATACCTATCAATGAGAAGAGTGTTGGGTATACTGTGGCTTATGAATACATATTGATAAAATGAACAATATTTCATTTATTAGAATACATTAAAATCTAACCTGCTTAGTCACCTGTCTTTCCTGTGACAGTTCTCACATGGGAAGAGCCTGTACATGGCGGTATGAATCCTTTCAGCCTCTGTTACTAGGAAGGGAACACAAGGAGAAAGCACTGAGTTAGATGCATAATCTATTTTATTTCACGTGAAATAGGCCATCCCCATCTATCTTCTTATCTTCCTCCTGACATTTCTGCTATTTCATATTTTAATATCATATGTCATCCATTAGAAAAATCACATTTCACATTTTAGCATTTCTTAAATTGGCTTGCATCTTTCAAATGATGGAGAAATCACAAACACAGTTGGCCAGGTAGTAGCTAGGCTGGATGTACTGGCATTGCCTGCATGTGCACAAACTTGATGGTTACTCCACTGACATGACTGGATGATTTCTTTTTCTTGAGACTTCAGTTAATAACCTATTTAAGGACTGTTTGCAGAGAGCATATGATTTCTGATACTTTCATCTGCAAACATGCTACTGAACTTGGTGATATGATCCAAGAACACATTGTGACACACCAGGTTAGCTGCTGTTTGCAACTACTACATTCCATTTGGGATGCCAGTTCAAGTCCCAGCTGCTCCATTTTTGATACAGCTCCCAGATAATGTCCCTAGGAAGTTAGCACATGGTGGCCCAATTACTTGGGCCCCTGCCACCCATGGGAGAGATCAGGATGGAGTTTCCAGCTCCTGGCTTTGGCCTGGCCCAGCCCTGGCTGTTGTAAATATTTGATGGATCTTTCTCTTTCTGCCTCCCTCCCTGCCTTTCAAATAAATAAATGTTAAAAATAAAAAAGCTGGAGCAAGGTTGGGAAGATTGCTATGGCATAGTGGGTAAAGCTGCCACCTGCAGTGCCAGCATCCCATATGGGCACCGGTTCGAGTCCCGGCTGCTCCACTTCTGATCCAGCTCTCTGCTATGGCCTGGGAAAGCAGTGGAAGATGGCCCAAGTCCTTGGGTCCCTGGATCCATATGGGAGACCTGGAAGAAGGTCCTAGCTGCTGGCTGTGGATTGGCATAGCTCCGGCTGTTGCAGCCATCTAGGGATGGAAGACACCTCTCTCTCTCTCTCTCTCTGCAACTCTGCCTTTCAAATAAATACATAAATAAATATTTTTTTTAAAAAAGTGAATTGCAGAATCGGTGGGAAAAACTTGGAAGAAACACTCCGTAGATGAGTGGAGCACTGCTTTTAGAAATATCATGTTTATGGAGCTGGCTTTGTGGCATAGCGGGTAAAACCTCTTCCTGTGGTGGGCACTGGTTCGAGTCCCAGCAGCACCACTTCTGATCCAGCTTCTTGCTAATAGCCTGGGAAAGGCAGCAGAAGATGTCCCAAGGGCTTGGGACCATGCCACTGAATTGGGAGACTGGGAAGAAGCTCCCAGCTCCTGGTTTTGGCCTGACCCACTTCCAGCCATTGTGGCCATCTGGGGAGTCAGCCAACAGACAGATGATTTCTCTCTCTCTCTCTCTCTCCCTCTCTCCCTCTCTCCCTCTCTCCCTCTCTCCCTCTCTCTCTCTCTCTTGCTCTGACTTTCAAATAAACTAATGAATCTTAAAAAAAAAAAAAAGAAATGTGACATTCTTGATGCTCTCACATGACAAAGGAAAATATTATTCTTTAAGATAAAGATATCAACAATTCTGAGCTAGGATGTGATTAGGAATGTTGGACTCTAAACATGATTTTTAGGAATAGTTCAACTTCTTTTGTTTTCTATTTTCATTTTCACTTGAGTGGTATATATTAAAATATATCAAAATAAGTGAAAAACCTATATTTATAAATATGTAATAAAATTCAAACTAATAAGAAATAATTTGTCATAATATAACTTCACAGTGTGTTTTTCTTTGGATCACATTTCAAGTGATCATATACTCATATCTTATAACTGGTCATATATTATCATCCATTAAATACAGTATTGAATGCCAGCTAAATTGAGCTAGGCATTGGAGACACAGGAGTGAGAAAAGACTACAGTTCCTGCCCTCATAAAGCTGGCCTGACCTCACAAGCCACACATCCCTGTACCTCCACTAGAGCAGGGGTAGATGAAGAAGACCTATGGGCCATTACTTGATCTAAGACAAGACACTAAGTAATCCTAATAAAAATAGATTTATTCATCACTACATCGATTCTACCTTGCCAAAAGGAGTTTTTAAGAGATAATTGAGAAGTGATAATGTGTTTAGCAAATATAATTTTTGGGAATAATAAAAATAGTTGTAAAAAGAAAATATTTACATTGTATTATATTAATTATTCCTTTGGTTTGTTTCCAGATAATAGCAGATAATTTTATACTTAAATAACTTGTCTTGGTTGCATACTCAAGGGCAATATTGCATTCTGCAATCTTTATCTTTTTCTTCATTATTTGAACTCTATTCTTTTTTCAAAAACTGATTTATGTATTTATTCATTTGGAAGGCAAAGAGAGAGTGCTTCATTCACTGTTTCACTCTCGAAATGGCCTCAACAGCCAGAGACAAACTACAACCAGGAACTCTATCCAGGTTTCCCAAGTAGGTGACAAGGACTCAAGCACTTGGGCCATCATCTGCTGACTTCTCAGGTGCATTAGCAGGGAGCTGGATCAGAAGCAGAGTATCTAAGGGACTTGGCCCTGCTCCATAAAGGATTTGCTTCACAATGACAGCCCCATAAACTCTAGTCTTAAAATATTTCACAATTATTTGGGCATCAGGACACACAAAATTAGCTCTGAAGTCTCTAATGAATAGATTTCCAATTAAGCTTGTCATTTATCTTTTTTTGTTGTTTTCTGAAAAGTTTAAATTTTAATATTTAACAAATTTGAAATTTCTGTTAATGCCATCCAGAGAAGATATTTTCATTCTCCAGAGTTTATTAAATTTAACCTCTAAAAAATTTACTGCAATATGATTTTATTGGATGCATTAAATTATATGATGAATGGACCAGGTTGGTATCACCTACTATGTTCAAAGAGAAATAATAATAAACTCAGTAAGCTAACCAAGGCTGCCTGACAAGTAATCTCACGTACATTTTCTTTATCATTTTCTATGTGCAGAACTCTTAAAAGGTATTAGTCTTTGTATGCATAGCACCTAGCACAGTGCTTAGAGTACAAACAGTCCTAGAGTGAATGTTTATTCAGTCACTAGGAAGCCTTAGAGGGATCATGGATACAGGTTTTGGAATAAGACTATGAATATGAATATTGGCTCTGCCACTTGACTAAAGATTATGTTGCTTACCAAGGAACATATACTGTATGATTCCATTTATATGAAATGTCTAGAATATGCAAATTCATAGAGACAAGAAGTAGATTAGCTGTCAGCTTTGTGGCACAGCATGTAAAGCTACTGCATACGATGCTGGCATCACATATGTGCACTGATTGTATCCCCACTGCTCCACTTTAGACCTAGCTCTCTGCTAATAGCTTGGGAAAAACAGCAGAAGGTGCCTCAAGTGTTTGTGTCCCTGCACCCATGTGGAAGACCCAGATGGAACTCTTGGATCCTGACTTTGACCTGGCCCAACCCTGGCCATGTGGCCATCTGGGGGTTAAACCAGCAGTTGGAAGATCCCCCCCCCCCAAACCACTGCAACTTTCAAATAAAATAAATAAATCTTAAAAAAAGTAAAGAAATAAGTTGATTATCATTTTCCAGGGTCAAAAATATGGATTTAAAGGGAACTTTTAATGTGTGCAGGGTTTCCTTCAAGGGTGATAAAAATATTATATAATAAGTCATTGTGAAGGTTGCACAATTCTGAAAAAATAAAATCCACCGAGTTTTACCCTTTAAAGGGGTTAATTTTATGATATGTGTATTCTATCCTAATTAACAGGGGAATATATCTTTGAACATGGTGCTTGTTCATGAGGATTTCAGAGTTGTTTAAATGTCGTGGTCTAAAGACTTTTTTTTCCATACTATGTGCCTTCAGAATCTAGAACAAGATCTTGGACAGAATGTTGCCCATTAAATGTTTGAGGAATTAATACATGAATAGATGATTTAAAGAATGAAAAGTGAATGTTGAGTAGAAGATGACAACATTAATAAAGTAGAGAAAATATGAGGGGTAGCACATTTTAACATTCCATGAAGGAATGTTAAATTTTTTTAACTAATGGATATAGGTGCATGCGTCACATAGGCATTGAAAAAATTCATTTATAGCAAAAATGAGGAAACACAGCTCAATAATTAGAGGTTCATCTTTAAAATCTGAGTATTAAAAACAAAAATATTTTGAAAGTTATATATTTGTTATATAATACACATATATACTATGCACACATTATAATACACAAAAATACATACCCACAATTGCATTAACCACATTAAGGCAATAAAAATGATTAAAATTTAGATTCAAGGGAAGATGGTAAATTTAGCTCTTGATATGTTACATTTATGAAATGTATGTGTGTTGCTTACTGTTGAAACCAGTCATGGTAATAAAGTATTTTTTGAAGTCTCTGAAAACATTTATGGAATTAATAAAACTATTTTTAAGTATGCATTAGGTAGTTAATACATGATTTTAAAACTGAAGAGTTGGGTTAGGGCTAGAGGTAAAATAGTTTCTGTTGTTAATATGAAAGCTTGAGGGAAAATCGATCACTTAAAAAAAAAATCGAGGGAGGTCTGGAATCCAGCACAATGTATGATGATTAGTTAGAGGAAAAGAAACTGTAATCTCAATTCGGTTTTCAGAATTATTTTCTATTTCTTAATTTATTGCTTTCTTAGCTCTGAGACATAAATTAACTGATACAGAAACAGAACAGGAAAGGTAAGCTAAGACTTGGAAAAATACCTGAAGCATTTTAGAAAACACACCACACAAATGAAAATTAAGTGATATGGGATAAGTTAATCTTTGTTTCAACAGAGATGATCTTGAAAACAGAATGATTTCCTTATCCTAGTCCAGTGGTGATTGAATTCAAGAAATCCATCTCTATTCTGTTTTCATTTTTATCATTAATTCTTTATGTCTGGGTCTAATAAAAATAAGTGATCTTTATCCAGGTGTAACTGTTCTGTCTTACATTCCTAGTCATCAGTAGTAGGTCCATCAAGGAGAATTGTGTGTCTGATTTGCTATTTAATTGATTTCACTGTCTCAGTAATATGAGTCACATATTAAATCTCATGACCTTGCCCCCAAAGTGTTAGCAAATATTCAGCACCCATTCCACTGAGATGTGATCCTCCAATATAGCCAATTTCCTACTTCTGTGGGCCATCAGAGATATATTAACAACTGCTGCCCTTCAGTGTAATTTGTAGCAGTGATGCTATTTCACATTTAGTACTCAAGACACAGTGAAACCAAGAGTGGAATGAGCCTAATGAGAAGCCCTGTTTTATCTTGGTAGAGTCATGAAAGGGAATGGAGAAGAGGTGCCCAGACGCAGAGGGGTCTGTATCAAGTAGATGTGCAGGTGGTGTGCAACCGTCAGCACTGCAGAGGAACAGACGGCTGCATGAGCTCGTGGGCTTGGATTCTGAGTAACAGTGCACCAGGCTCTGAAAGTGACACATGTGTTGTGTTTGATTTGCCAACCATCTGTAAACTTGATCCCAGTTTCAGTTGGCTCCAAAAGCCATGGCTTTGCTGTTTCCTAAAGAGCTCTGTCCCAAAGAGAAGCTCAAGTCTAGCAGCTCATATGGTATCAGAGCTGTTAACAACTTAAGGAAAACACCAATGTAGTATGTCAAAATCATTCACTATCTGCCTTTTTTTGTGCCTGACTAAAGCACAAATGCATCATCCTTCCCCTCCTTTAGTCACAGCTATAGTGTAGCCATCATTTTAAAGTAGCTAAACTTGATGTCAGTGTATTCCTTTTTCTATTGTTGAACATAGTCCTCTTAGGAGACTCAAACTCTCAACTTTCTCAAGATGTCTGGGAGATATGAATTATATCTGGGTCCCCATAGCAGATGTCATCCATACTTGACTGTTAGTAAAATGGTAATATTTTTGCTATAAAATTCTAATTCTAGGAATGTATTCTAAGGGAATATAAAAGGATATGTGCAGAAATCCATATAAAGGATTACTTACTATGGCTTAAACAGCCTAAAACTTAGCTATCTTTCCCAGCAAACTCAAACTGTGACAAATACTCTGTGGTTAGTAAGTAAATGTTTTAAAAAAACTTCACAAAAGAATATGTTGTAACATAATGATATAGAGCTAATAATCATAATAGATAATTACCTAGAACTTTTTATATGCCAGATACTATTCTGTTTTATAGAGACTCTCATTTATTCATCCAACAATCCTGAATGGGAAATTCTATTATTACTCCAGTTTTATAGTTGAAGAAGATGAAGCCAAGAAATTTAGCAAAGATCACGTGATGTCTTGCTGGTCTGGCTCTGAGGTTTCTACTATTAATGAAAGACTAAATTGCTTGTTTAGGTGAATATAGCAAATTGAAAAGCAGTTTATGCATTATAACCTACATTTGCATATATAAACCATATATGTGCAATTGTAAGTATGTGTAAGATAAGACTCTTAAATATTAATATTTCTTATCTCAGTAGTGAAATTAAAATTCATTCTTATTTTTATTGTTGTGGTTGTTGGAATTTCCAAAGCATTCTATACTCCATACACATTCCTGTAAGAAAAAAGGAAATTATGTTCTAGTTGTGTTTAAATCTTAACATATGATAAAGACTAATACAAGTTAATCATATAAATAGATTTCAGATCATCTGTTTGCTATTTTGGTTACTAATCGTCTGGTATACCTTTACTTTTGTCTGCCTTATACTAGCTAAAGTAACTGAAGTTGAGCCCACTACTCTTGGAGTGCCTATTTGTGTATCAGTGCTCACAGTGCTCTTGCAAGGCAGATATCGTCAGCAGTTTACTGAGGCTCCAGAGTTGTTATAGCCTGGCCAAAGCCACACAGCTGCTCAAACGGAAGCTGATCTCTAATCTTTCAGTATTTCAAAAATTAACTCTTCAGATTAATAGTCCTGTACTTTGCTTGATTCTCCCCCCACCCCCACATTGCCCAGTCCTGCAAAATGTATGAGGCTGTTGGGAGCAGAGTCCTCTAAAGTGAAATATATTTGAGCAACCCTGTTTCTGTGCCTTTCTGAGACAATCTGTGAATATTAACAGAGTAATATTAACACAGGGGCAAACAGTCCCTCCAGAAGAAAACTCATGTTTTTTGTGGGGAGCAACTCAGACTAGACTAAGTTACTGGAATTAAGACTTATTCTATGCATCTGCTCTCCCACAATATGGCGCTGGGAGAGGAGTAAACAACTTCTACACAGCTGCCTCCAGTTCGACCAATAACCTGCAGGAGCTGATCCTGCTCCTGATTGGAGGAGAGCAGTGTACTCGGCGTGTGGGTAGCAGAGTTGGGATTGGTGGAAGAGGACTATAAAGGAGGAGAGAGACAACATGCACCAGGAACATCTAAGGGGAACATCCGGATGACATCTGAGCAGCCCCCGAGAGAGCCGGCCGGCAGTGTGCCGCTCCCCCGTGGAAGTGGGGAAAGTGGCAGGGGGAGCTGCCCTTCCACGGAGGTGGAAGGATCGGCAGCCAACCTGGGAAGAACCAGCAGCAAACCCGGGAAGGGCCGAGCAGAGAAAAGAACAGCGCAGGGTCCTGTGTCATTCCTCCACGAAGAGGGGGAAGAGGGGGAAGAGGGGGAGCGACAACTGCTGTTGTAAATGAGTACTTGCCAAACTTGAAAGTGCTTTAAGAATAATATGGGGATTTTATAAAAGAATCAGCTTTGCCTCAGTAGGTCATGGGTGGGACCTGATATTCTGTATTTCTAATCAACCGCCAGCAGCTGCTGTTTTTGCTGCTGCTGCTGCGGCTGTTCAAGGACCACCCTTTGAGAAGCAAGATTCTCAAGGTCACAGACAAGAGAGTGCTCTACCATTATTTGTTACCAGCTATTTTACTAGAAAATTATAAATCTAGGAATATATACTAGGGGAATATTGAAAACCAAGAGTAAAGAATTGTATTTCAAGGATCTGTCTGTCTACCCTTTTTGGGTAACCTCAAGATGTTACCAGAGGGAAGGCCTTGGAAGCCCTGGGGTTCTTGTCTTCATGCAAGAAAGAATTCAGGTGTGATAAGACTTTATTGGGGACAGGGCATCCTTCAGAAAGGAAGGGACAGGGGACAGAGAGCGCCCAGTCCCTCAGACTGGGGGAGAGTGACGCTACATAGTTGAATGGAGAGAATACACCTGGGCAGGCCAGGCAGGCGGCTCAGCAGAGGCAGAGAGCTGAGCATGCAGTCTGTATGGACTCCCTAGGTTTTTAAGGGAGTCTGTTTACCCACCTCCTCCTCTCCTCCAGGACAAATGATGAAGAGTCCTGATGGAAGGGTTTGTTGGGTGAAAATTAGCAAATTCCTCCCCAGATTTGCTGGTGCTGGGGCAGAGTAGGGGGGCTTCCCTTAGGGCAATTGAGAAGGTTTTATTGCCCCATGTTATCAGACCAGGTAACCAATTTGGGAGCTTTCCTTGGAGAAGGGCTGAGACCACTTGGGAGGTTATCAGGGTCTGAGCATGACTTTGAAGTGTAGTAGGTGCTGGTCTTCAGGCCTTTCTCATACACACATAGGCTAAATTAATTCTGACTTCCTACCTAACTCATCCATGTAGGAGACCCAGATGGAGCTCCTGGCTCTTGGTCTTGGCCTGGCCCAGCCCTGACCTTTGAGGCCATTTGCGAAGTGAACCAGCAGATGGAAGACTTTCTGTGTGTGTGTGTGTCTGTGTGTCTGTGTATGTGTGTCTTTCTCTCTGTGAGTCTTTCAAATAAACCAACCTTTTTAAAAAATATGCTATTTATTATTAATATCCTTTATGGGTATTTTGTCCTATTTTCCCTTCTCCCTTCTTTCCTTCTTGTATTAGCAAGAATTGAATATACTTTGTAAGGTCCCGGGTTTCCACACCAATGTAAGGCCGCCACAAAACACGCCAGACACCAGAGTAAGGGAAAGGGTTTATTGGGGAAAACCAGCAGACCGGAGAGAATGGACAAAGAAGGAAAAAGAGAACAGTGTGTCCAGGAAGCGGGTCTAATATTCCTTTTCCAGGGGGCAGTCAGGGAAGTAGGAATAGCGAATCCCATTAGGTTGGGGGTGGTCGGGCCATGTGGCTTCCAGGCTTTCAACAATGGCGGCAGGGGGCGAGGGCCTAGGATGTAGATCAGGGTTTAGATTGCGCCATAGATAAGACTGTGCCATTTTCCTAACATACTTGGTGTAGAGATCAAGGGCCTTGGAGTGTGATTTACTTTAGCAAAACAACTGGCTCTGCTGTTGAACATCTAATGAACTTCGACTTTATCAAGTCTTTCTGAACCTGGGTCTCTTCTTCTGTTAAGTGTGGTTATTGTCCGATTCATTGATGGTTGATTATGAGGATTAAATGAGCTAGTGAATGTAACTCCTTGGCACCTGATAAGTAGTTTACATGTTCCCTTTCATTTTCTTTTTAATGCCCAAACAGAATCCACATCTGAAAAACCTCAAACACTACCTCTGTTTGGCTGCTTCTCCTGGAAATTCTGGACTTCTTCCCCTCATCCCAGGCAAGTTAGCTGTTGCCAAAACATGGTTCCAGATCATCCCTGTTGTTTTTGCTTAATTGCACTTGGTCCCCTTAGGTTAGAAGATCCTGTCTGTCTGATTTTTGTATTCTCTTTGCCTGGTATGTAACAGGTGTTCAGTAAATAAATACTTCTGGATTGGCTGGCTGCCTACATTAACCCAACTCCATTCTGTGGTACTCTGTGTAACTCCTGTAGTTGTAAAACCTAAGTTGGGGGAGAGTAATTCTCAGAGTATCATTGTTCATTCTTCTATGATACTGTTTTTTGTTTTTTTTTTTTTCTCTTAGTTAGAAAAGCCTACAGCTGCCAATTTGTAAATGGATCCTTTATGGTCAGTAAAGTTCAGTGCTATCCATATCAAGCCATGGATTGAGGGTTAGTGCTCTTCTTGTCTGAAGATAAGAAAACAAGTGGGGGGAGGAATTGCATTTGAAAGAGAGCAATTTCTCCAGTAGCCTGGGGGACTTTCTTAGAAACTTGTTGCCTAAAGCAATACTTGGCAGATTCTGACAAGGTGCTTGAAGACTGCTTTAAATCAGAGATAAACATCACACTGAGAACAGAGTATCTTTTTTCTCCAGCACACTGGGGTCTTGATAAAAAGTTCTATGTATAATAAGAGCAGACACCACAATCGCTATCAGCACTCTCTTGAACAAAAGTCAAATATTAAAACTTGACAGAAGATTTTTTAGAAAGGCTTTCATTGCTATACTTAAAATCAGAAAATGTTATTTTCAATATAAAAATCAGTGCTATAATTTTAATGATGGATATTTAAACTGAGCATTGAATTTAATTCAATTAAAGATAGGTCACCTTGTAAAAATGGCAATGAGTAGTAATTCAGCATATACATATTTTAGATTAATGTAATTTTGTCACATGGGTTGAATCATCTTCAGCTATTCTTTTCTTACTTTCATGGTATTTGTAGCATTTTATTTTCATCTTCCATGTATTTAGAAACTGTTACCATTTTTTTTAAAGATTTACTTATTTATTTGAAAGTCAATGTTACAAAGAAAAAGGAGTGTCAGAGATCTTCCATCTGCTGGTTTACTCCCCAGATGACCATAAAGGCCAGGGCTGGGCCAGATCAAAGCCAGTAGCTTCCTCTGAGGCTCCCACATGAGTGACAGAGGCCCAAGCACTTGGGTCATCTTCCCCTGCTTTTCTCAGGCCATAAGCACAGAGATGGATCAAAAGTGGAGCATCTGGGACAGGAACCAGTGCCCATATTGTTATATATTAATGTTAGCCGTCGCAAAACACACCAAACACCGGAGTAAGGGAAAGGGTTTACTGGGGAACACCCAACAGACTGGAGTAAGGGAAAGGGTTTACTGGGAAACACCCAACAGACCAGAGTGAAGGGGCAGCGAAGGGAAAGAGAGCAAAAGAGAGGAGAGGAGAACCAAGAGACCAGAGGAGCAGGCTAGAGAGAGGAACCAAGAGAGTTCAGGAGAGAAGGGCCAAGAGAGCCCTGTTCAGGAACAGGCCCTTTTAAAACTTTGCCTGAGGGCGGGCAGGGAAGCAGGAGCAAGGAATCCCATTAGGATGGGGGTGGAGCTTGACCACAGAGGTTGGGCCATGTGGCCACCTGGCTAAAACTGCACCAGTTCCCTAACACATATGGCTTTACCCACTATGCCACAACACCAGCTCTGGAAATTATGACCAATTCTATAGTTAAGGGATTTAAAATATGAAGTCCTAAACAGAGTCATTTAAACATAAAATGATGTCAATGTGTACTTTGGAAAATAGTTGTTAAAAATCCTTCGTGGTTATTAATCAAATCACAGGATGTATTTCAAATAGTTTATTTCTAATGGTATGTGTTAGAGAATTCGAGAACTTATTTTTATGCTTCAAGAGAACATTTCTCTGATTTACAGCATACTCTGCTTAATGCTATTCATTGCTTCATTTTAAATAGTTTACATTTTTTTTATTTTTATTTTATTTTATTAGGCAGAGTTAAACAGTGAGAGAGAGAGACAGAGAGAAAGGTCTTCCTTCCTTTGGTTCACCCCCCATATGGCCACCGCGGCCGGCGCACTGGGCTGATCCGAAGCCAGGAGCCAGGTGCTTCCTCCTAGTCTCCCTTGTGGGTGCAGGGGCCCAAACAATTGGGCCATCCTCCACTGCCTTCCTGGGCCACAGCAGAGTGCTGGACTGGAAGAGGAGCAACCGGAACTAGAACCCGGCACCCATATGGGATGCCGGTGCAGTAGTTTACATCTTTAAATGGGAATTGAAAACAATGAATATTACATTATTGGAAGGTGTATTAAACCCACGAAAGTCAAGAAATTTGGGTGCCAGCACCATGGCACAGTAAGTTAATCCTCCGCCTGTGGCACCAGCTTCCCATACTGGTGCCAGTTCTAGTCCCGGCTGCCCCTCTTCCAATCCAGCTCTCTGCTATGGCATGGAAAAGTAGTAGAAGATGGTCCAAGTGCTTAGGCCCCTGCACCCACATGGGAGACTGAGAAGAAGCACCTGGCTGCTGGCTTTGGATCAGCACAGCTCTAACCATTGCGGCCATTTGGAGGGTGAACCAATGGAAGGAAAACCTTTCTCTGTGTCTCTCCCTCTCGCTGTCTGTAACTCTACCTCTTAAATAAATCAATAATAAAAAAAACTTAAATAAAAAAGAAATTTGGGGTTGAGTTTAACTTGTCTCATTTTCCTTTGCTTTCCTGTCATGCAGAAATTAATTTGAATAAGCATTTTTTCTCTTTTAAACTATGCAGTATGGCATTTTTTTTTGCAAGTGTAGAAATTTATTTGAACCAACATTTTCACTATAATGGAAATTATTCTTCAACATTGATCCAAGCTCCCACATCTGAAGGTTAGGGGAAATATTGCACTTTGCATTTTCTAGCCCTTCTCATACACGCAAAAGGTTTTAAAAACATTTTGCTAGTTTTGTTTTACACACACTCTCCCAAATTCATGCACACACTCATTCCAAACCAATGTTAGGTTATCCCCAAAAAGGGGAAAAACTCCAAAAAATCATAACCTTAAAATTGCACTAAAGTTCTGTAAAGAAAAAAAATATAATAAATTGTCTTATACAAATTTCAGAACATCTGAGTGCTTGCCAAAAGAGGTGGTTATTACTCGTCCTCATTTTCATTCTCCTGGCCAGAGCCTTCTGATCTGTCACCCTCCAACCGGTCTGCTCGGATATGATTCAGTGAAGCCAACATCCTTAACATGAAAGAGGCTGGAACTGTAATGGTATTTCTAGTCTCTTCCAGCATGAGTTCATTTCGAGTTATAACTTCATCAGCAAGTTTTCGGTTAAAAATCCTTGACTCTTCTAGTGGTGACCAGATCTTTATGTCATAATCTATGCCAGACGAGGCTAGAATTGGGTCGAAGGGATGTGGCTGCAGGCAGTTTACCACGTGGTTATCGGCTTCCAGAAGCATCAAGTGCTCGGCAGTGTGCCGATCCCAGATGAAGATATGGCCACAGTCAGAGCCGCTCATGACGAAGTTAGCACCCCAGAAAGTGGCTTCTTTTATCATTGTCCTGGAGTTGCGATGGCCTTTATAAACCATCTTTACTAGTGGCCTTCTAATGTTCAAAGTATCCAATTCTTCCATTTCTTTCCTTTCTTTTCTCCGTCTGAAGAACTCCTGAATGCGGGCAACAGCAGAGCGTCTATCACCAGGTCCTGCTCGATACCTTGCACCTGGGATCAGGACTGGGTCATCATTACTATCATCTGTGTCCTGAAGAGCAGCGTCCCTGGCTGATGTTTCCTCATGAGCTGAAGGCTCGATGGCTTCTGTTTGGGCCTGAGGCTCAGCATTGGTGTTATTTGGATTGGAAGTACTCTCAGTGCTAGTCTGATCTGAAGTTTCTGGTTCCTTGCCTTTTGCAGACAAAGAGGATTCTTCTGGAACCTCTCAGGGGCTATCAAGATTGAGGTTATTCCTTTCTCCTGAGTTGGAACCCAATGGCTCAGCTGTAAATGTATCTGATTGTGCTTTATCTGTACTGTTCTCATCTAGGTTTTCTGCAGATGTGCCTTCTTGACTTTTTGTCACATGTTCTGTTGATTCTTCAAAAGTTGTATCATTATCGCCTTCTGGTGATGGCCCTGAGCTCTGTGGGGCCAGGGATTCCTCCTGACCCTCAGATTTGCAATGGCTCCCATTTCCTCTAGAACTGGAGGCTGTACTGCTCCATTCATCTGTAAAGTTCAGTTTTATTGTGCTTGTAGTTGTTCCTTCTGTGCTGTAGTGCAAACTTAAAACTGGTTCACCTGTCCCTGGTTTGGGGCTCAGCTTTTCATTATTGTTATCAGACTGATGATGTGCATGGTGCCCAGAAGCCTCAGCAGACTGCCTCTGTTCACTGTCTGGAGATGATAACAAAGAAGTAGAATGAGGGCTTTCTGTGGAAGATGAGATTAAGTGAGCTGGAGCTGATACCGTAGAAGATGTAGACGGCTGAAGCAACTGATCAGAAGGAGCATCTACATCCATTGCAGTTTCACCCACTTCCAAATCAGGACTTGATGGGACAGTAGGAACAGCTAAAACATCTGACTGACTTGTTCCACCTCTGGGTTGAGATCTTCCTCGTCCTCTATTACTCTGTGCAACTTCACTTGCTTCTTCAAACCATCTTGATAACATGTCAGACATTCTCTGCATCAATGACACGTTGGGACTTTGTTCTCCATCTCGTTCTCGTTCACTCTCAGGCCTTGCTCTGGGTCCAGTATCTGATCAATCACCACGAAGTCTCAAACGCTTAACTGGCGGTTGTCGTAACTCTTCTCTTCTCTCTTCTGCAGAAGGAGTCTTAAGTTCTCGTGTTGTGTCATCTTTTGGGTCAAAAAGGTATATGTAATCTGAAGAGTAACTAACGAGAATCTCTTGGCCATCTTCACTGTAACATAGAGATGTCACTCTGCAGGATTTATTATTAAGATGGGAAGGAATAAAACGGGCAACCATTCCAGTAGTTCCTCGCCCTGCATAATTCCCTGTAGCTCTTGTGCCCAGCATTCGACGATCATATATTCGTACTGAGCTATCAGAACAACCTACAGCAAGATAATATGGTATTGGTGGACAAAGAGCTACAGAGGTGGCAGCAATCTTTGCAATCTTCTTTTGTGCAGCTAGTTTTGATGCGTGTATCAAACCACCTAACAGTTCCATCTTCACCACAAGATAGAAAAGTATAAGGGTCATTTGGTACAGTCATAATCTCATAAGTAGTTCCATAATGGCACGTAAATTGGCATTGTCTATTACTTTCTGCATCTTGTCAACACTGGTGTAAAATATTACTCCATCTCCAGAGCAGGACACAATCTGCTTATCATTTGTGCACGGTAAGAACTTTGCACTAAATATATTTGCTCGATGCCCTGAACGAATTGTTGTCAAAACCTTTCTGCTATAAGGATTACTAATTACTAACTTGGTGTCATCTGAGCCAGATAAAATATATTCTCCAGTGTCATTCCAACAGATTGTATTAACCCAGGTAGCGGCTCCGCAGCCGGGACGGGTCCGCCAGCCCGAGGGACCTTTTCCTCATGTCCCACAACAGGTGTGGGCAGGAGCCGCCCCAGACATGGCTCTGCCGGGGCCGGGGTCGAAGGGGAGACCACCGCGTGGGGGAGGGGAAGAGGGGGGAGGGGACAGGCGGATCAACACCCGGGCCGCGCCGGCACCATCCGCGCGCCGGGGCTCTCGGTTGCAGCGAGTCAGAGGGCGGCGGCGGTGGCAGCGGCGCCTCAGCCCCCGAAGCCGGCCGCGCCCGGGCCGGAGCTCCCCTCATACTCTCCTCCTCAGACTACCCAGAACATCCAGTATGGCATTTTATTAAGATTTATTAATTTATTTGTAATAGTTACAGAGAGAAGGACAGACAGAAAGATCTTCTATCCACTGGTCCATTCTCCAGATAACTGCAACAGCCAATGCTGGGCCAAGCTGAAGTCAGGAGCCAGGAGTTTTAGCTGAGTCTCCCACACTGGTGGCAGGGGCTCAAACACTTGGACCATCTTTCCCTACTTTTTCCAGGCTGTTAGTAGAGAGCTAGATTAGAAGTGGAGCAGCTGGGACATGAATACTGACTTCATAGGCAGCAGCTTTACCCACTAAGCCATATTGTTGGCCCCTGTGGCATATTTTTCATCTTAATAAAATAGAACTTCATAAAGTTAGGCAAAAGGAAGTGAATTTTTATTAGTATGCTCATGTTTTGCATATACTTTTGGATTCTATGGCCAGTATCTCTTAAATTGTGTTGAAAAATTCTATTCTGGGAATAATAGAGATTCTTGCCAGTATATGACTTCTTTCATATTTTTCTCCTCCAGTCTAACACCTGATTAGATATTATATTATTATTTATAATATATAAAAAAACATAGTCTCATAAAAATCTCAGACAGAGGAAAAAAATCTCCTATGAATATTTCGTATCTAAATATTGATACTAAGAGAATTTTCCCTCTGGCCTACAAATAGCACTTTTTATCAAGAACAATTACTACACATTTAAAAACAGATGCAAAGCTTGTGAATGATTCAGATGTATGATATCAATAATTATTTGGAAGAATGCCACAAAATACAAGTGAACACTAATTCAAGCTATTGATCTTTTTAAATTAGAGCCAAGTTCTAAAAGAAACTAATTATTTTAACAGAAATGTTTCCATAATGATTTAATCCTCTCATTACATTTATTAAGATTTATTTTATTTATTTGAAATGCTACCTACCCGTTAGTCACTCAGTAACCACCTTGGTTATCAGATCAGCTGTCCTAAAAGCACCATGTTTGTGTTCAAGTGATGCTTATTTTACTTAACAATCATCCCAAAGTACAGGAGACAGCAGGTCGTAAGACAAGGAAAGACAAGTTAACTCTGGTTCCTGTGGCAATGCTGCAGATAATGTAGTAAAAAGCTTATTTTACATAGTGTTCAGTATTATCTGCAGTTCCACCTACCCACAGGAGCTCTTGAGATATATCCCTTACACATGAGAGAGACTACAGACTACCTAATCTCTTGAGTGCAGAAATTTTCCCAGAGCCCAACCAACTTCCTCTCCAGTATTAATTTACTATAATTACATCACATGCTCTCACTGAGTCAAGCACTAGTAAAAGGAATTAGAGCATCATGACTGGAGTTGACTAATCATGACTTATGCTAAGGTCAATGCTCCCTGAAGGACAAGGCTCTTCAGAGGGTGGTAAGAAAGAAACAAAAAAAAAAAAGCCCAAACCCCATTAAAAATAAAGAAGAAGGAATGGGAGTGAGAAATGTCTGTTAGGTAAACAGTAGTAAATGCTCTATAAACTTGGAAGAAATACATCGTTGTCTCCTCTTAGACACTCCAAGGATGGTTTGTCCTTTAGTACTCTTTGAGAAATTGAAATTTAAGGATTTATACAAAAATAATTGTAACATTTGATGCATTTAAATGTTCTCCTTGATATTTACACCTCAAGATGACTTTTAAAACCTTTGGATTAAAAGGAATTTAAAGTAAAACCCTATCCTATTGGATTATTAAAATTTCTGAACCCTGAGGGGGACATAATCCTAAAGTCTTCTTGGCTTCAAAATTCAAAAGCAAAAATGCACATGATTATATTTAAGAGGCTGCATTTCACTAGGATTACAAAAGTCTGTAGCACTTTTAAGCTTCATGTTACAGAAAATGGAACATGTTCAGTCATTTGATCACATCTAGCATTCTCTCAATTATGTGCCTCTCACAGCACAGTAACCTCTGATTCCCTATTGTTCTTTCCAGCTTCAGATTCTGGTTCTGTAAAGTGTAACATACCAAAAATTAATTTATAGTTGCAACTTTGGAGTTGAATCCTCCTTCAACCACTTAAATAGCTGCAAAACTTCTGTAGTACATATTTGCAAACGCAGTATCCTCATTTTACCTGAAATAAAACATTTATCAGTATGAGATCATCTATCTGAAAGCCGCAGGTCTTTACACCACCTCATGCATGAGACTCTTCTAATGAGCAGGGCAGCAGATCTCCTCTTCATCTTTTTTTCTCGTGGATTTTCTTCTATTCCTTTCTCTGCTTTTTGCTATGTCTTGGCTTCAGAAATGTACTAGATACATTCATTTGAAAGTTCCCTTCCAAATCACCTACAGAATATAGTCTTAAACTTCATTGAAGTAATCTTTTAACTTGCTTTTTTCTATGTAGAAAAGGTAAGGCAATAGGAAATCAGCATGCTTTCTTTCCCATTCTCAGTAGCAGTTATTTTTCTGCAAGGATATAGCTGAGATGCGAAATCCAAAGCCATTGCTTGCAATCCCTAGGTTGTACCTTTTGAATTTCTTCTCATCTGGAAGCTGTAAATGCAGGCAAGCGTACAGCCCTCTCCAGAGTTGCTGACAGTCTCACTTTGAAGCTTCTGCCACCAGAGGGAACTGGAGTTTCAAGATTTTATGGTCCTAACCTGCACTCATACATTCCTAGTAAAATGAAGGTTGCTTAATGAGACCAATGCTATTAAACCTAGAGATTTTTACATAAAATTTTCCGAGTAACTAACTGTATTAAATACATCTAGAGGTGTTATCTTAGTCATTTTATTATAAAGAGATCTCTTTAGTGATCCTTTTTTTTCATATGGATTCCTAAATTCTTTCAATGCCAAAACTTATCTACTAAAGGATTTATACTGGAAATAACTGAAAGCAATCATGAAAAAAAATAAATATCTCAGGAATGATAAAATTTATATAGATATAGAAAAATTAACATAAAATGGGAAACATAAATTTTTAAATATTGGTCAGTATTTAAATAGACAACTGTGCTTCATCTTACAGAGTAAGAAGATACACAGTATATAATTGCCAAGAATTATACCAACTTAAAGGACAATGTCATGAATCTATTGAAAATATCTGTATTTAGAACACATAAACCATTCTAATATAGAATAGTGATAAGGACAAATCTACTTTTCTTGAAAGTTCGTTTTACTCAGTATATTTTGAATGATGTTTGTGGGAAATGGCACACTTCTTAATTTGCAATGACTCAGCTATTTTTATGTCTCTCTCCAATGCTCAAAATTGGAGATTTTTTCACTCTTGTTATAAATCTTACCATTTTTGTTTTTGTTTGCTAGTGTCTAGTGGCATCAAGCAGATTGCAAGGAAAATATGATAGCTGAGCATCCTAAAGTTGTACATCATCACACGACTTTTTCTTTATTTGTGAAAGTCTCCCTCAATGTGTGTCCCTATATGGTTTCAGAATCACTTAATTTCATCAGGGATTCAGTATGGAATTTTTCTCTTCAACTCTAGATTGATTGGCTGCATTGTAAACATGCAGCAGCCTTCAAGTAGTTCTCATGCACATCAAAGCTTAAACACCAGTATTCTAGAATACATGTGTAGTCTCTGATCATTTACTGTTATCCATCCCTAACTCTTAGCTACCACCCTCTTCATGGTCAGCATACACTGACATTTTTTTCAGTCAATGCTTTCATGGCTTACTTTGTCATTTCAATGTGGCTAGCTCTCAAATGTGTATTTGTAAACACACATTCACTGAATGGAAACATCATTTTGGGTATGTTCTATTGGATATCTTTTCTGTATCTGACCCTTATTTTTTCATTATTTTTTTCCTGAATTAATTACCTTTCAGCAACAATAACTATGTTAAAAAGAAATCATATCATTAAATTAGCTTCCCTGTGTTGTTCCTTCTCCTTTACCCTCTTACTTCCATCCATCCTATATGGAAAATCTCCCTCAAACATTTTTTTATCTATTATTTCCCTTTGCAAGGACTTTTTGATGTCTTTTACAACCTAGATTTCATTGGTGATAGAATGGTATCTTTATATCTTCTATAGTCTTTCATCCCCAAACATCAGTCCCATGATCTGGTTTTCAAAGTTTTCTTCCAACCAACATACTTCAGTTTTCCCACTGTTATCTCGGCTTTGCTCTCCTGTTCTGCTTTACCAAGTATCTATCTGTTCTTATCTCCAAAGACTAGATAAATCTCTATTGCTCTCAGGAAGTCTCCCAAGTCATCTCTCCTAGGTCAGTGTTTAAATGATCACCTGTGTATATGTATCTTCCTGTCTTTGCTTTGAATGCAGAGACAAAAGCTTATCTGTTTTGAGACCCCTACATGATATAGCCATGCACTAAATCTGTAGAAATTGCTCATTACTAGCTGATTGATTTAGGTGATGCTTTAAAAAAAATCATGCCCACCTCCATGTTTCCTTTATCCAAATTAGAGATAGGAATATACTCATTTACTGTCATTTTCATTGTGATACCATTAGCATTTGTTTGATAGTATTGGTATCATCTGGTACTCTTCAGTAAAGCTTAAATCGCTCCCTTCTAAGATTCTCTCATTAAAATTTAGTGTTGAGACTAATTAAATCCCAAACATTATAAATTTTGTGTTATAGTAAATGTCAGTGTCATGTAATTTAAACTGAAGAGGTTGAATCAAATGTACTATTTGGCTTGAGAAACTATTGATTTACTCAGAGAGCAGATGCTCTAGTAGTGCACAATAATGTACCAAAATAATCCACTTTCAACATACAATTCTGTCCTCTCATAGGATTGGAAACTTGGCTTGCAGTGATACACAGCAGTCCCCAAACTACCTGTGGGGCTGTGTTCTAGGTTGCAATGTGTTCCTCTGGCTCAGTAACAGCAGTTTGGTGGCCATTTGGGGCAATGGTTAGAAGTTAAGAAGGTATGGAGTTTCAATTCCCTTACAAAGGGTTGGCTTCTTGGAGGGAGAGAATTAACCAGTCCAAACAGATCATACAAGGAAGGCATTCAAGACACAATGTGACTGGTTACCAAAAATATAAAAATGAATGATAGACATTTTTTGTAAGGAGACAAGTTGGTGAGAACTCCAGAGAAGCCAAAGAACCAGGTCTAAGAACAGAAAATGTGTCCAAGACGAGACAGGAGTTTCGAAAGGCTGGTTTCTTCAGAGTTAGTGGAAATCAACCAGAAGGAGTGGTGAGAAATTCAAAAAGATGTGTTGGGGGCCTTTGCTATCCCACTGGGAGCTTTACTCAGCTCTTATTTTCTTAAAGTCTATTTACTTTTTTTCAGTCTTTTGAAATACTATTTTTATTTCTGGGAAGAAATGTAATAATTGCAATATAGGGTCACTGTTACTTGGGCTAATGAGATTTTCAAGCTGAACCCACTGTTAGTAACTACCAAATTGTGGAACTGACATAGCAGACAAAACCACTGCCTGCGATGCTGACGTCCCATATGGGCGCTTGATTGTGTCCTGGCTGCTCCACTTTTGACCCAGCTCCCTGCTAATAGCCTGGGAAAAGCAGCAGAGAATGGACCAATTGCTTGGGCCCCTGCACCAACATGGGCGACTTGGATGAAGCTCCTGACTCCTGGCTTTGACCTGGCCCAGCCATAGCAGTTGTGGCCATCTAGGGAGTGACAGAACCAGTGGATAGAAGCTCTCTCTCTCTCTCTCTCTCTCTCTCTCTCTCTCTGTAACTCTAACTTTCAAATAAATAAATCTATTTAAAGATTAAAAATGTTACTAGCAATAATTGTACATTTTATGGCAGTACAGTGTGGCATTCCAATCCATGTAAACAATGTGTTCTGATTAAATCAGTATAATCGATATTTCCCCCTCTTTGTATCATTACTTCAGTATTGGAGCTTGGTGTTCCTGTTGACCATCCATTTCTTCTTACCCTGTTTATCCTTTTGCTAGGAATATCTGGAAAGTAGCATGTTTCTGATGTCCTTATTTTATACATGAGGGGGAAAACACTCAGATAAATCAGAATTTTTTTTTCCAAGGCCACATTTATAGTAGGGAGTAGGACCACAATTCAAAAAAAAATTTTCTCTGAATCCTAAAGCTTTGCTCATTCTTTCAAAGGGCACTGCCTACAAACAAAGGGTGGTGTTCAAAATATTAAACTTTGTTGTTAATCAGATTCATTGGGAATATACTGGACTAGACAAGACTAACTATGTATAAGTAATATGTAGTTGGTACTATAAAAGAAAAACTGCACCAGACCAGTTTAACTGTCAAGTAAATTTTTATTCAAGGCTACTGAAAGAGACAATATTACAATAGGAGTTGTAACAAATGGGTAGGGTTTTTAAATGCTACAGTGTGCTAATGGAAAAGTACTAAAGGGCACTAGTTTTGTAGGATTTGGCCATCTGTGTTGCTAAATGTCCTTCATTCAAGTTAGGCTCCTACCCTTCCAGAAACTGGAGAAATGGGCACCATCTCCTTCCTTGATTATATTTCAGTGATTGCTCTCAGGTCCTTGAGGAAGATATTCTTGTGTAATAAATTATTTACATCTCAAAGAGACAGAAAAAGAAGTTACACTTCCAAGCTTGTGAAATTAAAATCACTTTAGTGTTTTCAAATCCAGGCCTTATCATCAATTTTTAATGTACACATAAAAATTCTCCATATTTGCAGGGTACTATGTGATGTGCTATCTTGATACATGTATATATTAAAATGAACAAATCTATCTCCTCAATTGTCATTTCTAAAGCATTGCTCTAGGAAAAGGGAACGTGGGGTGTAAAGACAGAAAATCTGTCTAAGGTTTGCTCTTCTTGAGAGGAACATGGAGGTAGTCTTGATCAGGACCTATTGTCAAATACTTTAGTACTAGACTGGGAACCATTTAAGTATCTAAGATCTAATTCTTCCTTGTATCACTATAGTACATAGCATTTTACTTTAAAAAAAAAGATTTTATTTATTTATTTATAAGTCAGAGTGGGGGGGGTAGACAGGAAGAGATCATCCATCCACTGGTTCACTGGCCAAAACAGCCAGGGTCAAGGCCAAGCTGAAACCAGGAGCCAGGAGCAGCATCCTGGTATCCCATATGGGTGACAGGGGTCCAAACACTTGGGTCATCCTCTGCTGCTTTTCCCAGGTCATTAGCAGGGAACTGGATTGGAAATGGAGCATTTGGGACACACATGGGCACCCATATGGGATGCTGCTGTTGCAGGTGGCAGCTTTAATTGCTGCACCCCAATGCAGGCCCCTTTATATATATTTTGGATGTTCAATAAATGTGTTTGGATAGCTATGTCATGAGCATCATCTAGTTTCTCTTGACTCTTTTTCTCCCATGGATTAATGGATTAAAGCTCAGTGAGATGAAAATAGGGAGAATAAATCAAAGCTTATTGAAGTACATTCCAAGAGAAGAATGAGAAAACAGGACCCCTTCCTTCCTGGTTTGGGCTTTTATCCCAAAAGTATGAGGGGCATCGACTGGGAATTTGTCTGTGATTCTCATGATTGGCATTTTTTGATGGATATCTGGGAGTTACATACCTTGGATTCTCTGCACACATGGCTTCCCAGTATGCATTGGAATGCATAAAGTGTGGAGGAGGACCACAATGCAAATGACAACACTATTAAAATGAAACATGGTAGGAGGAGATAACATGGTGGCAAAACAGATTAAGCCATGGCCTGCAAGGCAGCAGGCATTTCAGTTTGTGACCTCACCACTAGAAAATCTTAGAAGTCCCTTCTAACTCCAAAAGTCTAGCACAGGGGCTGGCACTGTGGCTTAGCAGGTAAAGCTGCCACCTACAGTGCCAGCAGCCCATATGGGCACCATTTCGAGTCTTGACCATTCCACTTCCAATATAGCTCCCTGCTAATGTGCCTGGGACAGCGGGAGAGAATGGTCCAAATGCTTGGGCCTGTGCACGCACATGGTAAACAGATGAAGCTCCTAGCTCCTGGCCATTTGGGAACTGAAACAGCAGATGGAAGACGTCTGTCTCTCTGTCTCTCTTCCTCTTCACTCCTCTCTTCTCCTTCTCACTCTATAACTCTGTCTTTAAAATAAATGAAATCAATATTTTAAAAATATGTTAAAAATTTAAAAATAAGATAAAATAAATGAAACAGGGTCATTCCAAAGTCAAACTGCATCTCACTGGGCATGTGCCATTAGCTAGACTTTTCTGGTTTGGGTGAGTTCCCATTTTATCAGAAACACTTTAACCACAAGTGAAACCACAAAATGGGTGGCCTTGCGTGGGCTCTGGCCCATGTCCTGGAGGAGTGTTTCTGTAGCCCTTGCCCCAGTTGCTCATGGCTAACTTTCTGCCTGACAGATAAACAAAAGAAAGGATGCATGTACTGCAGTTTCAGCCTAATTCTATCAGATACCAACAGTACTTGAAAGAAATGCATTTTATCTAAGTAATAAAAAGGGACCTCTGCTTGTAATTATTCCACTTTGTCTTTAGATGCCCTGTGAATCATGGCTGTATTTCCTGCACTGATTCATCTTGGAAAACCATGTGTTTAAATTGCTTCCACATGTGAAAAGGATGGTGTTCCATGTTAAGATGAGCCAATAATGCCAGGATAGCCCTTTCCTAGAGTTTCAATTTTTCATTAGCATTTTGAAAGCTTGGAAGAGGTCCAGGCACTGTGGCATAGTGGGTACCACTGCCACCCGCAATGGTGGCATCTGTATGGGTACTGGTTCATGTCCTGGCTGCTTCACTTTGATCCAGCTTCCTGCTAATGGCCTGGGAAATGCAGGAGGAGGTGGCCCAAATGTTTGGGCTGCTGTTATCCATGTGGGAGGCCTGGATGAAGCTCCTGGCTTTAGCCTGGCCCAGGGCTGGCTGTTTCACCCATATGAGGAGTGATCTCTCTCTCTCTCTCTCTCTCTCTCAAACTCTTACTTTCAAAATAAATCTTTTAAAAAAATAAGAGGTTCAAGAAGCTTCACAGTAAAGAATGCAGCTTGTCATTTCTAAAGTAATGCTGCAGGAAAAGGGAAATTGGGACCGAAAGTTGGGAAATCCAAGGTTTCATCTTGTTGAAGGGCACTTGAAGTCAGTTTTGTTGTTGTTGTTGTTTAAAGGTTTATTATTTATTTGAAAGGCAGACCTACAGAGAGTGATAGAGCCAGAGACAGAGATCGATCCACGTATGCTGGTTCACTCCCCAGATGGCCACAATGGCCAGTGCTAGCCCATCCTGAAACCAGAGCTTCATCTGGATCTCACACAAGGGTGGTAAGGGCCCAGGTATTTGGGCCATCTTCTTCTGCCTTTATATGTGCATTACCATGGAACTGGATTAGAAGTGGAGAAGCTGGGATTTGAAATAGTGCCGATATAGGATGTTGGCATTGCAGGTGGCTACTGAACCCACTGTGCCATGATGCCATCCCTGTAAGGACAGTCTGATTACTTGACTAGGACCTATTGTTAAACAGGTTCTAGACTGGAAGTAAGATCTTTTTTTTTTTTTTTTACTTTTTTTTAATAGTATCTCTTTGTTCCCCGATATTTCTCATGTGAAACAAATCCATTTAAACAAACTTTGTATATATACATTGTGGAATACCACTCAGACATTAAAAAGAATGCAATTCTTTCTTTTTTTTTTTGTTTTGTTTTGTTTTGTTTTTTGACAGGCAGAGTGGACAGTGAGAGAGAGAGACAGAGAGAAAGGTCTTCCTTTGCTGTTGGTTCACCCTCCAATGGCCGCCGCGGCCGGCGCGCTGCGGCCGGCGCACCGCGCTGATCCGATGGCAGGAGCCAGGAGCCAGGTGCTTTTCCTGGTCTCCCATGGGGTGCAGGGCCCAAGCACCTGGGCCATCCTCCACTGCACTCCCTGGCCACAGCAGAGGGCTGGCCTGGAAGAGGGGCAACCGGGACAGAATCCGGCGCCCCGACCGGGACTAGAACCCGGTGTGCCGGCGCCGCTAGGCGGAGGATTAGCCTAGTGAGCCGCGGCGCCGGCCCCAATTCTGTCTTTTGCAACAAAGTGGATGCAACTGCATTATGCTTAGTGAAATAAGCCAGTCCTCAAAAGACAAATATCATCTGTTTTCTCTGATATGTGGCAGTGAATATAGAATACAAAAGCATGTATAAGAATGAAATGGACATCTTGTGGTACATGATTTTCGTTTTTAGCCCTTGCTTATAGTATCCCATAAAACCATGGTCTTCCTACTTTTTACTTGTGAAATATTATGGTCAGTGGTGCATTAAGCCTGTAGTTATAGAGTGGATTGAAAGTATGTCTTTGCAAAAATTAAAGGCAAAAGGAAAGAAGGGGAATGGGGGTGGGGAGAGTGAAGTATGGTTATCTTCTTAGAACTCTGTCTATGAAATGCATGAAATCTATTCCTTTTATATTAATAAAAATTAAAAAGAAAAACAATTCCACTGCCTTGCTATGAACCTCCTGTCCTAAATAACATAGTTTGGGAAATATAGAGCCCAAGACTTCCCTCTATGGAGAAACTGTGACCCAACTTTTATTGAGCACTTGGCATTTTACTGAGCATGTGTCATTGCTCTGTCATTATACAGAATTTAAGTTTACCTTTCTCTCTGCCTCTCTCTCTGTCAAATAAAAGAAGAAAAAAAAAAGAAAGAAAAAAGGGGCCAGCACCGTGGCTCACTTGGTCAATCCTCTGCCTGCGGTACCGATATCCCATATGGGCACCAGGTTCTAGTCCCGGTTGCTCCTCTTCCAATCCAGCTCTCTGATGTGGTCTGGGAAGGCAGTGGAGGATGGCCCAAGTGCGGGCCCTGCACCCATATGGGAGACCAGGAGGAAGCACCTGGCTCCTGGCTTCGGATCGGCATAGTTCCAGCCATAGTGGCCATTTGGGTGAACCAAGGGAAGGAAGACTTTCTCTCTGTCAATCTCTCTCACTGTCTAACTCTATCTGTTAAATAAAAAAAAAAGAAGAAGAATTTAAGTTTACCTTTTTCAGTGGGGAGATTGAGACCTTAAGTAAATGATTCAGATTACACAGTAATAAGCAACAGACCTGGGATTCAAGCTTGAATCTATATCCTAAACTTAAAACTCAAGCTTTTAAGCAACATACACAGATATTTAAAATGAGGTCTCTGGGCCAGCAGCAGGAGCATCACCTGGGAACCTGTTAGAAAGTTCTTTGGCAACACTGTACCAAATGAGAAATTGACAGTAGCACCTGTGTTTTAATAAGGCCTTCGAGTATGATTATCAGATAAAATAGATGATGCCCAGTTCAATTTGAATGCAACAAATATATTTTTTAATAAAAGTGTGTCCCAAATATTTCATGAAACCTACTTACATTTAAAAAGTTATTATTCATTTAACCTTCAAATTTGACTGGGTATCCTATATTTTTTATTGGCTTAATCTGGCAACCCTTTTTCCAAGTGAGTGTCAAAGGTGCTTGAGGCTGAAATCCATTGCACCTCAGATTTATGACTTTTGTAGCGCTAAGTTTACTCTTCCCTTCAGTTAGATGAAGAAGGGAGATTTTTGTTTTGTTTTGTGTTAGGCACGCTGTCTTTTATCAGTGCCACCATTATTAGAGCAGGGAGTAATAAAAACAAATAAAAAAAAAATATATAGCACGCATTTCCTAAAAGGAACAGGTTTCCAAATACCTAATAGAGCACGCACAGGTGAGCACTAGGTGCATGTCTGAATGTGGAGTGACAGGGAGAATGGGAATCTGGGGGCAAGGAGATCAAGTGAGTCTGTTTTTCTCCAAAAAGCGAGGATAAACCCACCATTTGTGTTGCATATATTCGAAAGGAAGAAATCTAACAGCCAGGTTTAAGTTAATAAATGAAAATCCATTTAAACTTGATTCTTATTTTGCTACCATTTAATTTTTAATCCTTCTTGAAACAACTTGCACAAAACTCCCCAAGAGCAAGAGAAAAATTATATATTTAAGTCTTATGTATTGCTTCTCAAGTCTTTTTTAGAAGAAATCAAACTTGTCTCTGGGCTAAGAATATTATTTCCCAGAATACAGGCTACCACATGATGAGATAATGATGCTAGCTCCACAATCAGAGTTGGACATTCAATAATAATTTTCTGTGGCTAATTGGTTAAATAAATGTCTCCAAAAGAGATATTTTAGGACTCAAAACTTCTTTTCTAGTATGTCATCTCAAGGCCAGTTTAGAACAAAATTATAAAAGAAAAAACACTATATATGTCTATATATGACTGTTATCTTCATGTGACTTTAATTTTTCCTTGGCAATGAGAAACTTGAACAGAATTCAGCCAAAAAACATACTTGCTGAATTGGCTTTCCCAAGCTACATATCACAGTACAAAAAAAAAAAAAAGTTGGCTAGTATTTTATCAACCACAAAAAATAAAATCCATAAATTTGTGAAAACACAACGTTAGTACAGAGACTAGCCATACCTTAGGAGCAGGGCTAGGCCAGTTATTGCTACTTAGTATCTATCTTATTGGGTGATAAAGGAGAATCACAGACATGGATATCTTCTGGCGTCTATTGCCTTCACTCTTGAGTTCAACTCGAGGTCTCAGAAGAGAAAGTATAAGGTAGAGGTGCAAAACACTGAATTACATTTGAGTTAGCCAGATCATTTTTCTTAAATAAAACTCCAAATTTTGTTTAAGTAATAGTGTTATGTGGTATTAGAATAGTACAAATCTTTACCTTAACTTAGAAGAATTCTAAGCATTATTCATGAATATAGTTTAAACATGCATTTTAATTTAACATTAAAATAAGTTCTCACAAAGGATAACCCTAATTTGATATTATTATTAAAGGGTATTCTGTGGAGTGCATTGTCACTGCTTTGAAAACAATATTATCATTAATAAAATCCTAGTCACTGATACTAAATGGATACAAGTTCAGTGAACTAATTAAGGATTAAAGCAGAAAATCTTTATTGTGGCATTAAATCAATCCATAGTTTCAGAATTCATTATGCTAAGCGTTCTAGTAATTAAGGAGCACTTAAATGAAACACATACAGATAAATTAAAACTGAATTTCACAAGCTGCAGCTTGTAATGGTGTCTTAATAGAGATATACATAAAATATATTCCAATTTAGTTGCCATATAGTTTGATAAAAAAAATTACTAGTGCCATCTATTGGTGCAAGAGTAGAACTCTAAAAGCTGTTTAATGAAAATTATCAGAAACTTCCATAGACATGATTTTCATAAAGTGAATTTATGAGACTTATTTCTTGGTGTTGAAATTATATTTGAGTTTTAATATATGTAGTTCAAGTGATTTATAAAATAACATAAAATATTTAAAACCCAGGCATAATAATTCATAGCAATGATTTTTGCACATAGAATTTTTTAATTTTTTTAAAGATTTTATTTATTTATTTGAGAGGTAGAGTTATAGACAATGAGGGGGAGAGACAGAAAGGTCTTCCTTTCGTTGGTTCACTCCCCAAATGGCCGCAATGGCTGGAGCTACACTGATCCAAAACTAGGAGCCAGGAGCTTCTTCCAGGTCTCCCATGTGGATGCAGGGGCCCAAGCACTTGGGCCATACTCTACTGCTTTCCCAGGCCATAGCAGAGAGCTGGATTGGAAGAGGAGAAGCCAGGACTAGTAATGGCTCCCATATGGGATGCCAGCGCTGCAGGCAGAGGATTAACCGCCAGCTGCTGCATATAGAGTTTTCAACCCCAATTTACTTAACATTTTTGTGTAAATTGTCATATAACAAAGCTGTGTATTATAACTCAGTATGAATATCCTTAATATGTCCTGCAGAGTTTAAAAAAAAAAAACATTCTAATTGGTAGGTTTTGAGGAAGGGGGATGATTAGAATCAGTGAGGGGGCAGCCATCAATATTTCCTGGAAGTACCGTAGATAATTTCAACATGCATCCAAGGCTGGCAATCACTTTTTGAAACTAACAATTTGAAGTCTGCTTTATCATCAATAAAATCAGGGAAATGGGGATTGGAACATGATAAGACCCAACCTTATTTAAAATCCCTTTTGGCTATGACTCAACAATCATCACTAAAAAATCATTCATACCATAGCTTCCACCCTACAACAGTTTGTTTTTCCTTTTAATCTCTGGCATAGAAAAATCACCCACATTTTTGAAATGTCTTTCAGTGACAAAAAAATGTTAAAACTGTTTTTACAAAGATATGTAAACTAAACTGGCATCCTGAAACCTAAACTGTGTTTTTGAAAGGATGCCATCCAGAGGCTTTTTTGAGGTAGGACACAGGACAGGCTGATTCTGACTATTTAGTATGTGTCAAAGGTGCCAGATTTACAGCCTTGGAGTCTGAAGTCCATTACCCACCCAATGATTTACTAATGGAACTCTATGGTACCTTATTCACCAGGTGCTAGACATAAAATAGTAACATAAAACATGGTCTCTAGACTCTAGAGAAACTAAAAGTCCAGGAAGGGAGAGGAACTGGACAGTATGTAATGGCATGGAATGCTATGCAGTTGAGTTTGCAGTGTGTAAAATCATCAGTATTTACTGTCTGGAATGCACAGGACTAACAATCAGGGCCAGCTTAATGAAGGGGAACCTGTGCAGAAAGTTAAAAGCCATGAGCAGGGGCCAGTGCTGTGGTGTAGCAGCTAAAACCACCACCTGCAGTGCCAGCATCCCATATGGTACCAGTTTGAGTCTCAGCTGCTCCACTGCTGGTTCAGCTCTTTGCTGCGGCCTGGGAAAGCAGTGGGAGATGGCCCAAGTAGTTGGGCCTCTGCACCCATGTGGGAGACCTGGAAGAAACTCCTGGCTCCTGATTCCCAGCTCCAGCCATTGCAGCCATTTGGGGAGTGAACCATCAAATGGAAGACCTCTCTCTCTCTCTTATCTGCCTCTGCTTCTTTATAACTCTGCCGTTCAAATAAATAAATAAATCTTAAAAAAAAAAAAAGCCATGAGCACATAAGTGTTCAGTAAGACTGATGAGAATTTTAGAGAGCCAGGAGTTGAGTGTTGGGCTCCATGAAGACATGGAAGGAACTAATTAAAGGGATCAGGAATTGTTAGAAATATATAAAGGAAAAAATAATGAACAAGATAGACACAAACTAAGGAAGATCATTTAGAGAAAGAGGTATGTCAGTTGTGTCAGTGATGTCCAGATGTAGCTGAAATAGGAGTAATAGTATGAAGGACAAAGACATTTAAGGAGAGGAAGGCCACAGGGAAAATTATTATGTAGTACTATGGGATAATGCTAGAGAGGGCTGTGATGCTCTTTATCCTGCTGATATTAAAAATAAGCTCCTACATCTTATAGATATGATACTTTCCAGATTACTAACTAATTAATGGCAGAAATCCTAGCATGTGCCAATAAAGATTATATATATATGTCACATTTATAATATTTGCAGTCATTTTTCTGAAATTTTTCTCTGTGGGATTCTTATTCACTTTTTTGTATCTTCCATGGCCCCTAAAAAGAGAAGTGTGCAAACACTATGTACTAAAATATTAAATGATTATAAAAAGTCATAATCATAATTGGTGATTACATACGGCTTCAATCTCTGCCAACACTGCCATTCTCTTGAATGACTTCTTTCAGGAAATTGATCAAGTAAACAAAGCAGGCATTATAATCAATATACCTAATGCCAAATGTATTTTCATTCATTGAGTATTATTTTATATTACACCCCAATTGATTTTTATTCTGAAAAGGTGGAAAACCTAAAATATATTTGGCATCTTTATTTTCTTCCCCACACATTGAGTACTTCTGTCGATTAATGTGTGTAAGTCTTGGGTCACAGACAAGAGTAAGCCAAGAATTCTGTCCTTGAGGAATTCTTCACCTAGCAGCGGAGACAGACTTTTGAGTCTTCTACCCTGCAATTCTGAGCAGTTCATATTTCATCAGAATGTTGGAATAAACAGCTATATAAGAATCCATTTTTGTTACCCACTTACAATAATTCTTAGTTATTGCTCTTTTATTTTAAAAAAGTTAGTTCCACCAGGAATTGAGTTGTTCCATTAAATGCCTTTACAATGTGGTTTGCTAAATGATCGTTTCTGTCCTGGTAGGACTTCAATTAAGCTATTCTAAAAAAGCTGGGGAAACTGCTAACAATGCCACATTTTGGTATATCTACCTTCTGCTTTCTGGTATTGTAAATTCAGTTCCCAGCTGGGGATTCAGCTTCCAAGAAAATGTTATTGAAATTTACTTTCCTTCCCTTTCTCATCAACTCGAACATTTCCCTTGATTGCAGGAATGATGTGTGGCTAAGAGCATTTTGAAAACAATGTGAACTGTATCTAAGTGCTTTTTAAACAAGGCATTATTTCATGTGTGGTTGAAACTCTCTAGGAGCAGACAGGAAATAAAGACCCTCCACTCACACCATCTCCCTGTGCCCCACGTCACAGAATAGAGGCTGAGGCCAGAGCAGTGATCCCTGTGAAATTGGCTGGTAGATAATTTCTTCTCTGTCAAAGTGTTGACAGTATAAAGTCTCCTGCCAGAACTAACCTTAGGCATATGCCATGCACAAATTCAGAGGCCCCAACAGGCTACCAATATAGAGCTGATCCTCTGAAATGAAAAGTGGGGGAGCAGATATGATTTTAAAGAAGCTAGTGAGTCTCTCCTCACTCTACTTCTGGGGTTTTCAACATGATAACAAAAAATTCCGCAGATTAAAAATCTTTAGGGTGTTGTTTTCTCTATGATTATGGGGTAAATTATTGCAGCAATCTGACTTTGAAGACTGGCTTATATTGAAAGATATCAAACTTAACATTTCTGGTGATAGGAAAACCTACTTATAAAGGATAGCTAAGAAAAAGTGTGAAGATTCTTAGTGCCAATAATCGCGGCTCTGTGAAATAAATACTATAAACTATTAATACTACATGTTGTATTTGCAACACCAGTCAGTGCATACATCTAAGCTGTTTTGCTTTTTTTTTTTTTTTTGCTTTCATGGTATTTCCAGATATGGTCAGTTTTAATTTATCTGTGTAGGTGGAAGCATACTGCATAATAGAACTGCATTGTAATCCCTTAAGAGCACAAACAAGCACTATTATAAACTTACACGGCTAACTAGATAGGGCTCTAGTAGCCCTGATCTTAGACCCCTTGATCAGATGTTTAGAGTATTCCCAACAAGGGGTAATTACATTTTGAAAGGAGTCCATGAAGATCATAAAGAACAATATTTCAGTATCACGTAAAAGGCTTCTCTAATGATGGAGGGCAATGAGTTAAGCCATAGAGAAGATCTTTTCTTCCCAGTAATCGCAAATTACTTCTGTATCACCTGGGCAGCTACTCATTTTAGCAATTGAAACCCAACCTCCCCAGCCCCCTTAGAGGAGAAATTAGTTGTGAAGAACAGAGAATTGTTCTTATTTTATTGTTCAGTAATCAGATAATCTACTCTGGATAATCAGAAGTTGGTTATAGAGTAATTTGGGAACAAATGACACTGTGATGGTTTGGACAATCAAGGTATCTTTAACTCAGGACAAATTTAGGCTATAGAGTCTAAGATGAAAAAGTGACACTGTAAGTATGTGGAAACTTTGAATAAGGTGATAAGAGATGAGCAATGGGGTTGGGGTTTGGGTTGGGGTTGAGGTGGGCAGGGAGAGATACAAATGGTTGAGTCACCACACCTCTGCTCCACTGGGCACCATCTGAGCTCAGGATCCTGGCTTCTGAAACAATCTAAGAACCAACAGCATTTATTTCTGTCATTATGTGCCCCCCTCCCGACCCTAGACACACATCACCTTTTATTACACAGGTACTTGAATGAAGAGAGGGAGTTAAATACTTTTGTGTTAAAAAATTTGCAAATAAAAATTGAGAATCATTATCCTTAATTTTCCAGTTTATTAAATTCTCTTCAGGTTTATTAACAAATGAAATTGCACCAAATATTTAAGACAGCTTATAAAACAGCACAAAATAGAAAATAAACATAGTTTAATGGTTGTGGGTGGGAGGGTGGTTATAGGGGGAAAAAAGCCGCTATAATCCAAACGTTGTACTTTGGAAATTTATATTTATTAATTCAAAGTTAAAAAAAAAGAATTAGTATTGCCCTGAATTAGCTATGCCCCCTCTGCCTGCCCTTTAAAAGCTTATGCTTGGCCGGCGCTGCGGCTCACTAGGCTAATCCTCTGCCTGCGGTGCTGGCACCCCGGATTCTAGTCCCAGTTGGGGTGCCGGGTTCTGTCCTGGTTGCTCCTCTTCCAGTCCAGCTCTCTGCTGTGGCCCAGGAGTGCAGTGGAGGATGGCCCAAGTGCTTGGGCCCTGCACCCGCATGGGAGACCAGGAGGAATTCTGTACCTGGCTCCTGGCTTTGGATCGGCACAGCATGCCTGCCGTAGCAGCCATTTGGGGGGTGAACCAAAGGAAGGAAGACCTTTCTCTCTGTTTCTCTCACTGTCTAACTCTGTGTGTCAAAAAAAAAAAAAAAAAAAAAAAGCTTATGCTCGATCATTAATAAACAGACATGCTCATGGAAAAAAAAGATCAAACCAGAAAGAAATTAGTTGACAAAAAACAAAGCTGTGAACAGATTCCAGGTTAGCATTTTAGAAAGTTTAGATGAATTAAACTCCCAGTGCACAAAAAAATCCATATTAGAGCCCACCTTCCCTCCTTATGTGCCCAACACCCCTCCTTGCCCCTGCCACAGACAGCACCCCACCGTTAGAACATCTGATTTTAAAAAATACAATTCAATACTTACCTGAAACATTCAATAATATTAAATATTTTAAAAGCAAAATATGAGTATTCATATATTATTTTGATGATATATGAATATATGGGCTAGTATACACATATTTACACAAACACAAATAGATGCCATTAGTCTAGTTGTTGTGACTTTAAACTAAAAATATCTGTGTGGGAAAGAAAAGGTTCATTTCAACTTACAGTTTGGAGGTTATGGCTCAGGTTCAGAAAGCACTGCAGTCAGGCTTCTGTGGAGGCTAGTTGTGGTGGTTATGGAAGAACATTTATGTAGTTAGCCCAAAAGCTGAGAGAGAACAGCTAGAACCTCTCAGGAGAACCGCTCTGTGAGGGCACACACCCAGCGACCTAAAGACTTCCCACTGGCCTCACCTCCTAGCTGCGTAATCAGGTCAAATCTCCACCCTTAATTCAGTAACTATTAATATTAAGACATCAGAGTTTAAAGATCTGTATGAGTTTAGGGGAGAGGAGTCCAAATGCACCTATAACAACTACATAATGTTTTAAAAAGTATTTTTATTATAACTGATGAATATTCATACAAACACTAAAAAAATAAATAAATAAAAGTATTGGAAGGAAATCCAGTGTGCCACTATTAGCAGTGATTGGCTCTGAGTAATGGTGACTGAGTTCTTTATTTTTTTGTGAATGTTTTCTCTGTGTTCTGCCTTGAGTATTCATTGGCAAGAGGCAATGCTCTATGGTAGTTTAAGGCATTAACTGTTAAACTGAGTGTTCCCTGGAATCACCTGTGGGCTTTTTAAGACTCAAAGCCTCAGATGAAGTAGATCTGGAGTAGGATGAGAGCTTGCATTTTTAACAAGTTCCCAGGTGTTGATGATGCTGTTAATCCAAAATTTGAGAACCACTGTTATGAGTTTGGGGTTTGATTGGACACTTTTGGGTAAGTAACCCAATGCCTTTTAGCCTTGAATATATTTGATGTAAATAAAATAATGAAATACTTGCCTTAGAGAGATGAGAGATTAATTAAAACAGAGTTCATACATCCCTATTCTGTAGATATATAGTAAGGTTATGCTTATTAATAAATAAAATTATATTTCTATAAATACGCATTTTGTAAAAAGCAGCATCAAAAAATTTACCTCAACGGAGCCTGGTATCTAGAATCTTTACAAAATAACTCATTTTCTACCCTAAAAGTAATTTCCATTGATAAATAAATGAACATTCCTGATAGTATAATTAATATCCAACAAACAGTATTTTATTCCTCAAAAACGGTGTTAAGAGATTTCATAGAATATAGAATTACACTGTTCAAAGCAGTAACCACTAACAACATGTGGCTAATGAGCATTTGGAATGTAGGTAGTGTGTAATAGAGAGGCACTGTAGGTAGAAAATGTGCATTGGGTTTCAAAGAGAAAAAGAACACAGGTAAGGTCTTAAGATCTTTTAAAATGATTCCCTAACAGGGGCTTCTATTTTACTTTAAAAAAATGTAACTACTAGAAATTTTAAATTACTTATATAGCTCTCATTATATTTCTGTTATAGGCCTTTAAGTGAAGATAGGATTGAACATCAAGGTCTCAATGCTGAAAACACTCTTACACATGTGTTTTATTATTCGTACCTTTTTAAGTTTTTTTTCCTAAATGTAATCAGTACATTTTTAGATATATAATACCATTATAATTTTACATGTATTATATGACTATTATACAATTAATTTTATTTATTATCCAAATGTGATAACTTTTTAATATAGTCCCATGGTTTTAATGTAAAAGGAAGGAACATATATTCTTCTTTAGCATTACATCCAAAAGTTCATCACATTTGTCATTTTATACCCCAGGGACCTTAAATCACTA
The DNA here is from genome assembly GCF_051225735.1 of Oryctolagus cuniculus. Classification (NCBI taxonomy): domain Eukaryota; kingdom Metazoa; phylum Chordata; class Mammalia; order Lagomorpha; family Leporidae; genus Oryctolagus; species Oryctolagus cuniculus. Next base: position 143,579,139 of record NC_142869.1, on the reverse strand, counting down.
TCCCAAGGTCCAATACATATATACTCCACCCAAAAGTCTTACGATCACAGGAAAAATATATAGAAGTAATGTTACATGCAGAATGATTTTGAGGAAAGATTTGTGTTTGAGGTTAGAGAAATTATTGCATTTGGATTTTTATAAGACTTTGTAAAAAATCATTTGAAGGTTTCATTTTCCAGCTACATAGAGAGATTATTTGTGTTACTAGCTCTGGTGCTGGGATCAGGTGGGAGAACAAGGTGTGAATCCAAGCTGCACCACTGTGACTTGTATTCCTGTCTAGGCAACAATGAAGTCATCCTTATTTTCCTCACATGTTAAATAGAACTGGTAACTGCCTATTTCAGAGAGCTATAGTAAGGATAAAGATTTTAAAGTAAAATAAAAAGGTCAGCGCTGCGGCCCAATAGGCTAATCCTCTGCCCGTGGCGTTGGCATCCCGGGATTCTAGTCCCGGTCGGGGCGCTGGATTCTGTCCCGGTTGCCCCTCTTCCAGGCCAACCCTCTGCTATGGCCCATGTCCTTGGGCCCTGCACCCGTATGGGAGACCAGGAGAAGCACCTGGCTCCTGGCTTCGGATCAGCGCGGTGTGCCGGCCACAGCGGCCATTGGAGGGTGAACCAACGGCAAAAAAAGAAGATCTTTCTCTCTGTCTGTCTGTCTGTCTCTCTCTCTCTCACTGTCCACTCTGCCTGTCAAAAATAATAAAGAATAAAAAAACATAAAATAAAGTAAAATAAAAGTGAATCTTTAACACAGTGCCTTGCTACAGAAAGTCCTCCAGTCATCCAAGTATTAATTAGTGTTATGGGACAGATTCAAAGGGGATTCACATTCATAGGCTCTGTAGTATTTTAGTTGTCATTATTTATTTTATGTGAGTCTATGAGTGTGTCTCCCTAATCATATGGCTGTCTTCTTTTGAGCAGTCCTAACAATGACCAATATAAAAATGCTTTGTAAACCAAAAACAATAACACATGCGAACTCTATTAAAATGCTACAACAAAGGTGACTATTTGGTACAGCAGTTAAGACTGTCTGCATGCCTTATTGGAGTGCCTGGGTTCAAGTCTTGGCTCCACTTCTGAGTCCATCTTCTACTTATGCACACCCTGGGGAGTAATAGGTGATGGGTGAGGTTATTGGGTCCCTGCTACCCACATGGGAGACCTGAGTTACATTCCCAGCTCCTGGCTTTAGCCTGGCCTAACCTTGGCTGTTGTGGGCATTTAGGGAGTCAAACAGTGGATGGAAGATTTCTCTCTCTCTCCCTCTTTCTCTTCCTTTCAAATAAAATGAAAAATAAGGTTGTTTTTTTTTTTAATGCCATAACAACTGCAGAAAGTGATTACAGAAACATTTATGATTTGAAAAACACAGGGAAACAGGCCAATACATACTGAATTTTTTTAAGACACCACTCAACTATTTTAAAACAAATTAGCATATTAATGTTTATCAGTATTATATATCATGTTAGTATGATAATATTTTAGCTTTTACAATTACTTTACAAGTTTGTTTTAGATTTATGCCAACTTCATATAGCAGTGTTTACTTTCTAAACCACCACTGTTTGCTTTGTTCAAACCCCTGTCATGTGAGTCATACGACTCAGAGGGTGTTGGTCACATCCTTTACATATCCTACACAAGTCTAGCACCTCACTCAGAAACATGGAAATGCTTTCCATCAACTGTTTTGCCACAGCCAAAAAATGTGATAGATCCCTTTTTAACATCTTATAACACTTCATTTTTCTCACTGTGATTTTGATCAGTAGCAAATGGTAAACTGTCAGTCTTTATAAATAAATTAATTAGTTCAAAAATGTCACTTCCAGATATGTTAGGCCCCTCAAAGCATAGCCCTGTACATTTCTTTTCTTCGACTCTACATGTTGCGTCAATAGAGATGAGCACGCATGCAAGTAGAAGTAGCAAGACACTTTCTAGACTTTTAAGTTATATGTATTTTATTTTTTAACTTTTGTTTAATAAATATAAATTTTGAAAGTACAACTTTTGGATTATAGTGGCTTTTTCCCCCTTAACCTCCCTCCCACCTGCAACCATCCCATCTCCCACTCTCTCTCCCATCCCACTCTTCATCAAGATTCATTTTCAATTACTTTATATACAGAAGATCAACTTAGTATATAATAAGTAAAGATTTCAACAGACTGCACCCACACAGACATACAAAGTATAAAGTACTGTTTGAGTACTAGTTTTACTGTTAATTCGCATAGTACAACACGCCAAGGATATGTATTTTAAACACAAATTCCGAGATCAGGCACATTCAGGGTGGTATGGTGGTAGACTAAACACAAATTCCAAAATAAGTAAGATCTATGGCTTGTCCTGAACTTTGACTCACATGTCTCAATGAATCTCTGTCTGGCTCACAGAAAATATATTGAAAGCTGGTTTCCTAAAATGTCACCAAAATAATCTTTCAAAAAAAACAAAGCTGAGTTTATTGCTTTCCATGGTGTGTGAAACCACTGCCTCAGCAGAGTCATAGTACCATCTTGGACAGGTGAGAGGGAAGAAGAGACATTTAAAGGTCTAGCAACCTGGTTTAAAGACAGGTCTTTCAAGGCAGGGTAAGGATAGGGTAAAGTTGGTAAAATGCATTAGTTTAGGATCAGTAGGCAACACTAGTAGAGAATGTCTTAGAGAGTTATGGGATAACAATGATTTAGTGATATGTATTTCAAGTTGAGTGGCATACGATTCACTGGGATGGATTTTATGAGGTTTCTAAAATGAACAAGAAAGTTATCTGCAGATTTTATTTTGGAAAGGAGGGTAAGAGTTTCCCAGAATAATCACCTCATGTTGGTGAAGTTAGTGTGATAGTAAACTCATGAGGTAGACAGTAAGTGTTGCAAGTTTAGCTGATTTGGTTCCTTCAAGTAACAGTAAGAAATGTGAAGGTAGTAGAGATTTCTAAATTTGTTTTCAGGGGTTTCAGCTTTAACTTACAAACTATTTATTGTTTCATTGACCTAGTATCTAGAAGATTTGACACTATTGGGAAATAAATGAAGAGGGATTTTGTATTCATTTGTGTGTGTAAGGGTGAATAGAAATTTTAGGTAAGGTGTATAGAAGAAGGGCTACACAGGAAGGTGACATTTGAATAACCTGGAAGAAGTAAAGCAGCACAAACCCTTCCTGTTGGTCTGTCCTGTGAGGAGGATTTGACTTCCCATCCACAGACTTGAGGCTTGGCCATATGAACATTGGTTTGACCAGTGAAATATTAAGTAAAAATTTTGGTGTATTTTCTTATTGCTGCAAAACTGACTCAACCAGGCTATGTGTTTGAAGGGTTTTCCTGATGTGGAAGAATGTCAAGGGCAAATAAATGAGTGAGGAAGGGTATGTGAGAGAAAATGATGGAGTCTGATACCTCTAGAGAATCTGTTCTAAACATTCAGTCCAGGTTTGTGGGCTTCCATTAACTGTCTATTAATCTCTATGATTATTACCATCCTGTGGTGAAACATAACCATATTTTCAGCTATGATACATAAACTATGCTTATGACTCTTCTCTTCAGTTGTTATTTAAGTATCTCATTGTTACTTGACTTCTACCTGTTTATTTTCTGTTTTCCATGTTAGAATATTAGCACCCTAAGGACAGGGTTGTTTGTCCTTCATGTGTGAACCTCCAGTAAAGTCTGCTACCATGAAAGCTAAGCATACAATCAATGTTTTTTAAGTCATGTGTTCATATGGGACAGAAATATTAAGTGCTTTGATAATAAGCATTTTTATCATTCCACTACAACTTATAATAAAAATAAAGTTCTTAGATAACAAATATACTGGGATTTGGAATAATTCTTAAAATTTTTCATATTTGGATAACTTCTTGTTATCAATAGACTATCTTATTATGAAGTTTTATCTGAAATTAGACACATGGATTTTGAGCAGTTTTAATTTGATGCAAGCATTCAAGAAGACTGTTTCTTGCAGCTCTATAATTATTTGAAATACGTATATATACATGATTATCTTTCCATTATTTTGTATTAAACTGTGTGAATACTACCTGGCATGGCACATATCAAACAAAGAATATGTTGAAGTACTTCTTGAGTTTTCAGCAGTGTTTTGACTATTATATCCAAAATTCATAGAAAAAAAGAAATGTAGATTTTCTAATGAAAAATAACAGAATCAGGCACTTAGCTTATTCCCTAGATTGATGACTTACACATATATATCATCTTAATTATTTTATCTTAAACACTATCTCTCTAACAATGACACCACTGCTTATGTCATATTTAAAGGAAATACACACAAATTCCATTTCTCTTTGATTATATAGTAAAATAAAAGGAATTTAATTATTAAGTTATGAAGAAAAATAATTTTTACTTTAACTTTATTAATTGTTAGGAGAAAGACTTTAGTCAAACTGGAACTTCAGCTCATAGTTTTCTATATCTCAATCTAGGGTCGGGGTAAGATACAAATTAATCTTACCTTGTCATAGTAATAAGGCATGTGAATGAATCAGCTACAAAGGAGTGGAAGTGTAAAGTTATTGTGTGTTTTTTTAAGTTATTTCTTAGCTCTTAAATTTAAGCAAACTTCATGATTTATAGTAATAAATATACCTATTCAACATAGCATATCCATAGGATAGATAGGAAATTATTTTATAAATCCATTTTTTTAACTTTTATTTAATGAATATAAATTTCCAAAGTACAGCTTATGGATTACAGTGGCTTCCCTCCCCATAACTTCCCTCCCACCCGCAACCCTCCCCTTTCCCTCTCCCTCTCCCCTTCCATTCACATCAAGATTCATTTTCAATTCTCTTTATATACAGAAGATCAGTTTAGCATATATTAAGTAAAGATTTCAACAGTTTGCACCCACATAGAAACACAAAGTGAACAATACTGTTTGAGTACTAGTTATAGCATTAAATCACAATGTACAGCACATTAAGGACAGAGATCCTACATGAGGAGTAAGTGCACAGTGACTCCTGTTGTTGACTTAACAAATTGACACTCTCATTTATGGTATCAGTAATCACCCTAAGCTCTTGTCATGAGCTGCCAAGGCTACGGAAGCCTTTTGAGTTCACTGACTCTGATCATATTTAGACAAGGTCATAGTCAAAGTGGAAGTTCTCTCCTCCCTTCAGAGAAAGGTACCTCCTTCTTTGATGACCCATTCTTTCCACTGGGATCTCACTCGCGGAGATCTTTCATTTAGGTCATTTTTTGCCAGAGGTCTTGGCTTTCCATGCCTGAAATACTCTCATGGGCTTTTCAGCTGGATCTGCATGCCTTAAGGGCTGATTCTGAGGCCAGAGTGCTGTTTAGGACATCTGCCATTCTATGGGTCTGCTGTGTATCTCGCTTCCCATGTTGGATCATTCTCTCCCTTGTTTATTCTATCAGTTAGTATTTGCAGATACTAGTCTTGTTTATGTGATCCCTTTGGCTCTTAGTCCTATCATTATGATTAATTGTTAACAGAAATTGTTCACTTTGACTAGTGAGATGGCATTGGTACATGCCACCTTGATGGGATTGAATTGGAATCCCCTGGTATGTTTCTAACTCTACTGTTTGGGGCAAGTCAGCTTGAGCATGTCCCGAATTGCACATCTCTTCCCTCTCTTATTCCCACTCTTATATTTAACAGCGATCACTTTTCAGTTAAGTTTCAACACATAGCCTTGGCAACTCATGACAAGAGCCTAGGGTGATTACAGATGCCATAAATGAGAGTGTCAATTTGTTAAGTCAACAACAGGAGTCACCGTGCACTTACTCCTCATGTAGAATCTCTGTCCTTAATGTGCTGTACATTGTGATTTAATGCTATAACTAGTACTCAAACAGTATTGTTCACTTTGTGTTTCTATGTGGGTGCAAACTGTTGAAATCTTTACTTAATATATGCTAAACTGATCTTCTGTATATAAAGAGAATTGAAAATGAATCTTGATGTGAATGGAAGGGGAGAGGGAGAGGGAAAGGGGAGGGTTGCGGGTGGGAGGGAAGTTATGGGGGGGGAGGCTTTGTAATCCGTAAGCTGTACTTTGGAAATTTATATTCATTAGATAAAAGTTAAAAAAAAGAATAACTGTGTATTGATTACAGTATTCAACCAAAAATATTAAGTAGAACAAACACACACAAAAAAATACTAAGAGGTTTAATGTATTAAGTTGTTCATCAACAGCCAGGGCAGGGGCTGATCAAGTTTCTCATAGTGTTCATTTCACTTTAACAGGTTTCCTTTTTGGTGCTCGGTTAGTTGTCACCAGTCAGGGAGAACATATGATATTTGTCCCTTTGGGACTGGCTTATTTCACTCAGCATAATGTTTTCCAAATTCCCAACAGGGATCACTTTTCAGTTAAAATTTAAACACCTAAGAATAATTGTGTGTTATAAATCCAATCTTTATCTAAGAAATTGAGATGGTTTTATGTAATCCATGGCTAATTGCCCCTGAGATTTATGATACATTCAACTCTAAAAATCTTTGAACAGGAAAAATATATTAAGGATTTCCTTCCCACCATTTTACAGAAACTTCTTTAAGAATTTACTGTTTTACTGTTTTTCCTCTAAGATACAAAACTTTAATCATGGTTAAGATAAAGTATCCTTATTTGTTGGATGGATACTTTGAGCTCTAGACCCTGACAGAGATCCCAAATTTGATCTGTGGTTTCTGCCATAAGATCTTTTCAGAAAAGTAAGGCATTCAATTTTAGCCATGCAGAGATATACAAAGTGAGTGATAGAAGCAATAGATACTACCATTGTTTTATGGCTATCATCATAGACCTGTTTAGTTTGGAAGACTGAGTGTAAGTATGTGAATACTGCATTATAGTTAAGAGTGTGAGCTCTCATGCTAGACTGTCCCAGTTTGAAAGTCTGTCCCTTGACTGTATGAGGAGTTGCTTAAAATCTTTGCACTCCAGTTTCGCTTTCTGTCCAGTAGGAGTTAAAAAGCAGGGCAAAATGTTAAAAATTGTTAAATCACTGTGAATTCATTGAACCCTCTTTTATACTTTCTTCTAGTATTTAAAATGTTTGAAGACTAAAATTAAAATGACAAAATAAAAATAGGTGTTTTTTAGAGTTATTGTGAAGATGAAATGAGTAATTAGAGGCAAATCTCTTTTTAAAAAAACAACTGTCTAGCCTAAAATAATCTTTTAGTAAGGTAGTGTGGGGAACAACTGGGAGTAACTCGGACTAGACTAAGTTACTGGAATTAAGACTTATTCTATGCATCTGCTTTCCCACAATATGGCGCTGAGAAGGGAGTAGCAACTTCTGCGCAGCTGCCTCTCACCAGCTTGGGTGATGACCTGCAGGAGCTGATCCTGCTCCTGATTGCAGGAGAGCAGCGTACTCGGCATGTGGGTAGCAGAGTTGGGATTGGCGGAAGAGGACTATAAAGGAGGAGAGAGACAACCTGCACCAGGAACATCTGAAGGAACACCTGAGCAGCCCCCGAGAGAGCCGGCCGGCGGTGTGCCGCTCCCCCACGGAAGTGGGGAAAGTGGCAAGGGGGAACCGCCCTTCCACGGAGGTGGAAGGGTCGGTAGCCAACCTGGGAAGAACCAGCAGCAAACCCGGGGAGGGCCGAGCAGACGAAAGAACAGCGCAGGGTTCAGTGTCGTTCCTCCACGAAGACGGGGAGCGACAGGTAGCTGTAAGTGAAAAGGAAGAGGCTTCCTCAAGAAGGATAAATAAATGAACAAGGTGTGATTAGTGGTGTGGAGAATGGTCTGAATGAAGGAAAAACGATGTATTTGGTTTGAAATATCGGGAGAAATACTATAAAGTAACTGTAAAGTTAAATTTCTTGAATCATTGAGAGTCTAAGCACTGTATTTTGTTCTGAACTATTATCCCTAATCTTCCAGACAAAGGGATACTTTAACATTTTGTGTATCTCTGTATGACAGTTATCAAGGTGATAATTATCAAGTATGTGTTGGCTTTACAGTCAAATGGAAAAACAAATTCAGCATTCACTTTGATGTTCAATAACATTTAAAATGAGTTTATGATAGTTGTGACATTAAAAAAATCATGGAATAAGGCAATATGTCTGAACTGGGATCTGATTAACCTGGAATTCTCTTATCAGGGTGCATACTGTGAGGCTTTGACATTCCAAGTCTCAGAAAGATGTATTATCCCTCACAGACTTAGAAATAGGCAAAGGTTTCTACATATAACAAATACATCAGTAGTCATGTGCCTCCTAGGCCCCCTTTCTTACTGTCAAGAAAATAATGGAATTGTAACCATCCAGAAAATAATCTAAAACACTAAACATGATGAAGTAATATTCATTGTAAAGATATTTGGGATAATTTACATGCTCTTTTCTAATGCAGAACACTAATGTTGACAGAGACCTATTTAATCCAGTCAACTAAGACAGTGAGTTTAGTGTAAATGGATACAATAGACACATATGGGTGCATTTTCCATTTTCTCCAAATCCTAAGCAGAATTTAAGAGGAATTCTACTGGGACCCATGCTGTGTTGTAGTGGACAAAGCCTTTACCTACAGTGCCTGCATCCCATATGAGCAACGGTTCGTGTCTCAGCTGTTCTTCTTTCTTTTTTTTTTTTTTTTTGACAGGCAGAGTGGACAGTGAGAGAGAGAAACAGAGAGAAAGGTCTTCCTTTACCGTTGGTTCACCCTCCAATGGCCGCTGCGACCGGTGCTCTGTGGCCGGCTCACCGCGCTGATCTGAAGCCACAGCAGAGAGCTGGACTGGAAGAGGGGCAACCAGGACAGAATCTGGCGCCCCGACCGGGACTAGAACCCAGGGTGCCGGCGCTGCAAGGTGGAGGATTAGCCTATTGAACCGCGGCGCCGGCCTAGCTGTTCCTCTTCTGATCCAGCTCTCTGCTAATGACCTGGGAAAGTAGCAGAAGATAGCCCAAGTGCTTGGGTCCCTGCACCTGTATGGGAGACCTGGAATAAGCTCCTGGTTCCTGACTAGATCTGCTCATCTCCTGCCATTTGGGAAGTGAACCAGTGGATGAAAGATTCTCTCTCTCTCTCTCTCTCTCTTTCTCTCTCTGACTCTGCCTCTCAAATAAATAAATAAAATCTTTTAAAAAAGATATCATCACAAAAAGAAAAAAAAATAAGAACTCTACTGTTATGTTTGATAAACTGTTAGACATTATTTTGGAAATTTATCACCCTTGCTTTATTGTTCAAAGTAATAACACAAGGATATTTGTAGGGTAATTTGCCATGTTTTAATAAAAAATCTTTAATAAATTTTATTTTTGTTCCTTAATTTTTACTTGAAAGAAAAATGGAAAGCATATATTTAAGAGCTATTTATGTATTGAATTATAGCTTTTTCTAATTTGGGCTTGAGAAAATTATGCATGTAATTGTACTTAACATGTGGATTTTACTTTAAACATATTAAAAGGAAAGTTTATCATTATTGTGTACATTTTAATGACTGCTTTTAGTCACGACACTTTGTGTGATAATATACATTTACCCCACCATATTTTAAAGCTGTAGGTGAAAAGGTCCATCACTGTTGGATATATTAATTTACATTATGGAAGAGCTATACTGTGTCACATTCATTTAAACTGTTTATGTAGTTCCTTAGTCACAGTAGAAATTAGATTTCTGAAATTAAAAATTCATAGTGACAATTTCACATATAAGCCATCTTGAAAGGAAAATAAAACTCTATAACTTAATTGTTTATTTCAAGAGATCAACTGTAGTTAGCTGAGAGGCATCTTAATTTAATTCTCTGGAAGTAATACAAATGAGAGATATGCATTATTTTTCAATTATCTTTAGGTGCAACTTGTCAATTTAGTTGACTCTAGTTCCTAATCTACATGACCTTTTTCAATGCTCCATTATTGTACATTGTGCTTTCTAGATAAGAAATAGTATAATTTGAAGGTTTATTTATTTATTTGATAGGTGGACCTGGAGAGGGGCGGGGGAACAAACATGAGAAAGAGAGAGATCCATCTTCCATCTGCTGGTTCACCACCCCCAAGAGGCCACAATGGCTGAAGCTATTCCAGGCCAAAGCCAGGAGTCTAGAACTCCATTGGATGTCTTCCATGTGTGTGACAGAGACTTAAGCACCTGGGCCACCTTTTGCTGCTTTCCCCAGGCACATTAGAAGGGAGCTAGACCAGAAATAGAGCAGCCAAGATAGGGGATTTGAACCAGCTATCCAGCATTTCAGGCAGTGACTTGACCCACAGTGCCCCAATGCCGGCCCCAGAAACGATGTATTTGGTTTAATATTCTCATTCTATATGTTTTGTTCTACTTAATACTATTGGTTGAACTCTTTAATTAACACACAATTATTCTTAGGTGTTTAAATTTAACTGAAAAGTGATCCCTGTTAAATATAGGAGTGGGAATAAGAGAGGGAGGAGATGTACAGTCTGGCACTTGCCCCAAATAGTAGAGTGGTAGAGTTAGAAACGAGCCTGGGGATTCCAATTCAATCCCATCAAGGTGGCATGTACCAATGCCATCTCACTAGTCAAAGGGATCAGTTTCAGTTCATAATTGATCATAATGATAGGATTAGGAATCAAAGGGATCACATAAACAAGACTAGTATCTGCTAATACTAAATGATAGAATTAAAAAGGAAAAACATGGAAAGAACAGGTCATCAAAGAAGGAGGTACCTTTCTCTGAAGGGAGGAGAGAACTTTCACTTTGACCATGGCCTTGTCTAAATATGATCAGAGTCGGCGAACTCGGGGGGTTCCATAGCCTTGGCAGCTCATGACAAGAGCCCAGGGTGATTACTGAGGCCATAAACAAGAGTGTCAATTTGTTAAGTCAACAACAGGAGTCACTGTGCACTTACTCCTCATGTAGGATCTCTGTCCTTAATGTGCTGTACATTGTGATTTAATGCTATAACTAGTACTGAAACAGTATTGTTCACTTTGTGTTTCTATGTGGGTGCAAACTGTTGAAATCTTTACTTAATATATGCTAAACTGATCTTCTGTATATAAAGAGAATTGAAAATGAATCTTGATGTGAATGGAAGGGGAGAGGGAGCGGGAAAGGGGAGGGTTGCGGGTGGGAGGGACGTTATGGAGGGGAAGCCAATGTAATCCATAAGATGTACTTTGGAAATTTATATTCATTAAAAAAAAAGAAAAAAAGGAAAAACAGGTTTTTTATACTATTTGTGAACCCTTTTCTTAGTTTAGAGTTAATCGTATGTGTATAAAACTAGATAAAAATAGATCTTAGTAAAATATAAGAATGGGAAGAGGAGAGGGAAGAGGAAGAAGGGTGGGAGTGTGGGTAGAAAGGTACAGAGGGAAGAATCACCATAATCCTAAAGCTGTATTTGCAAAATGTATGAAGTTTGTATTCCTCAAATAGCATGTTACTGGAGGAAAAAAAGACAGGATTTCATCCTTTTTTAACATCTGAGTAGTATTCCATAGTATATATAGCCCATAATCTCTTTATCCAGTCATCAGTTGGTGGACCTCTGGGTTGATCACCTATCTTAGCTATTATGAATTGAGCTGCAATAAACATGAGGGTAAAGATAACTCTTTGATATGCTGATTTAATTTCAGTTGGGTAACAAAAGTGGGATTGCTAGGTAATGTGGTATGTCTATTTTCAGCTTTCTGAGGAACCTCCATACTGTCTTCCACAATGTCTGTACTAGTTTATATTCCCACAAACAGTGGATTAAGATAACTTTTTGCCCACATCCTTGCCACCATTTATTTGTTGATTTCTCTATCAAAGCCATTCTAACTGGGGTGAGGTGAAACCTCATTGTGGTTTTGATTTGCATTTCCCTGATTGATAGTGATCCTGAGCATTTTTTCATGTGTCTGTGAGCCATGTGAATTACCTCTTTTGAAAAATGTCTGTTCAAGGCCTTTGCCCATTTTTTAACTGTATTGTTTGTTTTGTTTTTGTTGAGTTTCTTGAGCTCTTTATAGATTCTAGATATTAATCCTTTATCAATTTAATAGTCTGCAAATATGTTCTCCCATTCTGTTGGTTGCTCCTTCACTGTGTGGAGTTTTCCTTTTGCAGTGCAGAATCATCTCAGCTTTATGTAATCCCATTTTCAAATTTGGATCTGATTACCTGTGCTTCTGGGGTTTCTCTAAGAATGCTTTGCTTATGCCAATGTCTTGCAGAGTTTCCCCAATGTTCTCTAGTAATTTGATGGTATCCAGTCATAGATTTAGATCCTTGTTCCATTTTGAATTGATTTTTTATACGGTATAAGCAAGGGATCTTGCTTCATACTTCTGCATCCAGAGATCCAGTTTTCCCAGCACTGTGTTGATGAGATTGTCCTTTCTCCAGGGATTGATTGATTTGAGCTCCTTTGTCAAATATTGATTGTAGATACATGGGTTGATTTCTGGAGTTTCTATTCTGTTCCATTGATCTACATCTATTTTTGTGCCAATACCAAGCTGTTTTGATTATAACTTCCCTGTGGTATATCTTTGAAGACCTGATATTGTGATGCCTCTGGCTTTGTTTTTGTTGCTTTAGCTATTTGGGGTCTCTTCTGTTTCCATATTAATTTTAGCATTATTTTTTCTAGATCTGAGAAGAAATGTGCTTGATACTTTGATTCTTATCACATTGGAACTGTAAATTGCTTTCAGTAGTATGGACATTTTGATGATATTGGTTCTTCCAATCCATGGACATTGGAAGATTTTTCCATTTTTTGTGTCTTTTTCTGTTTCTTTAATGTTTTGTAATTTTTATTATAGAGATTTCACCTCTTTTGTTAAATGTATTTTAAGGCACTTAATTTTTTCTGTATCTAGTGTGAATGGGATTGATCTTAGACATTTCTTCTCAGCATTGTCTGTGTATACAAAGGCTATTGATTTTTGTGTGTTAGTTTTATATCCTGCCATTTTATCAAGCTCTTTTATGGGTTCCAGTTTTTTTTTCCCCCCCCAGTGGAGTCTTATGGTTCCCCTACATATAGAATTATGTCATCTGCAAATAGGACTAATTTGACTTCCTCCTTTCCAATTTGTATCCCTTTGATTTCTTTTTCTGGCTAACACTTCCAGGACTGTATTGAATAGCAGTGGTGCAAGTGGAAATCCATGTTTGGTTCTGGATCGTAGTGGAAATGCTTCCAACTTTTCATTATTTAATAAGATGCTGGCTGTGGGTGTGTCATAAATTGTCTTGATTGTGTTGAGGAATGCTCCTTCTATACCCAATTTGCTTAAGGTTTCATCATGAAATGATGTTGTATTTTATAAAATGCTTTCTCTGCACCTATTGGGATAACCATGTAGTTTTTATTTTTCAGTTTCTTAATGTAATTATTAAGTTGGCCTTCTCTTTCTTGTTGTGGAAAGAGCAAAGTTTTTGTCTCTGAATCATTGTGTGAAACACCATCACATATTTCCTATTTTCTTTTAGCTAACTGTTTCTGATTTTCCAATTTAATGCAAGTTCGAGATGTATTCTGTTCAAATGCTTAGTCGTGCTTGCAGTACCTTATGTTTAATGCCAGCCATAGATCTCATTAACATGCTGACGACTGCCTCTGGCAGACAGCTGCCTAGTTAGTCAATGGAAACTTTTCTGTTCAATTGTGCATTGCTTTGGGAAATTTTCTCAATATTAGAACAATCCCACTCAGGATTCTAATGAGCAAAATAAGTAGACCATGACAAAGGATGTTGGGAGACAGATTTAGTATGCCTTCAACTATTATTCAAGGGATTTAGGTATTAATAGGTAAGCCTAATAATGAAAATCTCATGAAGTTTTAGAAAACTGATGCGTAAATAATGGAATAGTAAGGAAAAACCTACCACATAAAAATTATCACAGGAATAATATTGAGAAATATTTCAGTTTGTGAGAATATATTTGTTTTTAGTTTTTAGCATGGCTGCAGGATACCCAAAGAATCCTGTGTTAGTGCTTGACTCTCCCATGAACTACTTCAGAGAGTTGGATTAGTCTCAGGTACCTCATGTCCTTCTTTTTCTTCCTCTGTAAATTGAAAGAGGCAAACTAGATGCCTTCCCCATCCCTGGAAGCATTGACTTTGTTGTGTTTATTAACTACTTCATATGAACAGAAGAGACCAGCCCGATATTGAAACACATCATAACAGATTTGGAATACTTAGAGTAACACAGTACAGGCATAAAAATAGATGGTTAATGGAAAGATATAGAGATGCAGAAACAGATTTGGTGCAATTTATTGAATGATTAAGATAGAATTTTTTCCATCTGGATAATATAGATGGAAAGTGTAGTATCTTGGAACGATTAGTTTAACGGTTATAGAAGTTTAAAACTGTATTCTCACTCATGTTGGTGTCAAATTGAATTCAAAATGGACTAATGTTTTAAACATAAGAAAGAAAGAGAAGAGGAAGGAGGAAGAGAGAAAGGAGAGAGAGGAGAGAGCAAGAGAGAGAGGAATGGAAAGAAAACTTTAAAAAAACATTTTTAATAAGATGACTTTTGTAAGTATCTTGATAAATTCAGAGACTATAAAGGAAACATTTATATATTTTACACATTTAAAAATTAAATACTTTTGTATCATTGATTTCTTTTATAGAAAGCTTTCTCATAAATTAATAGCAAAAGATGAACAACTCAAAAGATTAAAGAACATGGACAGTTCACAGAAAGAATAGCAGAAATAAACCCTTGACAGCCTTCTCAAGGAGAGAAACACCAAGATGCCATGTTTAGCTATGAGTGGCAAAAAATGAAATATTAAATAGAACTCAGTTTTTTAAGAAAAAAATTTCATATATGTTGATGACAGCTTTTTTCTAATAAGGATAGATTAGCAGTAGCTATCTAAATCTGAAATGTAAATACATTTAAGTACTTTTAAACAAAAATTTCCTTTTCACAATACTTATCCTACAGTCAACTTGCTGGACCATGTTTGAAAATGATTCTATTTGTATTCTTAAAATTTATACTTTATCAACTTTTAAAAATGTATAAAATAAATTGTTATTACATTAGGAATTACTTGTAGCATTTGTCTCTGAGGAGGAAAAGAAGGTAGAGAAGGCATTTAAAATTTTTACTGTATATCATCTATACTTCTATCATATTTGACATTTCTACCATGACTTGGTAAATATAAGTTTTAACTTAAACAAAAATAATATCGAATGATAGTATCATAAAGTACCTTTTTAAAGGAGTTGTGGAAACCACAATGATAAGGCTAAAATATATTTAAGGAAAAACTCAAGCTCATCTGTCCTGAAATTGAAAATAGTAGTTTAAAAATGTAATATGTTAGAATGTATACTCTTTTGGAAAATAATACAAGCTCATTATAAAAATGACAGTTTCTGGAATTTGTTCAAATTGAATGCTTCGTGTACCATTTTAATACTCTAAAAGATTGCATAATAGAAAATGAGATCCATATCTTACATTTTTTTCAAAGTTTTTTTTTATTTATTTGGAAGAGAGAGATTTTATATCTGCTGGTTCACTCCCAAATGCCCACAGCTCCAGGTCTGAATCAAGGCAAAGCCAGGAACTAGGAACTTCTGGGTCTCTCATGTCGGGGTTTCCTGTCTTTTTCCAATTGCATTTAGAGGGAGCTGGATCGTAAGTGGAAAACTAGGAGTTGAGCTGGTGCCCTGATATGTGATGTCAGAATCAGCAAGCTGTGGCTTAATCCTTTGCTCCACAGTGCTGTCCTTAAAATCTTATATTCTGTTGGAAAGAACTCAGTGCTTTTTATTTGATGAGCTTATTTGCACACAGAATGTTTTGTGGGGTATGTTGGCTATTTAAACAGTGGCATGACAAACATGTTTGGGTTGTTACATTTGACTTTTGTTTCTTGTGTTACCAACATATCCACACATTTCCCTTTGATGTGATCCCAGCATTCATTGCTTTTGAAAATATAAATAGGGCATGGCAGGCGCTGTGACGCATCGAGTTAACACCCTGACTTGTAGCTCCGGCATCCCATATGGGTGCCAGTTCTAATCCCAGCTGCTCCTCTTCCGATCCTGGGAAAGCAGTAGAAGATGGGCCAAAGCTTTAGGCCCCTAAACCAGGGAGGGAGACCTGGAAGAAGCTCCTGGCTCCTGGCTTCGGATTGGCACAGCTCCGACTGTTGCAGCCAATTGGGGAGTGAAACATCGGATGAAAGACCTCTCTCTCTCTCTCTCTCTCTCTCTCTCTGTAACTCTGACTTTCAAATAAATAAATCAATCAAAGAAAAAAGAAAAAATATACATGGGGCACCAGCTCAGATTAGTAATTAAAATTTAAAAACCAAACTATCCATATATATTTACAGTTTAGCAAGACTTTTCTTTTTTTTAGGAACCTGAGTATCATTAAAAGACATGTCCTTTTGTTCCCCATGTTTACAATGTATCATTAATTGATAATTTGCATATATGTATGAGTTGATCGTGTGTAGGATTTCTCAGAATGTTCTAATATTTTGTTAGTAATTTTACACTTGTGTTTATATAAAAATTAATGAAGGTATAGATTTTTATTACAGCAGTGGTTTTAGGGAACATGATTCAGAATGGGTAACAGCACCAAACATCTGGTATAGTGTGAAATATTTTCAATCTTAAAAGAAACATTTTTCCAAGGAGTGGGATGGCTGGGTCGAACGGTAGGGTTATCTTCAGGTTTCTGAGGAATCTCCAGACTGACTTCCATAGTGGCTTGACCAGTTTGCATTCCCACCAACAGTGGGTTAGTTTCCCTTTTTCCCCACATCCTCGCCAGCATCTGTTGTTGGTAGATTTCTGAATGTGAGCCATTCTAACCGGGGTGAGGTGAAACCTCACTGTGGTTTTGATTTGCATTTCCCTGATTACTAATGACCTTGAACATTTTTTCATGTGCCTGTTGGCCATTTGGATTTCCTCTTTTGAAAAATGTCTATTGAGGTCCTTGGCCCATCTCTTAAGTGGGTTGTTGGTTTTGTTTTTGTGGAGTACCCAAAGGAATTTAAATTGGCAAACAAAAAAGCGGTCTGCAGCCTAATGTTTATTGCAGCTCAATTCACAATAGCTAAGACCTGGAACCGACCTAAATGCCCATCAACGGTAGATTGGATAAAGAAATTATGGGATATGTACTCTTTAGAATACTATACCGCAGTAAGAAACAACGAAATCCAGTCATTTGCAACAAAATGGAGGAATCTGGAACACATCATGCTGAGTGAAATAAGCCAGTCCCAAAGGGACAAATACCATATGTTCTCCCTGATCGGTGACAACTGACTGAACACCAAAAAGGAAACCTCCTGAAGTGAAACGGACTCTATGGGACATGGTGACTTGATCAGCATAGCCCTGACTGTTAATGAACAACTTAATACATTATCCCTCTTAGTAGTTTTTTTGTCTGTTCTACTTAATATGACTGGTTTAATTCTGTAATTATCACACAGTTATTCTTAAGTGTTGAAAATTAACTGAAATGTGATCCCTGTTGAACATGGGAGTGGGAATAAGAGAGGGAAGAGATGTATAATTTGGGACATGCTCAAGCTGACTTGCCCCAAATGGTAGAGTTAAAAACATACCAGGGGATTCCAATTCAATCCCATCAAGGTGGCATGTACCAATGCCATCTCACTATTCCAAGTGATCAATTTCAGTTCACAATTGATCATAATGAAAGGACTAAGAGTCAAAGGGAGCACATAAACAAGTCTAGTACCTGCTAACACTAACCGATAGAATAAATAAAGGGGAGAGTGATCCAACATGGGAAGTGAGATACTCAGCAGACTCATAGAATGGCAGATGTCCTAAATAGCACTCTGGCCTCAGAATCAGCCCTAAAGGCATTCGGATCTGGCTGAAAAGCCCATGAGAGTATTTCAGGCATGGAAAGCCAAGACACTCTGGCAAAAGATCTCTGCGAGTGAGATCCCAGTGGAAAGAACAGGTCTTCAGAGAAGGAGGTACCTTTCTCTGAAGGGAGGAGAGAACCTCCACTTTGACTATGACCTTGTCTAAACAAGATAAGATCAGGGAACTCAGAGGGCTTCCATAGCCTTGGAAACTCATGACTGGTGCATAGGGAGACTACTGATGCCATAGACAGGAGTGTCAATTGGTAAAGTCAACAACAGGAGTCACTGTGCACTTACTCCTCATGTAGGATCTCTGTCCTTAATGTGCTGTGTATTGAGATTTAATGCTATAACGAGTACTCAAACAATATATTTCACTTTGTGTTATTATGGGGGTGCAAACTGTTGAAATCTTTACTTAATGCATACTAAACTGATCCTCTGTAAAAAAAAAAAAAAAAAAAAAGAAAGAAAGAAAGAAATTATCAACTCCCAACTTGACTCTCACTGGGATTAAACATGACAATAGGTCTGATCTGATTTCATCATCATTTAAAAAAAAATCATCTATTATTTCTCACTTTATGTTTCTGTGTGAGAGCAAACTGTTGAAATCCTTACTTAATGTATACTAAGCTGATCTTCTGTATATTAAGATAATCGAAAATGAATCTTGATGTGAATGGAAGGGGAGAGGGAGTGGGAAAGGGGAGGGTAGTGGGTGGGAGGGACGGTATGGGGGGGAAGCCATTGTAATCCATAAATTGTACTTTGGAAATTTATATTCATTAAATAAAAGTTAAAAAAAAAGTTTTTTAAATAAAAAGTTTAAAAGTAAAAAAAAAAGAAACATTTTTCTGAAATGAATGAACTCACAAATGAAAGTAATTTGAACTTTATAGATGTATCCTTTTAATTGCCTAGGTAAAGAAAAAGCAAGCCTATTGTCTGCCCCCCCCCCCCAAAAAAAAGGGAACGATTCAGCAAAAGCAAAACTATGGTTAAAGAATTGGAATAGAAATTGATATTAAAGTTTTAGATTAAATTACTTTTATTCTCAACATATCCATATGCCATAAAAGTGGTTAGATAACTAGTAGAATTTATCCACAGAAAAAGCATTTTACTAGTAGAAACACTAAATAGTATTTAAAACTATATTAGTAAAAATAATTACAGTAATTATTCTAGAAGTCAAAATGAGATAATATTTAATACTACCACTGATATGTTAAATAGGGACATTATGATCTAGAGAAGAATATTTCTGTCACCTTATTGTATGCCTCAAACCACCCCAGGAGAAATAATAAGTGAAGTCATAATTTTTTTTAATTTTATTTTTAAAGTGTTATAATTCAAGGAAATTATATGTATTTGTGGTGTATAACATGATTCTTTGATGTATGCATACATTACAGAAGGGCTATATCAGGCTATTAGGATATGCATTACCTCATGTATGTATTATTTTGTGGTAAGTACATTTAAAATCTACTCTCAGCAATTTTCAACCATATAATTCCATTATGAACTATAGTTACCAAGGTATACAATACTTATAGATCCTTTGTACTTATCTCTCTTATCTAACTAAAAGTTTGTGTCTTTGGCCAACAGATAATATCATTTAACAACGATATTAATATGACTTTACAAATAGCAAATAACTTCAAACTAGAAAAGAGTGATGACTCTTGATTTTATTTGGCGGTTTATTTTGTTGTTTTACATCACTTTTGAACAATGGTGTCTAATATTCTGTTAGAACAATGAATATCCTGTGCTGTTCGTTTCTTTCTTGTGCTAACACAAAACTAAATGTGGGATGGTGTTGAGAGGAGAAACAACTGAGTTATCAATGACCAAATGTAGCTCCTCAAAAATAAAAAGGTAAAACCATTTCAAATTATGGTGACTAAGGTTAACTAGGTTCCTTGTAATTTTCCTTAAATCAGAAACACTTGTATTAAACCAACCATAATAGTCAGTGTGTTATATTTGTTTATATCTTACAAGAGGCGTTAAAAAAAAGTAGCAAGTGGAATTAGATACGCCAAGACATTCTCTTCTCACTAGGTTAATCTAGTGCTTAGACAGAATATTCCAACAATATGGGAGCCCAACAAGACTTCTGAAGTTGACAAACATGAATTAAAAACTGGAAAAAGAGTTGTGAGGGGAAAAGTCAAAGAAAATGCAATTATAGGAAAGCACAAAAACAATTTAATAATGCCCTTCAAGTATACTGGAGACTGTTCAGAACAGCTGAGCAGCTGTTCCTAATCACCCTTGAACTCTAAACTGAAAAGGGGCACAATTATAACAGATTTAGATCAAGAAAGATATAATAGCAAAGCAAGAACAAAGGGATTATCTCAGATATTGTGCCAAATGCAAGGACACCTAGAAATGTGTGCTACGTGAATTTTTCACTCATAAAGGTAAGGCCACCTGTACAAACCAGCTGCTTTTTTTCACTCATGCACTCTTTGTTCTAGAAATATTAAAAATAGTTAAATGAAAACTTGCGAGATGATTACAATGTTGCTATTCCAATAACAACTTACAAGTGATAGGCAATAGGCACATTGCCTAGGAGCAGGGATTATGGAGTCATACATTTCTAGATTTGAAACCCATCTCCCCTACTGTCTACTTGATTGAGCTTGGGCCTAATTCCTCTAGTCTTTAGTTTATTCATTTGCAAAGCAGGGTTACTGCAATATATTATTTTGATCATTGTGAGGATAGATGAATTATTGGTTGTTTAATGCTCAACATATATAAAAAATATTAAATGGACTAGTATATAACAGTGAAGGTGTGTTCATTATACTCTAGTATTTCATTCCTTGTTAACATCAAAGTACTGTGTATTAAATTATAGAAACCTTTCAACTAAGACAGACAAAAAGTAATAGTTAAACACACCAGTCATTTTGTCCACCACTTTTCCCAACTTTATACTCACTGACTTCATAAATATCTCAGCATAGTTAAAAAAAGTGAGATGCAATTTATCAAGACATACTTAATGTATACAGTCTGTACATTATGTGTCAAGAAAAGATGGCACAATATGTGGACACTAGAGGTCTCCCAGAACGGGCAGCTTCAGGACTGTCGCTCCCCCATTCACGGAGGAATGACACTAGACCCTGCGTTGTTCTTTTGTCTGCTCGGCCTTTCCCGGGTTAGCTGCCGTTCCCTCACTCGCGGGGGAACGACACCATCCCGGGGTTAGCTGCCGTTCCCTCACTCGCGGGGGAACGACACCATCCCGGGTTAGCTGCCGGCCCCTCCACCTCCGTGGAGGGGCGGCACCCCCCGCCGCCTTCCCCGCTTCTGCGGAGGAGCAGCACACCACACACTCTCGGGGGCTGCTCAGATGTTATCCGGATGTTCCTGGTGCATGTTGTCTCTCTCCTCCTTTATAGTCCTCTTCCACCAATCCCAACTCTGCTACCCACATGCCGAGCACGCTGCTCTCCTCCAATCAGGAGCAGGATCAGCTCCTGCAGCTTGTCAAACTGATGAGGCAGCTGCGTAGAGGTTGTTTGGTCTCTCTCTCTCTCAGCGCCATATTGTGGAGAGCAGATGCATAGAATAAGTCTTAATTCCAGTAATTTAGTCTAGTCTCAGTTGCTCCCCACAGGACAGCAGGAAGAAAAGGAAGAAAATGACAGAATCGACAGGACAAGGGTGAGAGAACATAGTTGTACAACTCATGCAGATTAGGATTACTAGAAGTAGAAGTAGAGCTAGAATAGTGGTCAAAATAGTGGCCAGTAGTGGCCAGGCAAATATTCTGCAACCAGAAGACACAGAGGAGGAGCAAAGACCAGGCATGGAAGCAGAGGCCCTTGGAGCAAATCCTAGCACAGAAGAAATGCATTAGTCCTGTCTCAGTGCCTCTGTTCTACTCTCACTCTGCCAGTGGAGCTTAAGTGACTCAGGTTTGGATGGCTGCCATTGGTGAAATTACAGCCTGTTGCCTAGGTCACACATGGAGAGGGGTAGACAGTTCTCTGGCAGAAGTACCTTCTTGGTGCAATGTAATCATGAGCCTCTCAGTCCTTTGGGACCAGTTGCTTGTGGTTTGGATACATAAGATGTTGATATAGTGTTTTAATTTATTATTAATACCTTCTTTTAACTTGTGGCTTATAAATAGTGCCTTTGCCATGACCACTTAAATAATGAGACTCATCCTCATACATAATTTACTATAGAAATAATAAATGGTTTCTGGAAGGGATTGTCTATTGGACTTTGGTAATCAACATGACATAGGCAGATTTTTTATCTGTCATTTTTCTAAATTGAATGCACTGTTTAATTACCATAAAGGTATTGATGTAACTGCACTTCCTTTTTCTGACAATACAAAAACAGTTGCTATGTTTTTTGTATTTACAATGTAATTCATAACTGAAAGAGAGTGTAGATTGCTTTTTGTCATCAATAACATAGCCCCAAAGGAGATATTTCTGTCAAAAATAGTCTTCTGAATACACCATAATCATTAGAGGTGATTTTCTTTGTGATCATACATGAAGATGAGGCATCTCATTCAGATTTGGCTATAAGTTAAGCAATTATTTTTAATTCATTAGAATCTTACTCTCAATTTGATCATACCCATGAAATTAAGACTCTGTAGATCATACGGTAACATCCACTTCTATAAGAAGACATAAATATTTTCTGCATACTTTAAGTATACAGAGCATTCGTCTCTCCTAAGTTGTCAGGTGGATTTGTTATTTGAAATTATCTAAAGCAGTAGTTCTCAAAGAATAGTCCTTAAGTTAGTAGCATCAGCATCACCAGGAAATTGTTAGAAATGCAAACTCTTAGGTCCCACCCCAGACCTACTGATTCAGAACTATGCGGAGTGGGGCCTGTCATCTGTAGTTCAACAAACTCTCTAGGTGAATCTAATGCACACTCAAGTTCGATAATCAGTGTTGTAGTAGATCAATTATCATCGGGTGCTGCATGACAAATTTCAGTCAGCAACAGACTGCATATACCATGGTGGTCCCAAAAGATTGTGTCACCTAGTGATGCCATTGTCAGTTTAATTTGTGTAAGTACCCTCTATGTTGTTTGCACAATGAGGAAATCATCGGATGATGCACTTCTGAGAACATATCCTCATTGTTAAGCAACACATGAGTCATAGTTGCTTCATTTATGTGACTGTGATTAATTCATTTATTTGATTAACATAAATTAATATAGTCTATGACATGGTAGCCACCACGAGGCATAGTCAAGGGGTTAATCTTAATGTTCACCTTCAAGAAGCTTATAATCTGAGATACTAACAGTTGCACAGTTAATTATTACAGAAGTCTAATATATGTCTTAGTATAGTATGTGATGAATTACCAGATTAAAAAAGATGGTATGATGTTGTCAATAAGAACCTGTTACAGGATTTGGACTTTGGTAGGATCATTTGAGGGAGGATCTGTAAAAAGTAGGGATTTTTCTCTAAATTAGATGCCCAAAAGTAGGAGCAACGCTAAGACTGGGTATCACATTAAATCTTACCCATCAGGAGGGCAGATGAAACCTGCAATTTGTAAAGAAGCAGCAGTCACTCATTTGAGTTGAGAAAACCGGAAATGTGCCATTTCATAGACAGTAAAGTGACCTTATTTTTGTCTGTGCTTAGACAAAATTATGAAGTGGCCTTTGTTTAGTTTCACTTTTTGTCATGATCACAGTGTGAACTTGTCGGATTTTGGTGTTCTGAGATTGTTTTATAGGAGAAAGCAGGGCTTACTTGGGAGTGCCAAGCCAGCTTCCAGAGGTCAAGAGGAGGGTTGTTTTCCTTTCTCAGGTGCTGCATGTTTCCTTCTTCTAAAATCATTTTCACTGCCTCTGTTAAGTCACCTATAACAGCATATTTTGAGCAAACGATGCAGGGCATGTTATATTCAGTAAAAATTTGATAAATGAATGAAAAAATGAGTTGTTTAAACCAGCCAGATACATAGGATATGGCACCTCCCTTCCATTCCTCATTGAAAACCACTAATCAAAAGACTTTGCAAAAAAAAAAAAAAAAAAAGAATAGAGAAGTCTTTATAAGGAAAGTGTTAGTGAACCATACAAAGAAATAAGATCTGAAAGGTAAGTGAGGGTGAGTTTGGTATTTACCAGTTACATTATAGTTTTGCCAAATACACTCATCATTTCTGATCATATTCTTTTGGGAATTCTTTTTTTCCCTTTTGGGAAAGGGAGCAACTACTCATAGACTCACTAGTCATT
Organism: Oryctolagus cuniculus; assembly: GCF_051225735.1. Taxonomy (NCBI): domain Eukaryota; kingdom Metazoa; phylum Chordata; class Mammalia; order Lagomorpha; family Leporidae; genus Oryctolagus; species Oryctolagus cuniculus. Next base: position 143,554,897 of record NC_142869.1, on the reverse strand, counting down.
GATACTGTTTTGTCACTGTGAAGTGAAAAGGTAATACAAAGAAAACGCATGTACGTTAGGCATGCATGCATGTTAGATATGTATTGCCATACTTAGAGCATTATTTCCTCATGTGTGTTGTTGTATATGTCTTGAAACATCATTTCCTTTCTTCTGAGTCTCTGCTGGACCCTCAAGTTCTGTCACCACTTCCACTATATTTGCTTTTCAGACCTACTTCTAGAAAACGTGTTATGAGAGAGATGAATCCTCCTTTGGTAATAAACTTCAAATACTCATATTAGTAATACTTAAAAAGAATGGTGGGAGTCGCTATTATGAATTTTCATCAGTGGAGTCAAGTAAGGATTTCAAGGATAGCATTTATACGTATGTAAGATTTCAAAGTTCTTGGACAAAGTGGGTTAGACTTTTTAAACTACATTTTATAGAGACTCTGAATACTTAGAATTTCTGTAGGTACTGATTTCAATTTCTTAAAATAACCAGTGAACTTTATTGATCAGAGATCACTCAGTACAAAATGGGACACGAATGAAACAAACATTTTTATATAAGTTTTTATCTAAAAGATATGGCTTATTTGTCCTTTTAATTTCCAAATATATGTATGTCTCCTACCATGATATTAATGTACACATATGTTTTCATTGAGGAAAACACAGAGTTCAGTGAAAAGGCCCCAGGAAGGAAGAAGTCACTAGAAGATAAAGATGGAAGTAGGGACCATGAAGTGTGAATTCTGGTATGAACATAATAGAAAATAATTCTGGAAATAAATGCAAGTAATTTTATAATAGAAAGAAGATAAAGCATAAGATAAGAGAAACGTGTCCTAAAGGAAATGGAAGTGCTTAGTTCATTTTCTCTTTGTATTATAAAAATATACGAGCCTGAGTATTTTATAAAGAAAAGAGGTTTTCTTAACTCACAGTTCTGGATGGCCAAGAGCATGATGCTGGCTTCTGCTCAGCTGTGGTGAGGGCCTTCCAGCTACATCACCACTTGATGGTTGGCATCATGGTGGGAGAACATCCTAGAGGGAGAGATCACATGGCTCAGCAGGAAGCCAGGAAGACTTAGGGGCCAGGTTACTGTAAACAACTCACTCCCTTAGGAACTAACTGAGGTCTCACTAGAAGTAGAATACTCCCTTTTGGGTATGATGCCCTTAGTGACCTTATTTCCTCCCACTTGACCTGATTTCCTAAAAGTTCCACAGCCTCCACATTAGAACACTGTGACCAAGCAGGCAGCACATGAATTTTTGGGGGCCACAGTTAAACCGCATCCAAACAGAGCAGACAAGAAAGGTAAGATCCAGGAATTGAAACTTGTCTTTTTTTGTCGCTCCCCCTCTTCATGGAGGAACGACACTAAACCCTGCCTAGGCTTCATATCCGAGTCATGGCACCATTATGTCACTCCCCGTCTTCGTGGAGGAACGACACTGAACCCTGCGCTGTTCTTTCGTCTGCTCGGCCCTCCCCGGGTTTGCTGCTGGTTCTTCCCGGGTTGGCTACCGACCCTTCCACCTCCGTGGAAGGGCGGTTCCCCCTGCCACATTCCCCACTTCCGTGGGGGAGCGGCACACCGCCGGCCGGCTCTCTCGGGGGCTGCACAGGTGTTCCTTCAGATAGATGTTCCCCCTAGATGTTCCTGGTGCATGTTGTCTCTCTCCTCCTTTATAGTCCTTTTCCGCCAATCCCAACTCTGCTACCCACACGCCGAGTACGCTGCTCTCCTCCAATCAGGAGCAGGTCCTACAGTTTATTGGTTGAACTGGAGGCAGCTGTGTAGAAGCTGCTTCTCCCTTCTCAGCGCCATATTGTGGGAGAGCAGATGCATAGAATAAGTCTTAATTCCAGTAACTCAGTCTAGTCCGGGTTGCTCCCCACATTTTTTATATTTGAAATATTTATATAAGGTGAACAAATTTTACATATTTCATATACACAGATTTAAGAGCATAATGATACTTCACACAGTACTCTTCCTGCCACCCCTGCTCCCACCCTCTCTCCTTCCTTTCCTAGTTTTTTCTTTTAATATTTACAATGACATACTTTCAGGTTAGTTCATAATCATAAATTTAAACCTCCACTAAATAAATAATTCAACAAGTTGTAGATTAAAAAAAACCGCTGTTCCTTAAGAATATAGACTAGGCTGGCCGGCACCGTGGCTCAATAAGCTAATCCTCTGCCTTGCGGCGCCAGCACACAGGGTTCTAGTCCCGGTCGGGGCGCCGGATTCTGTCCCAGTTGTCCCTCTTCCAGGCCAGCTCTCTGCTGTGGCCAGGGAGTGCAGTGGAGGATGGCCCAAGTGCTTGGGCCTTGCACCCCATGGGAGACCAGGAGAAGCACCTGGCTCCTGGCTTCGGATCAGCACGATGCGCCGGCCGCAGTGCGCCAGCCACGGCGGCCATTGGAGGGTGAACCAACAGCAAAAGGAAGACCTTTCTCTCTGTCTCTCTCTCTCTCTCACTGTCCACTCTGCCTGTCAAAAATTTTAAAAAAAAATTAAAAAAAAAAAGAATATAGACTAGGCTGTAAACTACAATCAAATCTCAAAATTCAATTTCAGTCATGTACATTATATTTTTTGTACTCTGTATATCAGTTACCATGAATCAGGGAAACATATTATTTGTCTTTTTGGGACTGGCTTATTTCACTAAGCATAGTGATTTCCAGTTGTATCCATTTTGTTGCAGAAGGCAGGATTTCATTCTTTTTATGGCTGTGTAGTAATCCATAGTGCATATATACCACATTTTCTATATTTATATAATTTTCAGTGTCATCAATTGATAGATATCTGGGTTATTGCCATATCTTAGCTGTTTTGAATTGTGCTGCAATAAACACAGGCTAAAATTTGAGTGTGTTAAGCCAATTTCCTTACCAATAGAATAGTTCTTATCTATGTAACTCATTTTGATGAAAAATCCTAACTTCAAGAAGACCCATCAGTTTTAGTATACATGGAAATTCATGTACATTAGTCTAATAATCAAACTACACTGGCATTAAGTTTCAAGATAATCATAGTTTTAGGTTTTGCTGGAAGTGTTCCTTTTTCCATGATACTCTCTAGAAAACTATCCTAAAGAAGTAAAGATTCAAAGTCCTGTGTCTGAAGATATCTCCTCTACTATTAATGTGATGATTTAGAAAATGCCTGAATCCAATATCAGAGAAATACATACATTATGACATGGTTAAGGATGGATTATTATTCAAGTAGCAAAAAACCATGTTTATTAAAAGAGTGTTATAGTAATGTGCTCTTGTTAAGTGTAGAAACTATGGTACACAAATACAAAATGTGAAGAAACCCAACTGTGAGTATAAGAATATGTATAGGGAGGAAGAAAGAAAGGTAAATGAGAGGGAGGGAGAAAACAAGAGAGAGATAAAAATTTAAATGCTCATGACATTTTTCTGGGTAGAGAGTTATAGATTATCTCTACACTTTCTCTTCCGTTTCTCTGTGTGTGTTTGTGTGTATGTGTGTACAGTCATTCTTTAGTAGCCTCAGGAAATTGATTCCAGGGTCCCCCCCCTTAAATACCAAAATCCCTTATATAAAATGTCCTTTATATAAAATGGTATTTTATTTGCATAGAACCTACACACATCCTGTTGTATGCTTCAGATCAGATTATATATTACATATAATTCCTAATTCAATTTAAAAACTACGCAGATAGTTTATGTACTATATTGTTGAGGAAATAATGACAAAAAAGTCTGTTTGTGTTCACACACAGGCAGGTTTTTTTTTTTTTCTGAACCTGGATCTGCCATCAGTGCAAAACACATGGATCCAAGGGGCCAGCCATACATATGTGTAAATACACACACACATGCACACATTGGTATACATATGTTCTACCTTGAGCACATGTAACATTTCTAGTCAGGAAATATTTTAAGTGTCTTGTGTCAGACTCATTTTATGTATCAGTACAACATTTGTAATTCTGATCTACTTTCTCATGTTTTTTAAAGTTAAGAACTGAAAATCTTCAAGTTTTAATTGCATTTTACATAGATGGTTGTAATAAAACTGGCATTGGTTGCTCTTAGAGTATTGGCAATAAGTTTGAAATATTTGTTGTATTTTTATACCATTAAAAATCATTGATATTAAGATGATTTGTGACAAATCAGCCAAAAGACAAGAGACCAAAAAATTTCACTGCTAGAACAGATCTTAGAATCTATTCAATTTGCTTTTCAATTTCCAGACTTGGAATGTGCAGTTCACAGATGTAAAGCATCCTCCTGATGTAATTGGTTCTTTCTTTGATCCAAGGCTCCCAACCTACGTGCTGCTCTATGCTATCTCCTATCTTAAACTTGAGTAAAAATTTATGCACTGGCCGGCGCCGCGGCTCACTAGGCTAATCCACCTGCGGCGCCAGCACCCCAGGTTCTAGTCCCGGTTGGGGCGCCGGATTCTATCCTGGTTGCCCCTCTTCCAGGCCAGCTCTCTGCTATGGCCCGGGAGTGCAGTGGAGGATGGCCCAAGTCCTTGGGTCCTGCACCCGCATGGGAGATCAGGAAAAGCACCTGGCTCCTGGCTTCAAAGCAGAATGATGCGCCAGCCGTGGCGGCCATTGGAGGGTGAACCAACGGTAAAGGAAGACCTTTCTTTCTCTCTCTCTCTCTCTCTGTCCACTCTGCCTGTCAAAAAAAAATTTATACACACACACACTCACACACACACACACAAGGGCAGAGAAACAGAGCTTCTAGCTATAGGTTCACTCCCCCAAATGCTGGGGTTGGGCTGAAGGGAAACCAGGAGCCAAGAACTCAATCCAAGTCACCTATGTGGGTAGTAGGGACCCAAGTACTTGAGCCATCTCCTGTTCCTTCCTAGGGTGCACATTAGTGGGAAGCTGGGTCAGAGGCAAGGGGTTGGGACTTGAACCAGCCATCTCTGAAATGGGATGCGTGCACCTCAAGCTGTATCTTAACCACTGCACCAAACACTTGTCCCTGTGATTATACTTTAGACTTTTTAAATGCCCATGCTGGGGCTGGTGGTGTGTCATAGTAGGTTAAACCTCCATCTGAAGCACCAGCATCCCATATGGGCACCAATTGGAGTCCTGGCTGCTCCACTTCTGATCCAACTCCCTGCTAATGACCTGGGGAAGCAGCAGAGGATGGCCCAAGTGCTTGGGCCCCTGCACCCGAATGGGAGACACAGAAGATGCCTCAGGCTCCTGGCTTTGGATAGGACCAGCTGCAGCCATTGCGACCATTTGGAGAATGAATCAACAGATGGAAGACCCCTCTGTCTCTCCCTCTGTCTGTAACTCTGCTTCTCAAATAAATAAATAAATAAATATTTGAAAAAAAAAAAAGAACACAACTGTGCTAAATTATCTCTCATTCCCCCTGTCCCCAATACTTTTCCTCTTGTGAAATGATTATAGATAAGGCATAAACTAGTTGTTAGCTTATTACCCCCACTGACATACTAATTCTCTCAGATGACATACAGTTACAGTATCATTTAAGGTTGCTCCTAATGGCAGGCATTTCAGTTAAACTAAAGAATGGTAAAATTAACACTTTTTAGAAAATTATATTTTTTCTTATTCATTTCCAGTGATTTCCTACTTATAGAAGTTAGTCTTTTCTGAATACAAGAACTATATAATAAATCATATTTCCAATGCCAGCAAACAGAGACGTTGAAGATGTGACTAAACGTTTCCATTTCCTAATACAACTGTGAATAAAATGGACAAAGTCCTGATTAAAGGTGTTTATTTATTTATTTATTTATTTTTTTTTTTGACAGGCAGAGTTAGACAGTGAGAGAGAAAGAGACAGAAAGAAAGGTCTTCCTTCCGTTGGTTCACTCCCCAAATGGCCGCTACAGCCGGCGTACTGTGCCGATCCGAAGCCAGGAGCCAGGTGCTTCCTCCTGGTCTCCCATTCGGGTGCAGGGCCCAAGCACTTGGACCACCCTCCACTGCCTTCCCAGGCCACAGCAGAGATCTGGACTGGAAGAGGGGCAACCGGGACAGAATCCGGCACCCCGACCATGACTAGAACCCAGGGTGCCGGCGCCTCAGGCAGAGGATTAGCCAAGTGAGCCACGGAGCCAGCCAAAGGTGTTTAAAGTACTATGGAAAGGCTTGGAGCATTGTTCAATAAATTTAGCTAAACCAAAGAAAATATAGAAGTCAGATCAGTGATTGGAGATTAACATTTAGATTTATATTTTCTCTCTCTGCAGTTGGAGCCCAGATCTGAATCTTGGTTGATTATATGGATTGTTTACCCTCATGTTAAGAGAAATTTGAAATTTTAGAAAAAACCTTAAGTTCTGCTCCTTCTTCAATGCATATTATTATAGTATATGTCTCAAGTTTGAAAAAACAGTACTTTAAAAATATATCAGTAGTTGGAAGTCTCTCTGAAAATGTGTTTTACTTAAGTTTTTTCTTTCTCTCCCTGTGGTGACCCCTGTGTAGGTCGGAGTGAAGATAATGGAATCAAATGCTTGTCCTTTTTATTAACAGCTAATCACTTTTTCCCATTCTTTTCTTGGGAACATCCATGGGCTTTTATGATGGTCCAGGAGAGGCAGGGAATGAGACAAAAATTTCTGGATCTGGGAGATATGTAAGATGTCAGGTCAGAAACAGGCAGTAGAGACATTGCTGAAGAACATTGTAGATAAGACAGAAACTGTAAGTTATTTTTCTGCTTTTTTAGTTTTCATGTGTTTAGTATCTGTCTTAGAATCAAGCTTTATGTTTGTCTAGAAAAAAACATAGTCATGTACTGCCTACAGGGTCTTTTTTCAGACCTGAGACAAAGTTTACAAGAAGTAGATATTTTTCACCTGGATTATTTTCCACCCATGTGGACTAACAAAATTAGTATTCACTGCCAGGGCTTGTACGGAGAGGCCTACTTGTTGGTGGCAAGTGGACAATGTAGAGAACATTCATGCTTACCCATTGTCTGTCCCCCGCTCTCCTCCTCAGTGTGGAGTTAGAATGTTTTTCATACCTGAGGCTCTTGCCTTCTTCTTAGATCTATAATTACTTCAAGAAAGTAAAAGGACTCCTCTTACACCTTGTTGTGGGTCTAAGAGCCACTACTGGGTCCCCAGCTAACTCTCTTGTCTTTTAAGAAGCCAAGAAGTTGTCATTTCATCAGGCATTGCCTGAACAAACACAACCACATGCAACCATAGTGATCTGGTTTATGTTGATGTAGTAGGTTTCTTTTGGTACATTTGATCTGTTTTCACTGTGTCTTATTACCCAATGTCAGGTGAGACTGGATCAGGTGCACATTTGCTATGAGCTCTATCTATCTATCTTTTTAAATATTTATTTATTTATATGTTTGATAGGCAGTTACAGAAAGAGAGAGAGAGAGAGAGGAGTTGATTTTCCATCAACAGGTTCATTCTCCAAATGGCTGCAATGGTGAGGCCTGTGCCTGGCAGATACCAGTAAACAAGAGCTTCTTCTGGGTCTCCCACATGGGTGACAATGGCCTAAGTACTTGGACCCTCTTCTTTTGCTTTTCCAGGCCATTATTAGGCAGCTGGATTAGAAGTAGAGCAGCTGAGACATGAACCAGCACCCATATGGGATGCAAGCATCACAGGCAGTGGCTTAACCCACAGTGCACAATGCTGGCCTCAACTGTCTATATCAATGAATATAACAAACAATGCATCTTTTTCTTGTTTTATAATTCATAGTTATTGATGAGAACAGGGACATTTTTGTGTCTTTAAAATACTACTTGCAGTATATAAACATTCTTGACATGAATTCTCTTTTTCTTATTTCCGAGTTAAGATAATCCCACCTGTATTTTTTTAATGTCTTTACAGAAGTACAATTTTATCTTGGCCACATTTGCACAGATTCTTGTTCATTTTTGTTGGTGCCAGTATCTTTAATTGTGAGATAATTTTGGGGCCAGCATTGTAGCATAGTGAACTAAGCCGCCACTTGTGATATTGGCATCCCATATTTGAGTACCAGCTGCTCCGCTTCTGATCCAGTTTCCTCCTAATGTTCCTGGGATGCAGCAGATGAAGGACCAAGTACTCGGGAATAGGAGAGGAAGAAGGAAGAAGGGTGGGAACATGGGAGGGAGGGAGGTTGGGAGGATGAGAAGTATCATTATGTTCCTAAATCTGTATATGTGTAGTACATGAAATTTTTGTACTTTAAATAAAATCAAAACAAAACAAATGACCAAAAAAATGCCACCTGATATACCAGCATCCCATAGGGGCATTAGTTCGAGTTCTAGTTGCTCCGCTTCCTATCCAGTTCCCAACTAATGTACCTGGGAAATCAGGAAAAGTTGGCCCAACCGTGTGGACTCCAACATCTACATGGGAGACACAAAGAAGCTCCTGGCTCCTGACTTCAGGCTGGCCCAGCCCTAGATGTTACAGCCATTTGTGGAGTAAATCAGCAGATGTAAGATCCTTCTCTCTGTGTGTGTCTCTCTCTTTCTCTCCTGGTAACTGTGCCTTTCAAACAAATAAAAATAAATATTTTTTAAAAAAGAAGAAGAAGAAGGAGAAAGATGGTGGGGAGAGAAATGAGTGAGGCACCAGGAGGACAATTAATTTCCAACATATAAAGTCTTGGATTAAAAACAAAGCAACTGGCTGGCGCCGCGGCTCAATGGTCTAATCCTCTGCCTAGCGGCGCTGGCACACTGGGTTCTAGTCCCAGTCGGGGTGCCGGATTCTGTCCCGGTTGCCTCTCTTCCAGGCCAGCTCTCTGCTATGGCCCAGGAGTGCAGTGGAGGATGGCCCAAGTGCTTGGGCCCTGCCCCCCCATGGGAGACCAGGAGAAGCACCTGGCTCCTGGCTTCGGATCAGCGCGATGCGCCGGCCTTGGCGGCCATTGGAGGGTGAACCAACGGCAAAGGAAGACCTTTCTCTCTGTCTCTCTCTCTCACTGTCCACTCTGCCTGTAAAAAAAAAAAAAAAAAAAAGCAACTGTTAATGTTTTTTCTATCAAAAATAAGAAGAGGTCAATATCGCTCTTCTAATTTTGTTTTAGTCAGGAAGCTAGTAGTTGAGAACTGTATTTCAGACTCAGTATATAAAGTTTGTTTATTCTAACCAGAAACAACAGAATAGGTATGTATCAGAGGAAAAAGGAACACTGTATGATATTCACTTTCTTCATCCATGGAACAAATAATTATGTGTAAAAGAGAAGTCTTTATAAATACTGGAGAAAATAAAGAGTATACTATGAAATATTTTTGGTATTGAAAACTATTTAGCAATTTGCATTGCTTTGCTTAGTATATGATGTAATTTATTGCCATTGGGTGTTTGGCAGAAATAATTAAACGTTTGCATTTTTATCACGCCATTAAGTGTCCCTGCCATTAAATATATTAAGACCGGGACAACACAGTGCATGGAGAGAAGTCACATTCCAGTGGATATATTATCCTTCATCCTCCAATGAGTCATGCAAAACTGACTGCTCTCATGAATTCATTTTTTAAGTTTATGACCAATTCAACTTTTTAGAGGTTTTATCCACAACAGCTTAGGGATAATAGGCAATAATTTATGGCTGCATGAAAGAATACTCATACTATTTATTACTAAAGTTTTTGGTAGCAGCCAGCTTGCATTTGAACTCTGAAATTGGATACTTAACCTCCTGATTAAATATTGACCATTTAAGTACAAAAATAAATGCTTCTGGAAATGTTTACTAAAGTAGTATTTTATTTCCTCACAGATACTTTAAAGACTTAAAAATATTCTCAATATTGATTGTGAGAGTCTTAAAAACGAAATATCCATTCTGAAAGAATCAGCCAATGGTCTCTTATAAGTTAAATATATATTATTTAATTAAATTAGTTTTAAAACATTTATGTTTATTTGAAAAGCAGAGCATCAGAGAAGAGAGAAAAAGAAGGCAGAGGGAAGGAAGGAAAGGATGGGAAGGAAAGAACGAAGGAAGGAAGATCTTCTGTCTGCCGGTTCATGCCTCGAATTGCTGCACTAGTCAGGGTTGGGCCGAGCTGAAGCCAGTCACTAGGAACCCCATCCACTTTTTCCAAGTTGGTAGCCGGGCCCAAGCACTTGAGCCATCACTAGGCTTTCCCAGGTGCATTCATTAGCGGAGAGCTGGATCAGAAGCAGAGCAGCAGGAACTTGAACTGGCACTCTGATATGAGATTTTAGGTTACTGAAATTGGAAGGAAGGAAGGAAGGAAGGAAGGAAGGAAGGAAGGAAGGAAAGAAGGAAGGGGGGAGGGAGGGATGGAGGGAGGAAGGAAGGACAGACAGGAGAGAGTGAGGCAAAGGTAGGAAAGAGGGAAGGGTAAGGGGAAACTGGTCATCAGGTAGCACAATCTATATCGTTTCAATATTTATTTTAATTTTATTTGAAAGCTCATTTTTATTCTAAAACTTTGAATGCATTCATAATTTTAACAGCTAATTTTCATACTATTTTTATGGGGTTTTTCTTTTTAGATGTGTGTGGGGGGTACTCCCTTCTGCCTCTTCACACCCCAGATGCCCACAATGGCCCCAGATCAGGGAGTGAAGCCAGCAGTCATACTCAGCACAGGTTTTCCACATGCATGGCAGAAACCCACATTACGTGAGCTATCACTGCTGCCTACTAGGGTCTGCATTTTGAGGCAGCTGGAGTCGGGATCTGGAACTAGGTATTGAACCCAAGCTCTCAGATGTGGGACATGGGCAGCATCTTAACTATTAGGCCAAACACCTGCCCACATTATAGCTTTTACAGTTTTTCAGTTATCAGTATAAATAGGTGGATTATACATTCTGGGAAATGCAATTGCATAATGGCTACAAGTGTAGATGATGCGGAGTGCAATGTGTAAACATATCAGTGCCCCAGGTTTTAGTCCCCACCCACTTCTCTATCACTAGGGACAGATAATGTTATGATTGGCAGTTGTGCCTATCAGTGCAGAATCTCTCTCCACCTTCTGGTTCAGTCAATAAATCCTGCTTTTGACACAAATATATTCTTCATTCTTTACCTAAAATGTAAATGTAACTTTCAGATTTTAAGTTTATCATCTTAGTTAAACATAAATTTCCACTTTCCCCTTAATTTTTCTTTTGATTGATAAACATCCTTTTGGTGGCCTGATGCCTGGCAACAGAACAGGCTATGAATCAGAATAAGATTGAGGTAAAGCAGTGTGGAAATCTCACTCCTTAGGTGCCGGTCTATTCAAAGAACTATAATTGAGAGTGTCTCAATTCTGTTGGGATATAATAGTGCACCTGGGAAGGAAGTAGATGATGATCCAAACAGTTGAATCTCTGTGATCCACCTGAGACCTGGATAAAGTTTCTGACTCCATTCTTTGGCCTTGCCCCGACCCGGCTGTTGTGGGCATTTGGGAAATGAGTCAGCAAATGGAATATCACTTTCTCTTTCTTGCCCTCTCTCTTTGCCACTCTGCCTTTCAAATAAATAAATAAATAAATATTTTATAAGAGAATATAGTTGTTTTATAATAAGCGTTTTCCCAGTAGTACTCACCATAATAGTCTATAGAAATGGTTTTGTGCAAATCTTCGGAAAGAAGATAGAGTATTTTGGAATATTACAAAACAGGCTCAGTTGGGCAGTTTAATTTTCATGGGTTCTTTAAATCTCTCTTTGATACAATGAGAGTATTGGCTGTCTCAATCCAGAGAGCTTTATAATTTTATATGCACACATTTACATAATTTGATATTAGAAGATTGCTCAAAATATAACAAAGGCTAAAGAAACATTAAAACACTAACTGTGGGGCTGGCATTGTGGTATAGCAGGTAAAGCTACCGCCTGCAGTACTGGCATCCCATATGGGCTCCAGTTCAAGTCCCAGCTGCTCCACTTCTGATTCAGCTCTCTGCGGTGCCCTGGGAAAGCAGTAGAAGGTGGCTCAAGTCCTTGGGCCTCTGTATCCGTGTGGCAGACCTGAGGAAGCTCCTGGCTCCTGGCTTTGGATCAGCACAGCTCTGGCCCTTGCAGCCAATTAGAGAGTGAACCAGTGAATGAAAGACCTCTCTCCCTCTCTTTCTCTCTCCCTGCCTTTTCTTCTCTCTTTGTGTAACTCTTTCATATAAATAAATAAATCAAAAAAACACTAACTGCAGCAAATAACATTTTACAAATTTTAAAATGTTTTATTCTACTATATTTGATATATATCTTACATTTTGCCAGCAAAAATATGCCAAATAAAGCAAACCAGAATTATCCTGTGACTCTACTTGTATAAATGCTCTGTAAGATTGTATTGTGGCCAGTGTTGTGGTGCAGAGGGTTAAGCTGCCACCTGCAATACCAGCATCTCATATGAGTGCCAGTTTGAGTTCTGGTTGTTCCATTTCTTTTCTTTCTTTTTTAAGATTTTACTTTATTACTTATTTGAAAGACAGAGTTAAAAGAGACAAAAGGAGAGACAAAGAGAGAGAAATCGTAATTCTGCTGATTCAATTCCCAAATGGCTGCAACAGGTGGGACTGGGTCACATTGAAGCCTCCAGGAGCCAGGATCTCCATCTGGGTCTTTCATGTGGGTGCAGGAACCTACGTGCTTGGGCCATGCTCCACTTCTGATCCAGCTCCCTGCTAATTTGCCTAGGAAAGCAGCTGAAGATGGCTCAAGTGCTTGAGTCCCTGCCACCCACATGAAAGACCCAGATGGAGTTCCATGCTCTGGCTTCAGCCTGGCCCAGCCCAGCTGTTAACATCATTTGGGGAATGACCCAGTGGATGGAAGATCTCTTTCTCTCTCTCTCTCTCTTTCTCTCTGTCACTCCCTCTCTCTCTTTAACTCTGCCTTTCAAATAAATAAAATAAATATTACAAAAATATTATATTATAGCTAAACTATGTGGTGGTCACATTACTGTACTGTTTCTAATAAAAACAAAGTAGTCAGGTGAACTTTAGTTAAGCCAAGTTCATTTTATAATTCCTACATCTAACTTAAGAAGACAGCAAAGTTCCAAATATAATTTTAACCCATATAATAAGCACTTGTGGAGTTCTTATATCCATTGAGTCCCTGAGGATATCCCTTAAGAAGTTTGTGATGTAGTGTCAGTGTTACCGGTATTATATAACTTGTACTGTGTTACTATGTGGCGTTGTAATAAACATGTACTATAACAAACAGATGCATACATTGGAGGGTGAAAAGCCCTGAAGAAGAGCCCTTAATGCAGTGTGGGACACAAAGGATAATTTCAGGGAGGAGATTGACACTTGAGGCTGAGGTCTAAAGAATGAGCAAGAGTTGTCCAAAAGTGAGGAAGATTATTCAAAAAAAGTGAATGATGAGTTGAACAACATGAGTTTTGACATCATGTTATTAGGGATCATTGATGTACAATAAAGTCCATTAATTTTAGGTGAACAGTGTTTTAAATTTAGACAAATGCATACAGTTATATAACTACCACCACAATAAAAATAGAGAACGTTTCATCACCCCTCTGCCCCAGATTTCTCTTCTGTCCTTATGTAGTTAATGCCCTAACCTTACCTCAGTCCCTGGTAGCCAAAGGTAACTTGTTTGTCCATGTACTTTTGCCATTTTTCTGACTGTCACATTCATGGAATGATATAGTATTAGTCTTTGGGTCCGTCTTTGTTCGCTGAGCGTGATACACCCGAGGGTCACAAGTTGCACATGTGTCTGAAACTCATTCTTTTTCACTGCTGAGTAGAATTACATTACACGGATATACCGGATATACCTTACTTGTTAATTCATTCCTCAGTTGATGGACATATGGTTTACTTACAGTGTTTAGAGATTTTAAGTACACTGACTTTATTTTTTTATATATAAGCTTTTGTGTGGGTATATGTTTTCGTTTCTCTTAGGTAACTATCTGGGAGTGGGACTGCTGGGTCACATGTGTGATATTTCAACGTAGCTGCCAGATTTGTGGAACAATGTGAAGTAGCAAGAGCTGCTTACAATTAGAATTATTTTAGCCCAACTAGGTGAGAGAAAGGAGAAAACAAAAAGAATGACAAGATCAGATTACTTAATACTTTTTATTTCATGCTAGGAAATGCAGAACAAATTCCTGAAGCAATGGGGAAGATTTTAAGCTGCAAAGTTATATGAGTGTATTTCCATCTCATCGAAAACATCAATTTGGAACTTGAAGTGATTGGAGAAGGCACTGGGGTAGACATGAAATTGCAGTAGGCAAGAACAGTGTAGCATTCTATTAATTATCTTGGATCCTACAACAGTACCTACTACTGATAGTTTCCTATCAGAAAACAGAAATGTGGAGCATACTCTAGTTTTCCATGTCTCAATCCAAGAAATCTGTGCTGTTTGGGAAACATGTTTATTGTTTATTGTTAACACTTTCACTTAAATAACTCACTCCCTAGGATCATGTTCTGGGCTTAATAGATTCACTGGGAAGAATCAGCTTCACTCTGTGGAACTAAGCAGATGCTTTTTTAAGGTTGCCAAGCACCAGCACTGAGACCCAACACCTCATTGAGTCCCACTAACAGCCCTGCGAGGGAAGTGCCATTACAATCTGTATTTGCTGTAATGGAAAGTCAGAGGCTTCAGAGTCAGTAGACTGTGTACATACCAAAGCTGCTACTTACTACTATGATAATTTACTACATGACAATTTTATTACTATGATAATCTACGCTAAATTGCTTAAACTCTGGGAACTCAGGTTCCTTGTCTGTAAAATGGAGATCATCGTATGCAACTCATAGGAGCTTCAGGGAGACTCCATGAAACAGTATCTAGAATGTCCCTAGAGTTTGCTCAGTGAACACTTCCTACAGAGAGCTTCCCCACACCTTTCTCCAGACACACACAATGCTAAGTTGGAAATTTAGCTTGGTAAAATAAAAATAAAAATAAAAGGCATTCTAACAGTACCCCAGGATTGACAGCGAACTTCTACAGCGCTTTTTTAAAAATGTCATTTACAACAACACTAAGGAGGAACTCTTATCATGACATGTGTTCATGTTTTTCTAATGAAGATTCAATAAGATAATGTATATGAAGCACATAGGACACAAACACGCAATCCCCCTCCTTTTTGATTCTCCTTTATCATAAAAAGAATTATAGTACAATATATTTCATTATAGTAACTAATGTAACTGCTATGTTTACCCTGTCTCCACATCAAGTTCTTTAATAAAAACAATATAGGATATTTGGAGGACTATCAACTTTTAGGAAGAATAATCTTTTTTGATGCTTTTTCCAAAGTGAGAGTGGTCCATTGAATAGAGATTAAGGGAGACAGAAACATAAAATGAACTTAATCATTAGAGTTGTTCAGTGGAAGAAACTATTTTCATTATGCAGAATCTCTATAACGATGTGTCAAGCATGATTTAAAATAAATTGTTGTCTTGCAAGGATAGGTTAAATCAGATGTCCTAACATAATCTCCTGTAAAAAATCTATCGTCCTTGTCTCTTCCAGTTGTATGACTCAGTGATTCTCTATTTTTACTTCTTCAGAGGTTAATAAATACTTTAATATTTGAAAACCATTCTGATCTTTCAAATCTATTATGCTACCACTCTTGTATTTCTTATTGAATTCTGGATTTCAGGTAATGTTGACACATGTTCTATGAAGATGTCTTTTACATAACAAAAGAGTTTATTGAAATTCCATTCATTTTTAACACATGTATTATTTCATACCTTTAGGAAACTTACTGCTATAAAATAACTACTTTCCTGTGAATATTAATTTATTTGGTGTGCACATCCCCAAGTGAACTCCTTTTCAAACACTACTGTGTATTTTTTGCATGTATTACTTGGTAGTCTTGACACATTCACAGGATCATATTACCCTGTCTTAAACGGTTAACTAGTTTATCAGAAGCAATTACTAAATTCCTAAAATTGTAAGGATAATATAGATTCAAATTTGACAGTGAAACAAACATAAATATTCTGTTTACATAGATTTTACACTTAAATTGAAAAGCAGACAGATTTATCAAGTTTTTCTTTAGTAAAATCATGGATAAAGGTTTACAGTGCTCATTTTTTTCAACTTTGAGATTTTTATGTAAACTAGTATTTATTTCACCTAAGACTCTGAATTTTAACAAAATATTGTGTTATTTAAAATGCCAAGCTGATGAATTAGAAATTTATACTGAAATTTTTTTTGACAGGCAGAGTTAGTGTGAGAGAGAGACAGAGAGAGAGTTATAGACAGTGAGAGAGAGAGAGAGAGAGAAAGGTCTTCCTTCCGTTGGTTCATCCCCCAAATGGCCACTACGGCCAGAATTATGCCTATCTGAAGCCATGAGCCAGGTGCTTCTCCTGGTCTCCCATGCGGGTGCAGGGCCCAAGCACTTGTGCCATCCTCCGCTGTACTCCCGGGCCACAGCAGAGAGCTGGACTGGAAGAGGAGCAACCAGGACAGAATCCGGCACCCCAACCGGGACTAGAACCTGGGGTGCCAGCGCCGCAGGCAGAGGATTAGCCTAGTGAGCCAAGGTGCTGGCCTAAACTGATTTTTTTTTTTTAAAAAAAGTGTAAACTACATAGGCAAAAAAAAGAGTGAATCGGATATTTTAAATATAATAGTTGTCCTTATTCTCTTTAACAACTTTAGCACAAAAATTTTAATTTTTTTAATATTGGAAGAAATACAGTAGTGCTTCTTTATTTTTCACACCCTACCCAGTGGTACTCTCCCACTCATCACTCTTTTATCTTTTTTCCCTTAAACAATGCCTTATGCCTTAAACAATCTACTTCAAGTACCAACCTTAAGCTCTGTCTTTGCCAAACACACCTCTCACAATTTACATGTTTTCCCATCTCCATATTCTACCTGTGTAAATTTTATATGTGCTTGGGGAAGCAGCTCTGGTTCCTTTCTCTGCAAGCAGCCTTCTCTGAGGGCATGTAGCCAAGTTGTTCCAGCCTCTTGTTTGATCGCCCTTGCCACCAGACAAATAGAATGCTAGCTCTTGGAGAGGAACCTAGGGATTGATGGCAATTGCCTCTCTTTTTAAGATGAAAACAAAACAAAACAAATTAGAGGACTTGGATCTTTGAATCTAGTTCAGTGTTTTCTCTTCTAATTGTTTTCATTGTTAATGAATCCTGGGAAGGTGTGTGTGTCCCAGATATAACAAAAGAGATGCTGTTTTATACCTCTACTTTATTTTTCCATTACATTTTACACTTCAGTGTGAGTGTTTGACATAGCAATTAAGATGACCAAATCCTATATTGGAGTGCCTGGGTTCAGTTTCATACTCAGCTCCTGCTTATAGCTTTCTGCTAATACACACTCTGGAAGCAGTGGTAATGTGACAAGTGGCTGTGTATCTGCCACTCATGTGGAAGACATGGACTGATACGCTGGCTCCTGGCTCCTGGCTTTAGCCTGGCCCAGCCCTTGTAGTTGTGGGCATTTTGAGAGTAAACCAGCGAATAGGAGATTTCTCTCTCCTCAAATAAAAAAATAATATTTGAAGGGAGTTATTTTTGGTTTTTGTTTGTTTTTGTTTTTTTCCCAAAAAAACTTTTATTTAAGGAATACAAACTTTATGAATTTCGTAAGTACAACCTTAGGAATATATTCGTTCTTCCCAACATACCTGTACTCCCACCCACACTCTCACCCCTCCTCCTCCCTCTCCCATACCTAGTCCAAAAAGTACAAATACCATATGTTCTCCCTGATCTGTGATAACTAACAGAGCACTTAAAATGTAATTTATGCAAGTGAAATTAATACTTCAAGATGCAATGACTTTGAATGGCCCTTGTCTCGACTGTTGAGGAACAATTTTTTTCATACTATTTATTGACTTCTATAATTACCATAGATATGTGTATAAAGTCAATTGAAAATAGATCTCAGTAAAAAATAAAAGTGGAAATCAGAGAGGAAGGAGGATGAGGGGTGAGAGTATGGGTGGAGGGCGGGCACAGTGGGAAGAATCAACATGTTCCTAAAGTTGTAATTACGAAGTATATGAAGTTTGTAATGATAGAGCTGTATAGTTATGCATATATTCCTACAGACTTACTTCTAAGGGTACAGTTTAAAAACTTGCCACGGGACCCCAAATCACCTTAGGTTGGGTGGTAAAAGTACTATCTTAAGTGTTAAAGTGATCATATGGACAAGATTAAGTGTCTGGTATAATAATAGATATAATTAAAAAGGAGTGAATGCTCCAACATGGGAAGCAGTCCACACAACTGACTCATAGGATAACAATTGCTTTAAATAGAACTCTGGCCTCAGAATCAGCCCTTAAGGTATTCTAGTCTTGCTGAAAAGCTCAGGAAGGCATTTCAGGCATGGAAAGCCAAGACATTGTGGCAAAAAAAATGTCCTACATATAGGACCTCTGTGGGTGATACCCCTGAAAAAAAAAGTGGTCATCAAAGAAAGAGGTGCTTTTCTCTGAAGGGAGGAGAGAACTTCCACTTTGCATATGGGCCTTGGCTAATCACTATAAGAGTTTGTGGATTCAAAAGGCTTCCATAGCCTAGGCAGCTCATGTCAAGAGCCTCGGGTGATCACTGATATCATACATAAAAACGTTAAACAGGAATCACTGTGCACTAACTTCCCACGCAGGACCTCTGACCTCAAAGAATTGTATTATAATTATGTCTAAGTGCTTGCAAAAGATGTATCATTCCTGAGTGATTCTTTAAAGTTAATTAAGTTTCTTAAAAAAAGAAATCAAATTCAAGATGCAATGACTTTGAATAGCCCTTGTCTGGACTGTTGAGGAACAGCTTTTTTATTTTTCATTCAAATTGTTGAACTCTTTATTTAATACAGAGTTGGTCTTCTGCGTATAATCGCAAATACATCATAGTGGAGAATGGGACTGGAAACAAAATAATTTTTAACATGCTATTTAACTTTTGCTCCTGAATTTGATTTAATATCATCAATATTTTCTAGATTATCATGTGTGGTCACATCTGCCATAACATTTAAATATAGACATGAAATTCAATATGTAATTTTCTAAATTATGCACTACAAGAAAGTGAGATAGACTTTCAACATGTCATCAGTTTACTTTTCCCAGACTGGTATTGTCATGTAACTTGGCATACTGCTGCAGTCTACTTCAACCTCACTCCTTTAAGCAAGTGCACATGCTAGGAAGGGATAGAGTGACTGCTGTTCATATAACTGCCTGCCTGAGAGTTGAAGTTAAAGCACCAAGCCTAAACATACAGAGCTTTTGCTTTCTTTTTCTGTCAAGGCACAGTAGGCAGAAAGTCACTGAGGAGCAATTTGAAGGATGATACGATGTACATGACATCATGCATTTAACCCAGCAAATTAATGACTCAACCTGAGACATAGGGGTATCTCAATGAAATCGGTACTAGGCTTTCCTGGGGGAAGTAATGTGGGGAGTAAACTGTTTGAATATATTATTATTTTTCATAAGTTAGGAGACCTCATTTATAAAGAATGTGTTTTAAATGATATAAACATATGAGTGTCAGGAGAATTGATCTCAGTGAGTTGCAATCTCCCTTCTATTTAGAAAAAGAATTGATCTCAGTGAGTTGCAATCTCCCTTCTGTTTAGAAAAGGTATTTAAGAATAATATAATATATTTAAATTAATTTTCTTAATTCTAAATGATTTTTTAAATATTTGTTTTATTTGAAAGACAGTTACAGAGACAGAGAGAGAGCTAGAGATAGAGAGATCTTCCATCTGCTGGTCCACTCCCCAAATGGCTGCAACCGCCAGGGCTGAGCCAGGCCAAAGCCAGGAGCCAGGATGCTTCTTCCATGTCTCCCACGTGGGTGGCAGGGGCCCAAGCACTTAGGCCACCATCACTGCTTTCCCAGGTGCTCTGGTAGAGAGCTGAATTAGAAGCAGAGCAGCTGGAAGATGAACCAGCACCCATATGGGATGCCAGCATTGCAGGCCGCAGCTTAACATGTTCCACCACAATGCCAGCCCCTAAAATACTTTCACTGAAAAGTATTTTAAAGCTACTTTTCTTCACCTCTTGCATAATTGCTGTTTTTGTTGTTGTTGTCTCTCGTTTTTCTATTTCCTTCTAACATTCACTACAGTTCAGTAAGGGTATATTAAGTTTTAAGGTTTGTTCATGTAAAGAACTTTGAGAGTCTAAGATGAAAGCAGCAGGATGTCTTTTCAGTTTTTCTACTTTATAATTATCAATGTGAATTTCATCACCAAAACAATTTATTGTGATCGATTACCAGTTTTACTTAAGAAACCATAAAAATGATGTTGCCATTTAGTTCCCAACTCAGGTTACATTTCCTGTAAAAGTGTAACAACACCACAAAACATATAGTGGTACATTTTCCACCACAAACTCTTCCCTGCCCCTGGTTTCCTGTATGCACCTGTCCCATAGGTTGCTGTGAGTATTAAGGGAAATAACATAGCCAGGTTTGGCAGGTGATGGTTGCTTCAAAAATGCTCACCCAGTAAGTAGTTCGAGAACACTGATTAATAACCCACATTTCCTACAAAAGTAGTCATGGAGATGATTTTCTAATTTTAAAAATAGTACCAGTTAAATGCATTTCTACTTCATATGGTGTTAGAACTATTCTTGATTAAAGGGAGAAATTTCATAATTTCTGTGACTGTCTATATATTAATGCTTAGGCAAATAAGTATAATGAAGGACAATTTTTCACTATTCTTCACTTTGTATCTTCTTTCAGAAAAAAAAAAAAAACCTAAAAACCAAAGACAATTTATAACATTCATTTCCATCATTTAGAGCTTATATCTAAAATGGCAGTCACCAAAAAGCAGATTGTTTATTAGAGATAATAAAGTAAAATACAAGAGAACACTTAATTTATATGCTTAATAAGATCAAAAACTTCTCATGGTTTTGTTTGCTTTAATTTGTTTTTTTTATTTTTTGTTCTTTTTTAATTTTTATTTAATAAATATAAATTTCCAAAGTAATTTGTGATGAACATTTCACTCCATGATCTTGTTGAACTATCAAGTGGATCTAGCAAATCTGAATTTCTAAAATGTACATTTTTTAAAAAATACTAATGACATGATATTATTAGTTGTAAGTGTTGCAATCAAATCTAATATTTGTCTTTGTTGCTTCATTAAAATGTACAAACATTTGTTCCATATGAATCTTCCAGGTTGTTAGAAAACATTTCCACCTGCAAACAAATGCGCGTGGGGTACCTGTCCCTCTCAGGGAGCTCACACTACACACCACCACAGTCATTCTCTCATGAGCTATAGATTTCTTCTCACTCCCTTGTGCCCCAACAAAATTCAGATCTCTCCAGGAGACTCACCTTTTCAGATGACTCTTTTTTAATATAATGCTTTATATGTTTTATCACCTTCTTATGATTTTTTTTATTTGAAATGTAGAGTTACAGAGAGAAGGGAGACATAAAGAGATCTTCCATCCATTGGTTTACTCATCTAATGGCCACAAAGTCTAGGCCTAGGTCAGGCAAAACCAGGAGCCAGGAACTCCATCCAGGTCTCCCATGTGGGCGACAGACCACTGCTTTCCCAGACACATTAGCAGGGAGCTGGATTGGAAGTGGAACAGCTGAACTGTCATTCATATGGGATGCCAGCATTGTAGGTAGTTTAACCCACTGTGTCCTTTGGATAACTCTTAGGTGGAAAATGATGTTTGCAGTGAAATAATCCAGACTAATGTGGGTGTGAATGTCTGTTTACTCACTTTAACCACAGCTTTGCAGGTATTTGAATGAAAGAGTACTTGTTAACACAAACAGATTTCAACTTGGTAAAATGTCAGATAGTTTCATACAGCTGGTAACTTCTCTAGGCAGTGTAGTACAGGTTGTCGGGACTCAACAAAACTTCTGCAGCCTTAGCTTCTCCCCTTCTTTGACTTGCCATTGAAGATGCTCTTTATAGTCTCCTTTATTCTACATCAGTTACCATGGGAGAAGCATTGAGGATGCTAGGTTTCTGAATGTGTCTGTGTGGGTAAGACAGGAGGAGCCATTGTATGTGTTTGGGTCATTAGCAACTTTGATATTGGTAAGTAAAGACCTGACCTCCAAAATCACAGTTTTAAATGATACATTGCCATGACTTCTGTCCAGGTATCACCTCTCCCCTCTCGTGTATCATGATGTCTTATGTTCATTGACGAGGCCTTTCTATGAGGTCAGAGGCCCAGAGTGTCAGTTTAGCCATCCTCTGCCTGACCAGTAGAGTGATTAGTAGAAGAGTTGTGCCTTTGGCCCCACCATTCCCATCTACCATGTCACCACCACGTAGGGCATGGACTAGGAAAGGACACAAACATGAGTCCCAAATGGGTGCTTTGGGTATGCTGCTTTAGTTTCTGTGTTAATCTCCAGCAAATGAGTGCCACCAAATTTTCCATTTTACCTTTAGCTTTGGGAAACCCAGGGAGAGGAGGATATAGAACATTGTGTATTACTTTTGCTAATACAAGCACTGTCAACTGCTTCTTTCTTTCAAACACTTGTAAAGTATTATAAAGATAAGAACAAAACAAAAATAATAGTAATAATTTTATGCATTCTTTCTTTTTTTGACAGGCAGAGTTAGACAGTGAGAGAGAGAGAGAGAGACAGACAGAGAGAAAGGTCTCCCTTCCTTTGGTTCACCCCCCAAATGGCCGCTACGGCCGGCGCTGCGACGACTCAAAGCCAGGAGCCAGGTGCTTCCTCTTGGTCTCCCTTGCGGGTGCAGGGCCCAAGCACTTGGGCCATCCACCACTGCCTTCCTGGGCCACAGCAGAGAGCTGGACTGGAAGAGGAGCAACTGGGTATGCATTATTTCTTAACTCCATCTCTCCAGTAATCTCAGAAATATTGTATAAGAGTAGAGACAGATTGAAAAATATAAATTTAAGTGCCGGATATTTTTTTGAGTCAATGAAAAATTCTAAGGTTTCTAATATCCAGGTATCCCTTGCATGGCAGTATTGAGATTCTCAAATACTGAACACAGGGAAAAAATATAAAAATATATTGAATTAACATTTGCAAATGTAAAGGCACTGAAATATAAAACATTCTAGAAATGAACACAAACAGCTTCAGGATATGTCTCATTTGTCATTTTTTATCCCTGGAGCATCTTAAAAGGTAAACACATGTATTTACTTATATAACCAAATTCAGAATTTGCAATAAAGAAGGAATAGTGACAAAATACAGAATTCAATCAATCAAGAATATACAAGGTATTGTGTTATCATACTAGATAAGAATTGAAAGTGATTTAAAATTAAATTCTGTGAAGTAGAGAAAAAACTAAAATGCTAAATGTTTTCATAAGAATATAGGATAACTTAAATGAGATCTTGGATCACTTAAATGAGCTAGTAGTTGTTCCATTAAATAATTATGTTGTTTTTGGAGCCGGCACAGCGGGTTAAACCCAGGGCCTGAAGTGCTGGCATCTCATATGGGTGCTGGTTCTAGTCCCAGCTGCTGTTCTTCAATCCAGTTCTCTGTTGTGGTCTGGGAAAGCAGTACAAGATGAGCCAAGTCCTTGGCTCCTTGCACCCACATGGGAGACCCAGAAGAAGCTCCTGGCTCCTAACTTCAGATCAGCCCAGCTCTGGACATTGAGGCCATTTGGGGAATGAACCAGCAGACAGGAAACCTCTGTCTCTCCCTCTATCTCTCTCTCCCTCTATCCCTCTCTCAGTAACTGTCTTTCAAATGTTGTTGAGCCGGCGCTGTGGCGCAGTAGGTTAATCCTCCACCTGCGGTGCCAGCATCCCATGTGGGCGCCGGTTCTAGTCCCAGCTTCTCGTCTTCCAATCCAACTCTCTGCTATGGCCTGGGAAAGTAGTAGAAGATGGCCAAGTCCTTGGACCCCTGCACTCGCATGGGAGACCTGGGAGAGGCTCCTGCTCCTCGCTTTGCACAGCTCCGGCCGTCGCAGCCATTTGGGGAGTGAACCAGTGAAAGGAAGACCTCTCTCTCTGTCTGTCTCTCTCACTGTCTGTAACTCTACCTCTCATAAATAACAATCTTTTAAACAATTATGTTGTTTTAGTTTTATGTTCCTTTTACTGCTTGTTTCCTATACCAGAAAAAAAAAGCCTGCTTTTATTTGGTTTTTGTCTATGATCTGTTTTATAATGTAAAAAATTCTAATCTGTGAGTAAACAGCATTAGCCACCTATGCTTTTTAACTGGATCATTGCTCTTGACAGGAATAATATTAAATATGTACAGTACACCTGGCACTGTTCTAAGTGTTACACAAATATAATCCCACTTAACACAACACTTGCTATTTTGCTGGTAAAATTAGTATTTCAAAAGAAAATTATTGATTGGTGATGTTCCTTTTTATCTAAGAAAACTGACAAATTTGCTAGGATCCTTTTGCTATAGTTCTCCATGGGCTCCAAAGATATTTTTAAAACAATGGGTTGGGGCAATAGCGTTAAGATGCATGTAAGGATGCCCTTACCACATCAGAATGTATGGGTTCCATCTCTAGCTCTCAGTCCTGACTTCAGCTTCCTACTAACGCAGACCCTTGAAATGGCTCAAGTAGTTATTATATTCCAGCCACCCACATGGGAGGCCTTGCTTGGGTTACTGGCTTCCAGATTTGGCCTCTGCTATTGCGGAGCAAACCAGCAGATGAGGTCTTTCTCTCTTTCTCTCTCTCTTTCTCCACCTTTCAAATAATTAATCAATAATAGAATACTGAGAAAAAACATGGAAAGAATATTGTTTATGTAACTTTTACATATCTTACAAATGTTAAATGTATTTGTATTTTATTATTTAAAATGTATTTTATAGGCAAAGGCTATCACCCATTTTAAATATTCAGGTGCTTAAAATCAAATCTCATCAATTTATGAACCTAAAATATTATGTCACATAATTTTTATATTGATAAGCAGCTTGCAAGAAAGCGTGTTCCATGAACTGAATATTTTGAATCCAAGTATTCCATAGGATAGTATCTTGAAACACAGAGTGATTAAGTACAGATACATTTTCAAGCCACATGTGTTATAATTGGGTGGGAGGAGATGAG